>NC_045747.1:17994146-18001379 GCF_008692095.1 Etheostoma spectabile | reverse complement strand
TTTTCAACACTTTTGACACTTTTTTTTCAATCAACACTACGTTACACTAACTTATTAACTTTAGTTTTACAGTTATTTTTGGAATTTATGGTCAATAAACCTCATTTATGGGACGTTATGCCTAATGTTTGAGAAATTAGGAATTATTTAGACTGAAATGAAAGGATGGATGTTGATGGATAATCACAGACTGGAATATGTCAACTTTTACTCAATACTATTTCAAAACCACTTCAATTTTTTCTCTCCAAATGCTATAAAATTGAATAAGACCCCCCAAAATGAATGAAACTAGAGATTTAGTACTTGGCAAAGAGCGTGGAATCAATCCTGTTATTTTGGGGAATTAAAAAGAACATTGATATGGGAAAACGGGTCAATTTAACCCGAGGACAACATGAGGGTTGAAAACATTGAACTCATCTTAAACACTCCAGATGTTGTATTTATTGAGCCAGCTGTGAGGTATTGATCATGTTCCTTCTTCTGTCCTACAGAGGGTGTCCACGCTGCAGGTGAAGGCGCTGTACGACTTCACCGCAGAAGAAGAAGACGAACTCGGTTTCAGCGCGGGTGACATCATCGAGGTGTTGGATCCCTCCGACGCGTCCTGGTGGAAAGGGAAGCTGCGGGGGAAAAGCGGGCTGTTTCCTGCCAACTACACAATACAGCTGTGAAAAAAACCCACCTCAGGCGATGCACTTACTATGCCTGCACACATTCACAGACTCGATGTGCAGGTGCATCAAAAATGTGCTTTTGAACAGAAACACGGACTCATCCCGTCTTTGCACCCCACGTTCATCAAGCCGCCAGTGCCCAAAGGACCGTGAGTCTGTCAGTGTTTTCACACAATATTCACATGATATTCAAACGGAGCAGGAACTTCCTATAACCTGCCTCATGTTTACCTGCTGCAGGTGGCCCCCCGGAATGTTTTATAATTTGCATCATGACATGTCTGACAGCAGGTATTTATTTGCAAAGTGCTGATGAATCTGTTTCTGCTTTTGTTGTAAGTGTAGTCATGTTAAATACCATAAAAAGGTTTGTAGGAAATGTCCTCAATACAGTAAGTCTGAATGCAAAACATAAATAAAATATGTTTTTCTTATCACTGATTTGATGCTAAAACTTAATACTCTGAATAATGACGGCCTTCTGGGGACATTTATACAAAGAAAGACCAATTATATATTTTAGATAAGGACTACCTAAAATCTACAGTAGATTCACGCTGTTTTTATTATTCTATGGAACCCTGAGATTGTTTTTGTAAGGGACTGTCAAGTTGCATAAGGGCAACCAAAGCCAGCCAAAGATACACCCAGAAGAATAGATAGTTAGCCTTCAAAATAAAAGTTAAACTAGACCCTGTGTTCTAACTAAACAGCCGGGGGACTCATTTATTAATTGTGCGTACACACAGATGTGTGCATATGTAATGCGTAAGAACATTGCCACGCAAAGTCTAGAATTTACCAACTTGCACTGACATGTACAGCTCTGGCCAATGCTTACAAACTGAATCTAGTACAAAAATAATATTCTACAAATAAAAAGCATTCATGTGTCACAGTATGTATTACGCAATCAGCATCCACATATGTCCTGTGTTTCTCAAACACTTTTCTAGTTGCCTAGTTGGTATCAAACCATATAAAAGCTGTGTCTGATGTTTGAAATATTGTGCAATGGCTTATCTTGCGTTATTGGAAGACACTCAGAGGTCGCGCTGATCTGCTCGACGAAGGGACCTAAGTGGCTTCTAAGTAGGTATCGCTTCCCCAAAAATGTACTGCTGGATTTGGGTCGTGATATGTGTGACCTTCTCCCATGCAGCAATGAGCGAGCCAAACAATATTTGTTGGTAGGACTCTAACCTCGTCTAGCAGCACCTCCATTGCTGTGCGTGAGAAGTGCCTCTTCTTTGTTCTCTTGGCCATTATTATAGTGAGGGGGGGGAAAAAAAAATTCAAGTGGTTGATAAAAGCATGTGATACCATGTATGGTTAATTTCTGAATGCATTTGGCCTAATAGTGAACGAGCGGAGCCGTTAAAAACAAGTAGGATCACTGACTGATGTGCGTACGATTGGCTTGCACGCTTTTGATAGACTAACACTGACAACTGAGTCATTTTTACTTAATTTCTTAAATCAATTGAAAATCATCTACATTTTTCGACCTGTTTCTAATATTAATAGACCTACACATTTATCAATAATAACCTAATGTCATTTTATGAATTCAGCAACACTATTTTTGAACATCATCTCAATCCCAGAATCTTCCGGTTGAATTATCCTCACCCCCTGGATGTGTTTTAACCAACTTTTTGACTTTTTTTGGCCAGTAATGAATACCTTTTTATTTATATGAGAATCATGAGAACAACATGAGGCAAAGTGAGCAAAGGTAATTTAAACCTTTTATAAACAAAACAACTCACCATTATACATTTTAATCTATAATTGTCTTCTTCATTCATCAATTACAATTTTAGAAAATGGTGGAAAATGTTTATCCCACGTTGCCAAAGTCAAAGGTGATGTCTTCAGATAGTTTTATTTTGTCCGACCAACAGTCAAACCAGCAAGTATTCACAAATAAGAAGCTATAATTTACTGCTACAAATAACAGATTTTTTGGTACTCAAGCAGATAGCCTAATAAATTTCATATGTAAGACAGAAGTTGGAACATTTTCTATGCATTGTTGATAAAAAAAGGATCCTTAAGGGTGTACCATCTGCCCTCCCACCAACACCACTAACACCAAGAAAAGGGGCATTAACAGCATAATCAGGCTGATATATTTACAGCCAATTGATGTATACTTGTATCTATTTAGTGCTTTCATGGCCAAGTGCTTCACCAAGGGCCTTTAATTTACCTATCACACATGGATGGCAGCAGAGCTATTGCATGGCCTTCGGGAGGAATAATGGTTCAGTGTTTGGCTCGAGGACACTTCACCGTGGACAGGAGGAGCTGGAGACAAACCAACAATTAACACCTCCTGAGACACAGCCACCTCGTACATATAATCTGGATGTCATCTTTACAAGTTGACGAGAAGCACCTAAATGCACCATCAGACTGGCCCTCCCAATTTTCTGCTAAAATTCACATTATCCATGAAAATAATATGTAAGTAAAAGTCCTGCATTCAAACTAAGACCTGCATTTAAAGTGTCAAAAGTGAAAGCACTCGTTCTGAAGTCTAAATGTCCTCTGCGACTGATATATTATTATACGTGACATTAGATTGTTGATACTGATCCATTAATACTAAAGCAGTATCTGCTTGAGGAAGAGGTTTTTAAATACAGGGCTATAGCCTTCTGCTGGCTAGTTGATTTCAAAGGTTTCCTTTCCTCTACATTTTTAAATGAAAGTTTAGGAAATTTCTCTTCTGCGTAACTGACAACAACTCATACAGACATCCGGAACAGACAAGGAGACACAACTGCACACTGATGTTGTGGGTTGTATTTTGCACGTTACCAAATCCTCATCTGAAAACTAACAAACTACTAACATAGATAACTGTAGAGGAGTAGAAAGTATAGGGTTGTATCTGAAATGTAGTAGAGTAGAAAGTTGCATAAAAAGGACTCAAGTACAGTTGGCCTACAAGTAAACTGTAGTACTACAGTACTTGAGTACATGTTAAAAAAAAAATGTATTGTTTAAGAATATAATCTCACCCTATCCAACATAAATAGTTTCTTTTTAATGTTAAGGAGTTCAACCTGAAACTACTGGAACAGGGGGCCTTCCCAAACATGTCTGTAAAACAAAATGTTTTTATTTTGAAAGTGTTACAACAGGAAGTTCTATAATCCCTGAGTGGGCAATAAACTGCCGCGTCGACTTCCAAACAATAGTTAGTCCCGCCTCCTGCTCCCCCACCTGAGGGACTCACCTGAGCATCTGCCGTGCCGTGCCGTGCCGTGCCTGTCCGCACAGGTGTCGCAGCGTCGGAGAGCAGCGGATCCGGAGATGGCGGAGTCTCAGCTGGTGTGCATGGACGACGAACACGTCAACGAGAAGATCCCGGAGACCAAACCGCAGTTTTACTACAGCGAGGAGCAGCGCGCGGCCCTGGAGCAGCTCCTGAAGAACGGGGACGGTGCCTTCAAGATGCGCCTCAAAGAGGACAACGCCAAGGACTTCCTGTGCGCCAGGGAGATCAAATCCATCCGGGAAACTTTTTGTGAGTACGAGACGGACAGTGACTCTGAGTCTGCAGAGCATGAGAAGTCCAAGGCGTCCTCCAGCGCGGACTCCGGGGTCCACTCCACCTACTGGCCCGAGATGTCGGACACCGAAGTCCCGTCTCTGGACATCGGCTGGCCCGGCGGCAGCGGCGTCTACAAGGGGGTGACCCGGGTGTCCGTGTTCTCCCATCCACCCAAAGAGTCCGGGCCTCATATCAAGGAGGTGGTGAGGAGGCTCATACAGGAGGCACACAAGGTAACTTCTATTATTAACCTTTGTTCTAATGTGAAGTGATAGACTAACACTGACAACTGAGTCATTTTTACTTCATTTCTTAAATCAATTGAAAATCATCTACATCTTTCAACTTGTTTCTAATACTAATAGACCTACACATTTATTAATAATAACCTAATGTCATGTTATGAATTAAGCAACACTATTTTTGTACATCATGTCAATCCCAGAATCTTCTGGTTGAATTATCCTCACCCCCTGGATGTGTTTTAACCAACTTTTTGACTTTTTTTGACCAGTAATGAATACCTTTTTATTTACGTGAGAATCATGAGAACAACATGAGGCAAAGTGAGCAAAGGTAATTTAAACCTTTATAAACAAAACAACTCACACTTATACGGTTTCATATCGGTTTCACTCATACTTTTAGGAAATGGTGGAAAATGTTCATCCCACATTACCAAAGTCAAAGGTGATGTCTTAAGACAGTTTATTTTGTCTGACCAACAGTCAAACCAGCAAGTATTCACAAATAAGAAGCTATAATTTAGGATTTTTGGCATTTTTGCTTGAAACAAATGACTTGCATAACAAATCAATGATCAAAAAGGCAAAACACAATAATTTCTGCTTTGTCTTCTTACAGCATAATTTAGGTCCACCCTTTCTATGACGCATGCATGTGTTACATTCAAATGCAGGCAGATTTAGTTTAAAGGTCTCATGACATGGTGCTCTTTGGATGTTTTAAATAGACCCTTATATGGTTCCATAATACCATGTCTGAAGTCTCTTTCCTGAAATTAAGCCTTGGTGCAGAATTCCAGCCACTAGAGCCAGTCCTACAATGAGCTTTCCTTAGTACGTGCCATTTCTGAGTCTGAAGCTTTTGAGGAGGAGAGAGGGGGGGCAAGGTGGAGGCTGGGGGGTGTGGCCTTGACCAACTGCCACTTTGCTTGTTTGATAGCCATGATGTCTCTCTCTCTCATGGGTGGGCCAAATTCTCTGGGCGGGCAAAGCAGAGAAAGGGGAGGTAACCTTGCCCCTTATGACCTCATAAAGAGAAAGATTCCAGATCGGCCCATCTGAGCTTTCATTTTCTCAAAGGCAGAGCAGGATACCCAGGGCTCGGTTTACACCTATCACCATTTCTAGCCACTGGGGGACCATAGGCAGGCTGGGGAGAACTCATATTCATGTTAAAAAACCTCATAAAGTGAATGGCCATGGGACCTTTTAAAGTTTGAAATTTTAAAAAGAAAGAAAGTCGGATGAACCTGAAGTCTTCATGTTAGACAAAGTAAAATGCACACAACCACAACGCATATAAGAATGCTCCTTTTCATCTCAATCGTCTTTATGCTAAGCTAAACTAACCAGCCGCTGGCAGTAGTTTAGAGTGAGAGTGATATCTATTTTCTCATTTTACTAAATTTCAAATTATTCCTTTAACTTTTGTTTAGAGTTTTGATTGTCACAAAAGTTGGTTCCTAATCCTCTACATCCTTAAATTTAGTAAAACGTTAAACTAGGTTCCTGTGGAGCTGCAAGAGAAAAGATGACGTTTTCTGTTCTCACTCGACACAGTTTGCAAGGATAATAGTGTCAGATTTATCATCGAAATTCATAGAATCTTTTTTATAAACAATGGATCTTTGACTTCACACATAAGTTAACAAAAGTGGGCTTCTAATTTCTAGCCAGTGGCTGTCCATTTTACGCTCTGAAATGTCAACTGTTGGTAGATTTAATCCACTGTAGCTAACTAGCTAGCTAACTAAGCTAACATTAGCATAATGAATCCATTGTAAAGAACATCTTTCACTGACGTGAAATCTTCATTTTACCAGCTGACTCGTTGTAATTTCTAACCGACAGCCGTGTATTTTGTCAGATAAAGAGACAGAGTAGGTATCCCCGGGCAGTCTTATCCCTTTCTCCAAAACCTAAAGTATGAAGCAGTATTTATATGGATAATTAAAGACGCAGTAAGATAAGCCTTTATTGTCTCCTATAGGAGAAATTCCTCTTGGGCATTTGAGAGAAACAAAATGGCGACACATCGCGCATAAACACACAATGAACATACAGTTAACCTACATAGAAACATTATCTCATAATACCCCCCCCACACACACACACACACACACACACACACACACCTTCCAATCACAGACGAACAGAAGAGAACCCACCCCCAGAACACATCCTCCCCCTCGCATTGCACTTCATTTTTGATAATGATTGCACATTTCCCGTTAACTCATGCTGTGGTCAATAACTTCTGTATTGCATAATGCCCAATTGCATTATACCATATCAAATGTAACAAGCATTTATATACAAATAAAGGAAATAATAATAATGCACCATCCGGCATATTGCAAATCCCATAACCATAATTGCAAGTACCACAAATATTATTTAGTAATATTAGTCACACATTCATTACTGCAGCCAATACACACACACACACAGACACACACACACATCTTATCTCTTATTATTTATTAATTTGATTGAAAGCAGCACAAATGAGAATAACCAACTTATGTTCAGAACACCTATAAAACCTACAATGTGCTGTGTGTGCACATTTTCCACATGCAGCATTTTTTCAGTAAGACATTAAAAAGGGAAGGGTTAACAAAGCCTACAGCATCAATAAATAATACACATCAGTGAGTGAGTCATATGCAAGTTTAAACAAGCTGAGTGGTGCAGACGGGGGAAAGCCACGCCTCTCTAAATGTCAGCTTCACATCAC
>NC_045747.1:17987581-17994127 GCF_008692095.1 Etheostoma spectabile | reverse complement strand
GATTGGTGCTTCTTTATTTTTCCCTCACCCACTCAAAAATTCCCACAGCCGCCTCTGATTGGATAACCTCCCAGGTATGCAAGGAGAGAACTCTCCCCTGTGATTGGTGAGACATGCAGCACCAGATGCTGCAGTTGCAGGGTAAAGTGATAGGGTTTGTTCAAACTGGCACAAAACCACGGTTTCTCTTTTTCGAGGTGTGGAGGACAGACAGTAAACGTGTTCGGAACCAACTGTTTGCCTGTCTGAGGGACTGGTTGGTCAGAGCTCTTTGAAAGTGGACAGCTGCAGAGCTGTTGGTGAATAATTGGACATATCATGACGCATAAGTTAATCCTCATTAATATCTATTTACAGTAACCAACTCACAGCAAGCTGAGATTGCTCCCCTTAAGGTGAAGTACTACCGTACATCATCTCCTGAAAGCCTGCCAAGTACTTCTGCTTTTTTAGCATCGGGAAGTGCAAATGGTCTTTATGTTTACAGAAAGGCATGCACACACCTTCTGGAAGCAGAAAAAGGCTACAGGAGATTATCTCAAATCAAGAGATGAAGCACAGCTGTGTAATTTATGTTCCAATGAGCTGTGGTTTGCAAGTAGAAATGGGTTTCAGGCCAGGTGTATCGCTACATGACAGATACTTATGGTGTTGCTGGTTGAACTGCATTTAAGAGTAAGAACAGCCTTGCAGAAAATGAAGTTTTGCTAGTCAGGTGAGATGTAGTCTTCATCTCTCCATTTCATGCAACCTTCTACTCGACATTCAGAGGCAAAGGTTGTACTCTTTACTCCGCTACATTTGTCTGACAACTTAAGTCCATTTTCAGATTACAATTACTGTCCAGTGAAAACCACCTATCTCCAATTTGGAGATTGTGAAGGTTGCTGATAAACTGAGGGAGGAAGTGTTTCTTTATGTGTTGAGAGCATTCTCCTACGTCTTTAAGTAGATTTTCTTTCAGGGATCAGCAAAATGATTACACTTGATCCTGAGGGAAACATACTAAAGTTCATGGCAATTAGGGTTGGGCATCGTTTTTGAATGATTGGACTGATTCCAATTGCAATTCTTCTTCTGATTCCGGTTCTCATCCATTCTTGATTGCGATTCTTTGAGGGGTGGCGTTGAAACTGGTCACCTGCCTATTTACGCAAATAAGAGGAACGTTTCATTTTTGATTCAATGGTGGTTTGCAGTTTTACAACGCTTTTTCAATGTAAATAAAAACCACACTGGAGCGCTGCTTACTGAGCTCCAAGGCTGCAACACAACAAGCGCCCAGCCGCTTTGGAAACCATACGCATATTAAATAGGGAAGCGATGATCGGATATGAAACCAAATCCTTTCAAACGATACTACTGGATCGTCATTTTTTTGAAACAATTCCAAGTAGGAATCGGTTTTCAATGCCCAATTTCACTCAAGACCACAAATGTCCATCGCATGTTGGCACTAATGGTAAAAAGTCAGGGTCTCCCCAAAGTCGGTAGGGTTCATCCTCTGGGGACCGTCAATGTCCGTATGGAATTGAATGGAAATCAAATATGGAAAAAAAGTGGTGGGCCACCAACTATAAACCAATTGAAACGTCTTAAAACAGATGGATTTACTCTGAAAGACGTGTAAATGTCTCCTTCCCTGGGCAAATATGTTTCTCAATACGCATTGGATCACCAGATAACATGAGTGTTGACATATACTTAATTTGGACTCACGGATGGTTTACTTGTAATAATTGATGTCTAATAAAATTTGACTAAGAGCTGCTGTCTCACACTCTAAGTGATTGCGTGGAAAACTTGTTTAGAGGCCGTTGGATCAGGCCCAAACATGTAGAGAGCCTCAATAAGGAAATAAAAAAGAAAGAAAAAGCCTCACATGATCATTCTAAATTGCACTCAAGCATATAACAACACTTTGTGGCTGTAAAATTCTTCACTGAAAAACAGTCATGTTTGTTCAATAAAGTACACAGTATTATAAAGATATACTAAAAATGAGACAAAAATGAAAAAGCGCTTTTGAATAGTCATTAAGACTAGAAAGTGCTATATAAGAACAGCCCATTTACTATGGTCTGATTCCTGTATTCTGGTACGGTAGCTTGTGTCTTGTGGCAGAAAGACACTGCTGTTGACATAATTAGCGATGTTAATCCTGGACTGTATCCAAACTGTCTTGAGTAACATTTAAATCACCTGGAAAAACAAGTTCCACCGAATCATCAACTGCCTCGGTAAATTATCGTTGAATTTTAAATCACAACACTTCTAATAAGTAAGTGGAGTGTTTCCAGACAGTGGGAGTGGTGAAAATGTTAATGAGTCCTAATGTTGCAGCAGTTGCACTTCTACATTTCTTACTTTAATGTCTATCTGTGATTGTGATGGATGAATGAAATTGTTTTTTGTTTTGAAGTATGGCTTTTATCTATTTTAGTATAGAAAATTGTAAATCTGGAATTTGCACAGCCTCTTGAGTAGCTTATATGTTGACTGTACATTTGTCTTTTTAATTGTTTTTTAACCCTGTGCTTGTTGTTGTGTCTGTAACTCATCCAGCAAAGTAAGTTACTCAATGTCCAAAACAAATTTCTCCTTAGGGAGACCAATAAAAGTACTTTGACTTTGATATTCCATCCATCTTCGACCGCTTATCCGGAATCGGGTCGCGGGGGCAGCAGCTCCAGTAGGGGACCCCATACTTCCCTTTCCCGAGCCACATCAACCAGCTCCGACTGGGGGATCCCGAGGCGTTCCCAGGCCAGGTTGGAGATATAATCTCTCCACCTAGTCCTCTATGTACAATACACCCACTTTGATATTTGCTGCTGTAAAAGGATGTGGTGTGAATTATCAAACAGCCAGAAATCATCAAATGTGACATGAGTAAAGTGCCCACACACAAACACATCTTTACCAACCCACCTCGTCAGGGATGGTTTACAGTGAAACCAAATGAGAGGGATAAGAATCTGAGAACCACCAGAAGGATATGGACTAACATCTGTAGTCTCGGTGAAGGTTATGGCGACAACAAAGAGTTTCTTTGTCCAGTGGGGCAGTGGTGGAGAAGTTAAAAGTAAAGTTAACAAATGACTCATTAGAAAAGCCAGCAACAGTTGTGTAATAAAAATGTTTAAATCAAGTCAAGTCATTTTGAAGGAAAATCTCCTTTTAAAGTAAAAGTATGTTGGCTATAATTCAGAAACAAATGCCCCATGGGAGTGTAGCAATGGATAAAATGTTAAAATCACAATATTTTAGTTAAGTATAAAACAAATAGTTAGCTAAAATGAATGTATTAAGTGGAAATCATAAATCGAAAAGGACAATATTTCCCTCTGATTTTTGGTAAGTAGAAGTGTAAAGAAGCATGGAATGGAAATATTCACTCCGTGCATGCGTAAGTATGTATATATGGCATGTGGAATTTATTTATAGTCATATTTATATCAATATTTGTATCTGTATTTCTGACTGTCTTGTGTGTCTGTAGTTTACCTTGGCTTTGACTTTGCATTTGAATCAGTCCCTGTTGTGTTCCCCAGGTGGTGGCCGTGGTCATGGACCTCCTGACAGACCTGCAGATCCTCCAGGACCTGCTGGATGCGTCGTCACGGCGCGGGGTGGCTGTCTACGCTTTGCTGGAGGCCAGGGGAGTGCCCCACTTCCTGGATATGTGCGCTCGGCTGCAGATCAATGCTGTACATCTGCGGGTGAGGAGTGAGCTGAGCAAACACTGGAGAGCGTGACAGAGGGCTACAGAGGGAGTGAGGATCACTAAGACAATACACAAAGAGCAAATAAAGATGGATGGGTGGAAAGAAAGGAAAACACCTCAGTGGGTCCATGCTCTTCTTCCTTCAGCAGACAACGACATTAATTATCATGGGTTAAAAAAACATGTCATCATGTCATATCTCACAACCTTTAGGAAAATACTGACAAGTAGAAGACAATATATATATATATGACCTTGAGTGTGTTTGGTTTGGTGTTGTGTTTAAAAAACAACAACAACAAAAACATGATTTTGAATTTTCCTAATAAGATACTTTTATTCTAAAATGTATTTAGGTCTTCTAAAGGGTCTGTGCCTTCAAACTACATACGTCTAAAAGAATAACCCATTTTCTCAGTTACCCCTTGTGGTATCATGTGGTATACTACTTCAGGTTTATTTGCCAAGGCTAGGCTACTGATACTTCTGCCTTTACTGCAACACAATGAAGGTGAAAGGAATTTCATTTGTGGTGCTCAAAGCATTGAGAAAAGAAAAAAAGAAAAAAACTCAACACCACCCTTTTTTCCAGGAAATGTGTCCAGGATAATCTGGGTAATCGCACAACCAATCCACCAGTTTGTGTTACTTCTTTAGCTGAGTATTGGGCGAACAGTAAAAAACGTTAGCTAAGATCAACATGTTTACATATTACGTTGGTATAAGAGTAGTGTTGGATCAAAACAATGAACCATATTAGAAGAAATTGATCTCGTTAATAATATTTACATGCCTCACAAGTATTACAAATGCATACCGCCTATTTTGACCAACCCATGGAAAAGTAGGGTAATATTACAAAAACTTAATTTTCATTAATAGTAAAAGAAAAAAATTGAAAGTGGATTATTAATGGTGGGTATTTTTTTTAATTTAGAAATGTTGAATTATTCTTGCTTATTGCCCCACCTGTGTATTTAACCGTTAAACATAATCAGCTTACTTTTAATAATTAACAGCTATTCTATGTGTTGCAGAATGTGAGAAATGACAGTTACTGTCCTAGGTTCAGAGAGAAGAGCAGTTTCACTGGGCCACACTGTCATCCTATCTCCACAGGGACACAATACCCGGCCTTATCTGCTGTTTGCAGAGTTTTGTAGCTCCGGCCTAGTCTAACTGGAGCACTGGAATACCTGCTTGTAGTGGTGTCAGTTGATAAGGCAGTGAAAGGCCTTTTCAGCTCACTGGGCTCTGTTACTCTTACTTCTCACAAATGAACATTCATAGATCCTGAGAACCGATCCAAAGACTGTAACTCGATGCTTCGGCAGAGGGAAAAGCTCCTCCCAGTGTGTCCACTCTGTATATTTACGGCTCCTTTCCTTTTTTTTCCCTAAGTAAACATATGTGGCGTATAAGTTTGGTCCTTTCTTTCTTAGTTGACTTAAGTTGAATTTAAGTTGACATTAGGTTGCAAGGTGTGACAGCTCAGTTTGACTTGGCACATCTTCAGATCAGTCATACATGACACAGCAGGGTTTAATCGCTGGGGCTGCGCGAGTTTACTCAGGTTTACCCGTGTGATGCTAGGCCGGCTCAAGTGTGTAATCAAGCGGGTGTTTCTTTCCAGAATCTCCGGGTGCGGATGGTGAGAGGTTCGGGGCTGGCCCTGTCGTTTGGAAAGCTGCCCGGGTCTCTGTGCTCTAAGTACATGCTGGTGGATGGAGAGAAAGTCATGTTTGGGTCGTACAGGTGAGCATGAATATGCAGCAAGGCCTTCAACTCCCCAATTCAGCCGTTCACAGCCGAGACAGGACACCAAAACTGAACACTGCCTGTTTTTTCTTTGTTTTTATTTCTGGTTACTTTTTTGTGAGTAGGAGGAAGAAGAAGAAAAAAAGTTAATTTTTAATGTTAAGAAATTAATGTAAGAAAAGTACATAGTAAATAGTTTTATGAACATGAAATGGTTTAGTAAAATTATTTTTAAAATTGTTTCTACTTTTTTTTTTTTTTTTAAAGGACAATAATTATAAATATTACTTCACTCATTTTTCAAAACATGACATATTTCTCCATTGTATTAGCTACAATCCACTCAATATAAATACAGATTATTAATTTTGCAAGTTCCGTTTATTTGCATGTGAAACTAAACTGATGACAGTTTTACACTCTGAGATCGAAATTGCTCAGAGGTGTTAAAGGTCCCATGACATGGTGCTCTTTGGATGCTTTTATAAAGACCTTAGTGGTCCACTAATACCATATCTGAAGTCTCTTTTATATAGACCTTAGTGGTCCCCTAATACCATATCTGAAGTCTCTTTTATGTAGACCTTAGTGGTCCCCTAATACTGTATCTGAGGTCTCTTTTATGTAGACCTTAGTGGTCCTCTACTACCATATCTGAAGTCTCTTTCCCAAAACTCAGCCTTGGTGCAGAATTCCAGCCACTAGAGCCAGTCCCACAATGAGCTTTCCTTAGTACGTGCCATTTCTGAGTCTGCAGCTTTGGAGGGGGAGAGGGGGGGGCAAGGTGCAGGGGCATCGTGCAGGCTAGGGGTGTGGCCTTGACCAACTCTCACTTTGCTCGTTTGAAAGCCATGATGTCTCTCTCTCATGGACGGGCAAAACAGAGAAAGGGGAGGTAACCTTGCCCCTTATGACCTCATAAGGAGAAAGATTCCAGATGGGCCCATCTGAGCTTTCATTTTCTCAAAGGCAGAGCAGGATACCCAGGGCTCAGTCTACACTTATTGCCGTTTCTAGCTACTGTGGTACCATAGGCAGGCTGGGGGAACTCATATTAATGT
>NC_045747.1:17986239-17987571 GCF_008692095.1 Etheostoma spectabile | reverse complement strand
AAAACTCATAAAGTGAAATGTTCATGCCATGGGACCTTTAAATATAAAAACAACTTTCTCTAAAAGCTACATGCTACAATAGAAAAGTACTCAGACCAGCTCTCTAATAACTCCTTAATAGTGACTTTCTGATGCATATTAAACTTAATGCTTTTTGCAGCACTCTCTCTTTATCTACCCTTGGTTCAGATCAACTTGTTGACTGTTAGGATTACTGATTGAGGCAGACGTGTAAATCCTGTTTGAGATTATTACGAGGAGGCAAAAAGATCTGAGCGTCACCCAAGTTTCAACTTTCATAAAATACACAAAGTCAATATATGATGACCAAATATTTAAAATATTTTTTGTTTTTGTTTTTTTTTACCACTAAAACATTGAGTATGACGATCTGAAATACTTTAATTCATTTAAACCATAACACAGCCTTAAAATCACCATTCAAGGCATCTGTGGGCTCAAAACAAAGAAACAAAAACAAAAAAAGGTTGTTTTTAGGTGTTGTTTGACACATTTTCTATAGCTGGTCCGAACAGCCACATTTAAAGGTAAGGTGAAAAGCCCACCACAGAGAGCGGTGAGACATAATAATCTGTCAAATATGGCAATGATGGGGAATACTTTTGGACTGTCTTTTACTGAACGGGCATTTATGGTGTTGTACTTTGTTGTAAACCCTAAAAGTGACAGAAATACTTTCACACCTTGCCATTAATGCAGGAAATGAGCGTGAATGTCGGATCCTCGGTTTCAGAAAGATATGATTAGAAAATTCTCAGAAGCGCACATTTCCACACTTAGACACGGTAGCTTTATTGATGACGATGGAGATTATGAAACAAATTAAGATCATAATGATCAAAGCTCAAACCCTGACTGTAAGTGCACGTTTAGCCGATTTTAAGGGCACCCTTTTAAGCAATTTGTGGTGTTTTACATACAGTATATTTACATGTATGATATTTAGAAGAAAGGGAGATATTTTTTAAAGGGCAACTTTTATATAGCATTTTCAGGATTTAACTTGCATTTTGTGTTTGTACTAGAATATGTTTACATGCTTTAATGTTAAAAAAAAACACTTTTATTTTTCTCATACCGCCCATGGCTGCTGCACCCTCACCCTCTGTGTGTCTCTTTAAGTCCTGCTCCTGACAAAGCCCACTCTGCCCTGATTGTCCAGCATGCTCCCTGGAAACTCTGGCGCCTCCACTCCAGGTTTCACTAGTTGGAGCTGGAGCTACTGCAACGGAGCATATGGCAGAAGTTTGTACTAGGGATGAGCGAGTACAGCTGTATCTGTATCTGTTTACCACTTGTATTATCTGTATC
>NC_045747.1:17985738-17986229 GCF_008692095.1 Etheostoma spectabile | reverse complement strand
GGATCCGTACTCGGAGTGGGCGGGGCCTAACCCGGACGTGGTCCGATTTAACCCGGAAGTGTCGGGTTCTCTTGAAATGTGCGGGGCTTTAACCGGTATGTTATTTTAAGCATGCAATTGATATGAATTGTTTAGAAATTGTTATATTTATTGCTGATTAGAAAACTATTTACATGACAGCATCAAGCTTCAGATCAATGGTGTTTGTCATGGTAACAAACTATATAGGCCTACAGTATAACAAGTTTTGCAACAATAAATACAGCAATGTGGTTGCAATTATTAAGTAAAATGTAATGAACAAGAGTTTTCATACTCAATATATACTTTATTTTTTAACTTTATTTTCTATTATCAGTGTGATCAATTTTTTTTTATTGGTTCTTTTTTAGAGAGAGAGAGAGAGAGAGAGAGAGAGAGAGAGATGGAATGTGTTTGTGTGTGTAACTTAATTTGTAATATTATTCATTTATACCGCAACTGCCTCTTAT
>NC_045747.1:17985148-17985715 GCF_008692095.1 Etheostoma spectabile | reverse complement strand
ACAGCAAGAAAGTTTCAGACACTCAAAAAACTGGTTAGAGCCAGCAGGCAGTTAAAAATAAAAAAATAAAAAACTCCGACGGCAGAGATGTAACACGAGTAGCATTCTACCAAGCAGCATGTCTAAACAAACCCCACGTTACCAGAAGTCTCCTGGTTACTAGGTACTAGTTCAAACCGAAGTATAAAACAAACCTGAAGCTTGAAGAAACCCTAAATGTTAACAGAAAAATCCCCGCGGACCAGAAGGGGAGAGAGCTGTTCACCTCTCCGTGTCCCGTGTGCGAGTGAGAGGCACACAGCCAGTGTTGCCAGATCTTGCGAGACAAATACGCAACCAGGCCTGTGAAAACAAGCCCAAAATAAGCGACTTTTTCTACGTAGCCCCCCTAAGATCCGGGAAGAGAAAAATAAATAAAACTGTGTGCACAGTTTTACAATCCATGTGGACAAATTGGTAAACTGTCCCCACGGTGGGCTAGAGTTTATTTATTTCCCCTCCTGAGCTTTAGGACAATGACCACAGGAGTAAGTTAAACCACCTTTTAACATAGTTAACATTAGAAAA
>NC_045747.1:17980257-17985123 GCF_008692095.1 Etheostoma spectabile | reverse complement strand
GCCATTTGCGAGTCAAGTATTTATCCGAGTAATGCAGTCAATATCCTGCTCGGATTCAATGAAATTCTCCATGACTGTGTCTCCGTTCTGTATAGGCTAGTCACAGTGCCAGTCACAACGCCTCTCCCTTACACTATTCTATGATAGGCTAGTCCCACGCCCCTCCCCTACACTATTCTGTGATTGGCTAGTCCCAGCGCCCTCCCTACGCAGACAGACTCCTGTTGCTGTGTGCAGTGTTGCCATGTCCGCTTATTCTAAGCGACTTTGGGCTTGTTTTTTTGTAAAGTCGCTTACATATTGGTAGTCGCGGGTTGCGGTTTTTTTGGGCTTGTCACTAAAGTGTAGTTGCTTATTTGGGCTTGTACACAGCTTGTCCTTGCCGCTCGCTCGATCCCGCCCCTTTCCCCATAACACTATAGACGCACGTTATGTCCCACCACTTCCTGCTTCTAATTGGCTCTGACCCAGATGGAAACGAGTACCAACCAATCAGAGCAGAGCGGCATGTCTGTGTTTTCTGGTTAGGAAATGCGCGAGTAGCGACTAATGGTGATTGTACTGTAGGAGAGTTTTGGAGGAATAAATGCCCGGGATAGTGGGGAAATACGGGAAGAATATAACAAAGACTGGAGAAAGAGAAAGGAGGAAAAGAATGGATTCAACCCGTCGTGGGGAACAACTCAAAATCACTGTGAAAAAAGGGATTTCAAATCCCATCAGTTTTCTAATGTTAACTATGTTAAAAGTGGTTTAACTTACTCCTGTGGTCAGTGTCCTAAAGCTCAGAGGAAATAAATAAACTCTAGCCCACCGTGGGGACAGTTACCATTTGTCCACATGGATTGTAAAACTGTGCACACAGTTTTATTTATTTTCTCTTCCCGATCTTAGGGGGGCTACGTAGAAAAAGTCGCTTATTTTGGGCTTGTTTCACAGGCCTGGTTGCGTATTTGTCTCGCAAGATCTGGCACACTGGCTGTGGCTCTCCCATCGCACACGGCACGGAGAGGTGAACAGCTCTCTCCCCTTCTGGTCCGCGGGGATTTTCTGTTAACATTTAGGGTTCTTCAAGCTTCAGGTTTGTTTATACTTCGGTTTGAACTAGTACCTAGTAACCAGAGACTTCTGGTAACGTGGGGTTTGTTTGACATGCTGCTTGGTAAATGCTACTCGTGTTACCTCTCTGCCGTCGGATTTTTTTATTTTTTTTTTTAACTGCCTGCTGGCTCTAACCGAACAACCAAATGTGCTTTATCCGTACCGGATACTCGTTTCAGCCGAGTACTCGGCTCATCCCTAGTTTGTACCATAAAAAAATCACCAATAAAGGCTTCTAAACCAAATATTACACAACCGGACATGTCAGCAGTAAAGTGACCGGAATTTGGGGGAAAAATGACCAGCATTGGCCAAAATTACAGCTATGTCACGTTAGCATGTAGCTGCTTTAAAGTTAGCAGTACAATAACGTCAGGTTGTAATGGAACAAAGCAGCACTTTCTATCAAAAATGGCAGATAAAGGCTTCTGGACCAAACTCTACCCAATCAAACAGGTTTTAGCAGTAATGCAACCTGGAAGTGGGGAGAATTTAACAACATTGGCAGCCCAGATAACATTGTTAACTGCCGTTAGCCATGTAACGTTAGCTACTATAGTTAGCAGTGGACACTTAATAGAATATAGGCAATTTCTTCAGTCAAATTTGCAAATGACGGCTTTTAAACTGAAAACTACATAAACCGAAAATGTTTCAGGAATAATGTGACCTGGAATTGGGGAGAATTTAACAACACTGGCAGCCAACATTACATCTTTTACTGCCGTTAGCATGTCGTTACATGCAACAATTTTAACAATGCAGTGGCTTATAAAAAAGAAAAAAAACACTCTAATCCTGCCTACTTGGAGCAGATGTCCAATCGTAGCAGGCCGGCTCAGAGTTGCCATAAGACTTAGCCGAGAGTGGAAAAAACTGTTAAAACTGGAGCGTTCAGAATAATTGGAAATCTGAATGCTTTAGCTCACAGGGATTTCTCTAAAATAGGTTTACCTCATTATTTGTTTTGGCCATGTTTAACATGAAAATCCAACATGATAACATTGTAGATATGACAGAAAACATGTAAAAGCATAATATGTCCCCTTTAAAAAAATATATATATATATATTTTTTTTAACTACAAAATATATTGTTTTTATTCTATAGAATGTAACACTATAGAGTAGACCATTACAAGGTGACCATTACACAACTGAACACGCAATCTTGTTGTTACTAGGCTGTTGTTGCTAAGCTGAACAAAATCTCTGTTTTTGAATCATAGTGAAATTCTTGTGACAGAAGAACCCATCCTCACATGATATGACAAATACCGGACCCAGACTTCCTGCAAAAATAAGCAGATCAAAATGTTTTGGATCCAACAGGAAGAGTTAAGCTGCTGTATACAGTAGCCTTTGTCTGACTGCAGATGACACATCTTTCCACACGTCATGTGTCTTTGTATTAGCCAGCTCTGGTAAACCACGTTATTGACCAGATTGCTGATGAAGCACATTGGGAACAAATTAATCGCTCCAAGTGAAGGATTTGGCGTGTGTGTGTGTGTGTGTGTGGTGTGTGTGTGTGTGTGTGTGTGTGTGTGTGTGTGTGTGTGTGTGTGTGTGTGTGTGTGTGTGTGTGTGTGTGTGTGTGTGTGTGTGGGTGTGTGTGTGTGTGTGTGTGTGTGTGTGTGTGTGTGTGTGTGTGTGTGTGTGTGTTGTGTGTGGTGGTGTGTGTGGGTGGGTGTTGTGTGTGTGTGTGTGTGTGAAGAAATTTGGGTTGATTTAAAGATTATAAAAACAGGAACAAACTACTGCTGCTTCTTAAGGCTGCTGATACTGAAATGACTGTTCATTTAGAGTGCTGTTTCACCATGTGGTTGGAGCAGCTGCAGTAGTTTATTTTGCTCACTGGGTTTAATCTGAAAGTGTAAAATGTTGGTTATGAGGAATCTAGTGCATTTAATTTTTCTCTCTGGGTCAGCATTCAAAAACTAGATAGTTAAGTTTTCGTTTGACTCGCTTATTCACTTACTCACAAATTATAACACATCACTTGTTATTTTAGTCTGACAAGACAAGCAACTTTTTGGTGTTTCTGCTGGTTGCCTGGTTAAGAAATAGTCTGGCATCCCCCCCCCCCCCTCCCTAAAAAGGAGAATTGTCATTTTTCATTTTCAGCTTTTGTAGCTTTTGATAAAACTCAGAAGAAATACACTGTTAGTGAGCTTGGGATGATGGGAGGGTGATCTTACATTTTGACTCAGCCAGGCTAGCTGTTTCTGTTTATGCTAAGCTAACTGGCTGGCAGTTGCTTCATATTTAATGCACATGTACAGTTTAAAAGTATTGTCGATCTTCTCATAGAACTCGGGACAAGAAAGAAAATAAGAATATTTTGTCCGAAATGTAGAACTATTTCTTTACCTTTGACCTCTCTTTTCTCCTCCAGCTTTACCTGGAGTTCTTCTCGGATGGACAGGAACACAATCACTGTGATGTCGGGTCAGATCGTGGACTCCTTTGACAACGACTTCAGGGAGTTGTACGCCGTGTCTGAACAGGTGGACCTCTACAGGGAGTTTAACATCACCAAGCCACCAATTGCAACGCCCATCAGGAAACCAGAGGTGGCGAAAATCCAGCCTCTGTCCGTCTCCATGTCTCGCTTTCAAGTATCTGTCGGGGACTCAAGACAGGTCGACCTAAAGGTGCCTGCACATAAATACCACAACCCTAAGTACTCTTTAGTTTTTGGGAACAGTACGGGCCTCACAGGTTCCCTACAAGATCTGTCGACCCCGAGCGACTCGCTCATTGGCGGGTTGAACCTGAGGAACGGCCTGCAGAACCACATCCTCCATGGCCGCAGAAACAGCAGTGACCACATGGACCGAGTCCCCCCACAGAGTCCCGGTTCTCCTGTAGACGAGGAGGATGAGGATGGAAGGGAAGACTTGAAGAAGAACCAGGTCTTCGGAGCGAAGAAACAACGGAGCTCCTTCCGGCACTTCTTGAAAGGCAGGGCAGCCAATCAGAGCACAATAGAGGAAGGCGTGGTCACTCCTCAGGGCCCCTCCCCCACCAGTAAGGTGTCAGAGACCAATGGCATTGCAGGAAATGACCTAGAGGACTCGTTTGAGATCATTGAGAAACCCAGTCCACTGAAATTCAAAACCAAGAAGCCCTCAAAGATCCAGAGAAGTTTGTCTCTGCAGACCATCAACACCGGAGACGAAGACGGTACGTCCTCACATAGTCTATCATTGTATTGTCTGTTTGTTTCATCATGGTCCAAATCATGGCGAATGATTAATTTTATTATTTTATTATTTTTCCAAACATTTTCTAAAACCAAATGTCTTAAGATAAAGAAAACCACATGTATTTAATCTAAAATGCAAACACAAAAAGTTATGAAAGAGCTGAAACTATAATATAATCTCATAACAACTACATAAAATATGGTGTAAAAATCGAAAGCAATTAGCTGTTGAATATTTGCGCCAAGGCTCTAAAGTTTCTCATTTTAACATCAAGGTTTAAGGCTTAATTTATACAAACTTAAAAATATGATTTAACTTTCCACCAAATTGAATTGAAATTAAAATGTAACCTCCTAAACAAATACTTTGTTGGACTTGTGACTTAAATAAGGACATATCAAATCTAACGTTAGAAGCTAATTCTGTCAGGTGGAAAATATCTATCAGAATGGCCTACATCCTCTATAACTGTAGTTAAAGGTAGGGTAACTCCTTCTGTCAGATGGGAAATAGTCTTTGGTGAACTATGGTAAACTGCTCCTCAGATCTCTGCA
>NC_045747.1:17976673-17980247 GCF_008692095.1 Etheostoma spectabile | reverse complement strand
AGACAGCTAGCTAGACTATCTGTCCAATCTCTGTTTTCTCTCGCACGACTAAAACAACCTATGAATGTACACATGTTCCACCAAAACAAGTTCCTTCCCGAGTGATTGGTTTAAAGAAATGCCAATTAACCAGAGCATGTTTTTCTCCCATCTCAGAATGCTTTGTGGACTAGCCAGAAACCTCCTCTGCAGCGCTGTGGAGGAAGGTCTGGCAAAGCAAGACTAGATGGGAAATATGTATAAGAATGGCCTACCTCCTCTATGTAGTTAAAAAAAGATCAAACAATTGTCAGCACTTAAATGTTTGGATACTCAGGGCTGTCAACAGAATTCAATTGGTATTTAAAGCGGCTATAATCAATATTACTAAAAATAAATATTGAAAATAATGTGAAGACGATGAGAAAGGTGTCGCTCGTAGTAAAGTAGTGCAGGCCTGGGCAAAATGACGATATACAGTATATTGTCAAAACCCTATAGGAATGTTTTTCTTATGTAGTTTTCTATATCGTTATAGAATATAACGTTAGATGTTGGCTATTTTGACAGTCATAAAAGCTTGCGCTCATGTGGAGCTCTGCACCCAACTGACAGGCACACTTTTTTGGCTTAGAATTACATTAGGAACTGCTAAAAAACCCACAACCTCGCCGTCCTCTCCTTGGCTTTTAATTATGATAGTAACCACTACAAATACTTCCCCCCTCTCTTGGCTTAAAACTCACTTTTTTAACTCACCGTTGTCAGCTACGGCCGCTGAGCAGGCTACACGTTGTAAACAGCTTGCCTGGTTTTAAATCCTCCGGTATTGTTAGCAGTTAGCAGGGTTAGCATGGCAGCGTTAGCCAGGACCAGTCGGGGTCACTTTACTGGCTGTGTCTCAATTTTTTTTTGCGAGTAACCAAGTCGGGTACTCTAGCTGTATAATTTAATGTTAGTAGCTACACAAATGTTAAAATTACGTAAAATGCTTGTCCCTAGTAGCTGTGATAAATTAGCTGGAAGCTAACACTTACCAGTTCAGGAAGAAATTAGCCAACTCCTCGTCCATTTGGGCTCCAAGCTGTCTCTATCTTTCAAATACGTCTCCAATATTTACCCAGACGGGTTTGTTACGTCTTTGGTCACGCAACTGTTGAAACATGCCAGGTTTATTTTGTCTGGTAGAATCTGTTGATTCTGTTCGTTACTTTGCTGCTTTCATGGCTGAACTAACGTTACAGCTGTAGCGCGCTGGGTTTAGGTTTTTACTGGTAGATCTGGCCTGGCTGTCAAACTGGGTAGTTGATAGTAACACACAGGCCAAAAGACAAATTCTGTCACAGAACAGAAAGGAGAAAATACTGGTACTGTTGTCAGAAAAGATAGCATTTCAACGTAGCATGTTTCCTTAATATCAGATGACACATTGGGGTCAAGTGTTTAACTCACACAGGAGTATAGGCTTTAAAGTGTGTATTTCATATAGACTATTTATTAAATTACCAGAAAACATGCCATATCGTGATGTATCTTAATCGAAATATGAACTGACCTACAGTATATCTGTTTTATCAGCTGACCCTTAATGTGATTTTATTTCCTTCTCTTTACTATTTAGGGTTGTTATTAGTACGTCCTCCAAAGACGTCTTTTTGTTTGTTGGTTTATTTGTCTGTCAGCAGGATTACGAAAAAACTGCTGGCCCTATTTTCAGGAAACTTGAATACATGACTTGTTTTTCACCTTGTTTAACATCGCATTAATGTGGTGTCAGAAGAATTGGAAAAATGTATTTCCGACTTGAAAAACTCGCACTTCATTAACATTGTAAGAAAGGGCAGGCCTTGACAGAGGTCTGTGCTCGCTGAGTGCCTTTCCAGTTTTAAAATGTATGTCTTCCCCCCCCCAAACAGGATCAAAAAGCCGCCGCCGGCATCAAAAGAAGAACTGCATCCAGTCCTGAGATCAGAAACAAGAGGACAGCCTGTCATTAAGGCTACAAAGAGCAGCGGAGGACCTCGTGGCTGAGTCACAGGATAACCTCACTGTAACCAGGTGACATTACTGTCTCTGGTCTTCAGGTTAAAGTCCTCATGGGAGTGACCACCAATGCGATGTTGTAGTTTAACTAATCATGTGAGTAAAAAACTTCTCCAGAAAATCTCAACATTGAAGCTCAAGTTCTGCTGAAGAGAGATTTCATCGCCATTGTTGTAGTTTTTCTGTTGTTTTTTTTTTTATTAAATTATTCAACAGTGTTTTTACATTTTATGCTTGAACCTAAAGCCTATCTGAGCAACCCAGGCTGTGACCAAGGTAGCTTGGGTGCATTACATCACACCTGGTTGCTATGGAGACTGGAGAAGTTGTGCTAGTTGTCCCTCAGTGTCGCCTTACAGAGAGGACCCTTGGTAACAGAATAAGAGTTCATCAGAGAGTGTTGTACATGCTGTGAATAATGTACGCAGTGCTGAGTGGTGCCGTGTTGACACAGTCTAGCTTTGTTTCTGCACGCTGTGTGAGGACTCTGTATGTTTACACTCTGGGTTTGTTCAGGTAAAACTGGCAAAGATAAGAATGGGAATCCTTGAGAACCACTTTAGATGCAAATAATCCTAATTTTGTAGCAGAAATTGAATAAAAGAGATGAAAACATCAGATAAAAAATGGGTTTGTGTGAAATGCCAAGTAAAATTCCAACTTTCCCAACAAGCCAAACAGGCTATTGTATTAAAAAAAAAGAAAAAAAAAAGTTCAGTGAGCTCATTCATTTTGTGCGATGTGATGCAGAATTTAGCCAAAGAGCAAAGTTACATTCAGGTGCATTACCATTAGAAACATGTGTACTGGTCTCCCTGAAGAAAAAAGACCGTAACTAAGACTGAGGATGAAATCCAGTTAATGTTTTAGCAAAATGTCTTTTAGTTCTGATGAATTCTTCTGGTTAGATAATTTATTCGTTGAGCCTGGGATTTAACATTAACCCATGAACATTAGTTTGTCCCTTTAGTACAGGCGTCAGCAACTTTTTAGTTTCAAAAGTTAAAAAATCTGAATCTCATAAGAAATGTCACAGTCTATTAAGTCTAAATGAGCATACCAACATTACTAATATTTCCAAATGTGCATTCATTAATATGGTTTAATATTACCCTCGTCGTTTGACCTATTGATCTAATTCTAAAAAGTACATTTGCTCTGTTTTCTGTAGCGAGTCTAAAATTGTTCTCTCATCCCCTGTCGGATACCTTTTTTTAGCAAATGCAGTGTATTAGTTCTGGAAATGTCTTTCAATATATACTTTTTAGGATTTGTAATGCGTAGCTAGTCTATGAAAACTTAACCCTTGTGTTGTCTTCCCGTCGAAATTGAAAATCAACAATTTTGTTGACCCCTTTTATCAATGTTTTTTAAAATCTTTTTCTTACATTTTTTTTCCCTTTTTTCAACACTTTTGACGCTTTTTTTCCAATGTTTGTCCCTTTTTTATGAGGTTTTCAACACTACTTAACACTAACTTATGAATTTGGAATTTATGGTCAATAAACCTAATTTTTAGGAAATGATACCTAATTTTTGAGTTAGAAAAGCA
>NC_045747.1:17976595-17976663 GCF_008692095.1 Etheostoma spectabile | reverse complement strand
AGGAATTATTTAGACTAAAATTAAAGGAATGCATATTAATGGATAATCACAGACTGGAATATGTCAAC
>NC_045747.1:17974161-17976585 GCF_008692095.1 Etheostoma spectabile | reverse complement strand
TACTATTTCAAAACCACTTCAATTTGTTTTTCAATTATCCATCAAAATCAGCCCAGAGAGCGTTGTGTGGAATCAATCATGTTATTTTGGGTAATTAAAAAGAACACCGATATAGGAAAATGGGTCAATTTGACCCGAGGACAACATGAGGGTTAAGGCCGCTGTTCGACAAAGTAGGCTATGATGAACATTTTAGTTAAATGAGAGGTTATGTAGCCTGAATGGAGAATGTAAGAATCTCTTAAGGCGTACAACAACGGTAAATGAAAAGCTAAAATGTTTGAAAATAACTGTTAATCATTTTCATATCCCTTTTTGTCAAAGCCACAGAAAGCCACTAGAGCGGGAGCCACAGGTTACAGACCCCTGCTTGAGTAGCTTTAAGGTTCAAAGAAGCCATCAAGAAAGAGATTTAACATGTTGGGGATTAATGATATAACCGTGTAGTTGACGTGTATTTAAGGGGGTCAATTTAAGGTAATCTTCTCTTTGGGGTCCTGGAGAACCCGAGACCTTCTTTAACAGCTTAAAATACACATGTAACAAAACAGTTTTATCAATTTACCTTATTTTACGACATGTTTCCGAAGTCTGTTACAGAAAATAATAGTCTTTTTGGTGTTTGTGGAACATGTTACACAATGTATTTTCATATGTGATCAGTTTTGACAGGAATCTTTACGAGGCAATACTCCTCCCAAATCAAAAAAAGGAAAGTGGATTTCTGTTTTTGTAGTTTTGCAGTTTTTGTAGAAGTTTTGTTCATAAATGATCTGTCGGGGAGTTAACCTCTCTGTGATCTAATTGACTTCAAACTGAAGTAATGTCACTCTGTAAGGAAACACACTGTACGTTTGATAATGCAACGCAAAAATATTTCCATTAAATGTATATTAATTTCTGTTTTCAGTCAAATGTACAAGTCCAGTATATTGGCGTCAGAAAGAGTTACCACTTTAATTATTTTCTACACATTGCTTAAATTGTGCAGTGAAGTCTATGGGAAGCCCATGTCAACAAAACAGAAGGGTCCTCAAAGCTTAACCTTCATGTTGTCCTCGGGTCAAATATGACCCATTTTCAGTTTTTTTTTATCACAAAAAATGGGCCTTTGAAATAAGCGCTGAAAATTAGAAATATCAAATACCTGGAAAAAACATAAAAAAGTCCCCACATAATTGCAAATGTGACAAAAAATGTAAAAAAAAAAAAGCGATAATAGAGTTTAATTTTTTTTTTTCATGGTTAACAGGAAGACAACACAAGGGTTATAAGAAGGTTAAAGTTTTTTTTTTTTTTTTTCACAGGCAACATAAGATCAAGCCCTCCCATGTTTGACAAATACCTTGTTAAGAAATGTACTTAGCAACAAAAAAAAGCCAAGATGGTTTTGTGTTTGAGTTTTTGTGTACCTTTTTGTGTACCTGCTCCCAGGAAACCACAACTCTATCACAGCATCACACACACTAACAGGAACTGCACAGGAAAAGCCTTCAGCTGCGCATCACTTACACTTTTAATCTGATAAGACTTCGTCTGTAGCTTATCTTCTTACTTTACATCTCCATTTCAGTAATAACGAGATGAAGATAGTCAGTGTGTCACAGCAGAAGTGAGTGTATGAACACAAAATCCTGAACAAAACAAGAAATGATGATGTAGCTCCATCTGCTGGTGCACAATGCTACACTTTATTGTACAACAAGTAGTTTGATTCTTCCATCAATAGTAAGTCATTAAATTATACACATACATACATCATTGAAAATACTATGATTAAAAAATATGTTCGAGCTAAATAAAATATACTGTACAATTTCAAAGTATTCATAAGTTAATTTCAAAACTTGACAGGATATGTAAGCTTTTTTACCTGCTTTTTCATTTTATTTACAACAATTAATCAGAAATAAAGGTATTTACTGTAAAGTTTGATCATTGCTCAACATCCCACATCCCAACCTCTGTACCAAATTTGGCGAAGCTAGGCCACTGGGGGCGCTATAATCAATGTTTATTTTGACCAATAACTCAATGCATTTAAATGGGACATTTTGCAATTGCAATATACGAAACCTATGATGCTTGTCCGGCATTCCACTCTAAGGCTCTGTACCAAATGTAGTAAAGGTCAACCGTTAGGGGGCGCTATAGTCAACGTAGACCTGTTTGGGCTCGTTTTTTACCCCTTCTGAGGTCAAGGGCGTCGTATTCGACGCCAAACAGCACTTCTGGTTCATAACTAAATAACTTTATAATTATAACTAGTAGAAACATACGGTCTTTGGAGCTAAAAGGTAACAGTCGCTCCATTCTGCTAATGTCTTTGATGTCTTCCCAGCCCTTACC
This sequence comes from Etheostoma spectabile, assembly GCF_008692095.1. Classification (NCBI taxonomy): domain Eukaryota; kingdom Metazoa; phylum Chordata; class Actinopteri; order Perciformes; family Percidae; genus Etheostoma; species Etheostoma spectabile. The sequence continues at coordinate 17,974,236 of NC_045747.1, read as the reverse complement.
AAAGGTTTTGTATCCAGCCTAGAATTCCGGAGTTTTTCAGGGTCTTTGTGTAATTAATCCATACTGTTACATGCA
>NC_045747.1:17971284-17974151 GCF_008692095.1 Etheostoma spectabile | reverse complement strand
ACTGTATGTAAGAAATGTAACTAATTTGTCCGTTATATGAGTTATAATGTTCAATATGTTTATTTTTGCACTGGAGGACTCCAAATATATAGAACTGTAGATGATGTGACGCTCGTTCGGCATGCCGCTCTGAGGCTTTGTCCCAAATTTGGTGAAGATCAGCCTTTAGGAGGCGCTGTAGCCAACGTAGACCAGTTTCTGCCCTTCTACTCAATCTATGTTAATGGGATAGTTGCAACGGCACTGTGACTCACACCTCTCGATATTCACCGATGTTTGCCTCCCCACCGTTACGCTTTCTCACGCTCCCCCGGGTCATCGTGGACGATTCGCGCAATGAGGCTTGGACCCGTCATAACTGCTTGCAGTTCTAGTTTTACTATTGTTACACATTGATTGCTTTCTAAAGCACAAATAAATTACGATCAAACACTCAACAGAGGACTTTTGTAAAGACAGGTGCTTTCTCCTACTCTGCATTTTATTCACTGCAGCTCAAACAAGGAAGTAGGCTACTCTAGTATCGATTCATGACCATTATAGGATGAAGGGAGAACATTTCTAGTTGTTTAGTATCATTAAAAGTAAAGTTAGGTTTTGCTGTCTGCTTCCTAACTCATTTTAACAGAGAAAGAGAGTGGTCTTCACAAGACGGCGCCACAGAGAACTGCACGTTGCAGACGTGTGTGTGTGTGTGTGTCTTGGCAGAAAGAGAGAGAGAGGCGGTAGCCTACTCTCTAACTTTCTTTGAGTTTTACAAGAAGCTTTTTTTCTTCAGTGATAGCTCTGCAAAAGTAAAGGCTGAGTCAACTTTGGATAATGGCCCTGAGGTTTTTCTATGCTAACTTTCAAGGCTGCTGCTCTGCCCTTGTGTAGTGATATCACGAGACACTTTTTACCTCTACGAGAAATCTCACCACGTTTAATCTTGCAAGATCTGGTGGGGACGATATCTCTTGTCACATTTCTAATGCTAATATGAAATAATATTAATTCCTAATTGCTATTTGTAATTACAAAGATCCTACAATCATGGGCAGATTATGAGACAATGGGGCCCTGGATACAGACATGTACAAGCAGAGGGAGGTAGAATCGCCACAATATGACTCAAATAAGAGTAGGCTATAAAGTAGTCATCCAAAAAATTACTCAAGTACTGAGTAACTGTTGAGTAACGTCTGATTTATTTTTTAACACAAGCATTCAATCCTACATGATGTGGCTGCTGTTTTGCACTTTTACTAAGGTCAACAAGCTTTCAATATGAGGCCGGGGGTGTTCCTCCTCGTCTGTGTTGCCTTGCTGACAATTGATTCTGACATTTTTGTTTTGCTACGACTGTAAAGCTAACCTGTCCCGCCGCTGAGATTGAGTATGGTCACGTGACGAGACTGCCAACTACGTTTTATTGGTCAGAATAAAAAATTAGAATACCAAAAGAGGTCAAAAGAAAAGTAACAAGCTCATTGTAGCCTAATGTAGCGGAGTAAGAGGACAGTTTCTTCTTCACAAATCTACGTAAATCTAAGTAAAAGTACAAAGTACAGTGATTTAAAACTACTCCTAGAAGTATAATTTTTTTCAAAAAACATGCTCAAGTTATTACCCACATCTGTGTACACAGCCCCCTACCGTCCTACACAGGAACAAGACCCCCTGACTGAAAGAGACACATATACTGTAAATGAAACTGATACTTTCCCTTTGTATTAGGTTTGTGTCTCTTTTTAGATGAGTTGAGTTTCATCCTTGAGTCTGTTTGTGGTCTTTTCCATCTACTTATGCTTCTCTTTTTACTCAATTTGAGTCTTGTTTTAGTCATATTGAGTCTCCTTTTAGGTCAATTTGTTTCTCTTTTCATTTTTAGTTTTTCAGTTTGTGTTTTTTTTCTTTTTTGTTTTGCATCTCTTCGTGGTTGTTGTATGTGTTGTAGTTGTTAAGCATTTCTCTCCCACAAGTAATGGTTGGCACCCAGTAGGCCCGACCATTCATCCACCCACCCATGACACTAACAAGCCAACTTGGTACCAGAAGTCACCAAAAGTAGCCAATCAGATTCCAGGGGGGCAGTGCCACCCTTCTGGGCCACGCCCCTGCAGCAGATGTTTGACAGTAATATCCCGTTACTGAAGCAGTAGTGCAGGCACATTGCAGAAGTATTGTTAAGACTTTACACTTCAGAGCCACTTATAGAATTTTTTGTATCGTTGTACACGTGCAGCAAGTGTAGGTTCCCTATTTGTACATTTATTTGAAATGCTGTGCAAGTATAGTATAGTATATATTTTTAACACATACACATATGATTCGTCCATTAAAATACATTGTCCAGGATCCAAACTCTGATGTTGTTACCTCGGATGTCTTGTGTTTCCTTGCTTTTAGGAAGTGTTTGTGATAACCTTCCTTTTTCGTAGCGACACCAGGTCATAAAATGGGTCTTTGGTGATGCTTGCCCTGAAAGAGAAGAGGAAGATTTGGTTTGAAAAGAGTGAGTAGTAGATGTAATTTTGCCCGTTGTTTGTCACCCCAGTGACCAATTCCCCAGAACTGTAGTCATTGTCAGTGCTACCGTAGTCTCGCATTGCCAGACCTTCTTCCAAAGCGCTGCAGAAGAGGGTCTGGCTAGTCCGCACAGCATTCTGGGATGGGAGAAAATTGTGCTCTGGTGTATTGGCATTTTTTTAAACCAATCCCAATTGTCTTGGGCGGCTCTAAGCATCGGACAGAGGCAGAGCCATGTGGCGCTAAGCACAGAGTGGAGCCACGGTGCCTCTGCAAAATAGCCTCGGGAAAGAACTTGTTTTGGTGGAACGTGTGTAGGTTCAAAAGTTGGTTTGTCGTGCAACCGAAAACTCAGATTG
>NC_045747.1:17937931-17971274 GCF_008692095.1 Etheostoma spectabile | reverse complement strand
CTAGCTAGCTGTCTGGATTTACCCTGAGGAAAGGTTAACCACGGTCCTCATAAATCAAGTTTACAAGTACAACACAGAGAAAGCGGAAGGTAACACACATCCATTTCATCAAGAATGAAATCCGGTGGATTTTCCATAGAACGTCGTGGATATAGACTACTGCTGCAGTAGCTAGGGCTGCAACTAAGTGTTTTCATTATTGATTTATCTGTTGGTTATTTTTCACATAATTAACTAATGGCTGAGTCTGTAAACTGGTAGAAAGTACTGAAAAATGGCACAATTTCTAAATTATTCAACCAAATTTGCTAAAGTAAGAGGGTGAACATGTTGAACATCATACCTGCTGTCACTGTGAGCATTGGGCTTAAAGCACCCCTGGTCCTTGGTACAGCTTTACAGAGATTGCTGCCAGTCTCATGTTTGTTCCATAAGAAGCAACAGCTTAGCTACAGCTTTAGCTTAGCATAAACACTGAAAACACTGGTCCAAACATAACCAAACACCCACCTTTTAAAGGTGCAGAAGGTTAGCCTTAAACTAACTTTCTGTCATGTATGCTGAAACTGCCCCTATGTTTGAGTAGAACTACATGAAGCAGGTAATAATTAAAAAAAGAAAAGAAAATTTGGCTCCTCTGGCACCACCTACAGCCTGTAGTGTGATTTGAAAAAAATTCACCGCTCCCTGTTCAGATGCACCAATCAGGGCCAGGGGGGGGTGTCTAACTGCGTTTCATAGTGTCCCCCCCTCCCCCTTCCCCACGCACGAGCCGCAGATTTCCTCAGGTTTCCTCCTCTTCCCCTTCTTTACTCACGTATCGTGCACAGCGCTCCATTGTGGGGGGAGGGGCTTAGGAGACCGTTTTGGGGTTTAGTGGAAAGGGAGGAGGGACTGAAAAGTGGTCGATGTTCAAATTTTCTTGGCTACGACCTTCACAATCCTACCTACAGCCCCTTTTAAAGCTCACCAATTAACCCATTATGTATTGTTTGTTTAATATGAATATACCTGATTTGTATAAAAATGACATGAGAAAGTGTATGTATCTGACTCCATGTCTTGGCTCTGAGCAGTTGCTGGGCAACCATCTGAGATTCCTAATTTCCCAGCTAGGTTATAGACAAAAATAGGGCCGGTGTGTTGCAAATGCCAGGGCCGTTTTTTGATTCTAGTTCGTCACTGACGACAAAGGAAGATTTGGAGGTGAGAAGATTTTTTTTTTTTTATCCTGACAGACTTTGTTGCTTGTTTGAACTCTTTGTGATCAAGTGTTCTATTCTATCTTAAACCTTGACAAACACGGCTCAGTGAAGATACGAGGCCTCTTACGTGTTCTGCATTGACAGCTCTCACCTGATGGCTTCTATCCAGGCGTCCCGTTCTTCTGCGCTGGCGGCACTGAGCTTATAAGACTGGTGTTTACCCTGCACCACTCTGCCTTTGTTCTCCGTCTTGCAGGCCTTGATTTTTTGTCCTTTGGGGTTATATAACTCCAGACAATACTGTCCAAACACACAAGCAGACACACATGTGGCACTGTTACAATGTGCATATGCCTTCTGATAGCCTGGTAACTCACTGTTTGAGCACTTGTGTTAGAAATACGTTGCGCAGCTGCTATGATTCATTTTAGCAGATTATTTGTGTGAAGAAGCTCAACACTCCTACACTAATTGTGATCCCAAAAGTAAAAGATGCTCTACCGGTTTGTTTGTGTCTTGTAGCTTCCTGACACACAGATTCTCCAGAGGAATAATCCCAATTGGGTCTTTGTCCTGCAGGAAGAGGAGACGAATATTAAATACAGATTTAACCTTTTGACCATCAGTAGGAAGTTTGACATCTACATATTTTGTTGATTTTGAGTTGTTGTTTTTTTAGCAGCATAAGGACCGATTCTTACTGTGGTGAATTCAAAGTAGTACAAGCAGCTGTCTGTCAAAATGAACCACCTCCTTTTCCAGGTTTTAACTCGTCCACCTTCAACAAGAAAAATTTAGGGGGGGGGGGGGGGGGGGGGGGGGGTTAGCTGTATTCTCCTCTGACAGCCTTTTTATTTAACTCAGATTATTGTCTGTGTGGAACAAACATCATCATCTCACCAATTTTAAGGAGCCAGCCTTCTCTGTCTGGATTAAAAAAGGTCAGCGTGAGGTCGTTCCCATCATCCTCTGGGATTTTGAACGGCTCGTTACGGATGCTCGCGTAGAGTTTCTGAAGGAGAACGTAGAACATTTTAGTTTTTTTATAAGTCTGATATCTTGATGGATTCAAGGTATTTTGCTCAGATAAAACTAAAGATCCACATTGGGAAATCCTTGCAGTGACCATTTTATCAACCACATAGTAAGTTCATGAGTCTATAAACACTGTGACGAGCATTCATGGTCAGAATGAAAATCCAAAAGATTGGAGATACTGAAAGAGTAAAAGTACCCCAAAACTCATCTCCAATTTCTCTCTTCTAGTGTGTATACAAGGCATTGCGTAACCTAGAAGAAACATTTTTTTGGACAACCTTAAAAGACAAGATTTCAAGATTTTTTTAAATTGTTTGACCAGTGATATATTTCAGTGAGGAGTTCAAATTTAGGGTTAAGTATCTGTAAAAGTTTTTTTTAAAAAGAGTAGATGGAAGGGAATCTACAAGGTCTCCAAAAATGGGAATACTCAAGTAAAATGAAAGTGAACTATATTTATGGATTTTAATGATTCAGATTCTCTTCACTTTGACATATTTCTCTCTTTACTGTAAATATTGACGACAACCAGTGTTGTCCCAAAGCTCAAATAGATCTCTTTTTTTATTCAATTTTGATAGATTTCTTTTCTTTTTTTGGTCTTTTGACATTACATCCATTACATCTTTTATCCAAAGCAAACAACCATGAAGATACCACTCAAAAGTTGAAAGAATTATGCGAGTACATAAAATTCCTCAAATAAGATGAGTTGCTTCAAGCTCCACATTTTAGAATGAAGAAAGAGATAAAGGAAGTTCTTGTGCGTGTGTGTCCATCTTCGCCTCGCTATTGGCTTTCAGGATGTCCTTCTGTCTGTCCACCACTTTGGTCCAGACTGAAATATCTCAATATCTATCAGATGGATGGCCATGTAACTTAGTCCACACAATCATGTTCCCCGGAGGATATATAGTAATGACATCATCTGACTTTTCCTCTACACCTACTCTCACTAACTACTAATAATTGGTATCTGGATCGGTCCATCCCTAATTCCCGTCAGCTGTACTTTGTGTTTCCTGCTTATTAACAAACAGTATTTGAGTGACTGTTGTCTGATTAGTTTAGAGACCATCATGAGCGTACTATGATACTATTAATAAGACATTATTAAGACACTGGTATCGGTAATAGTAGCAGACCGTGAGCAACTCTGTGGGCAGGTCCTCCCCGTGGTTGATTCCTCTGTTCATGGCAACAAACCGCTGCAGACTGGGCTTGTCTTTCACGTTGGGGTTGTGGAGACTTGTGTTGAGCATGATGATGGAGAAAGACAGGATGTAGCATGTGTCTGTTACACACAAAAACACACAATACACACAATACACACACACAGAAGGCAGAAAACCACAGTTAGTTGTCTTCAGCTGTAAATTGCCCCCATTAAAAATAATATGTATCTGTGAAGGCTGGCTGAGCAAAAAACTTTTCCACTGAACAATCTTTTGACTTTGATCAGTGAAGGAGAGATTATACGTTAGTGTGGCTTCACTCTTGTTTTGTGGAAGGGAAACAGTGGACAACTTGTCTTTGAGAGGTTTTTATCAGATGATAGTACAGTAATAAAACCTGGACTGCCTGAGAAAGTGAATCAGGCCAGCCACAGTGCCTTTGTTGTTTTTGTTACCTGTGGATTGAAAGACCCCTGGGTTACAGTTGCAGTAGCGAGTTGCAAACGCCTCCATCATCCTGTCAATCTTCTGAGCTTCTCCCGGGAGACGAAAGCTCCACAGAAACTGCCTGTAAGACGGCAGAGATGTAAAAAAATAAATAAAAAATAAACACACTCACGCAATGTCAAACACATGCTGGTAAAAAGGAGGAGGATTTCTACGTCAGACTAGACCAGACAAAGGTAAAAACTGCTGCAACGTTGCATGCTGACTTTCAAAGTTATTCCGTGACACAAACCTCAGCGCCTGCACCAGATTCAGGTCTGAGAATTCATGCAGGCCCACAAACGCCTTCAGTGTCTGCAGATGCATTTCCTCTCTGTATGTAGGGTAAGAAAATAATAACAATCACCATTATCTAAAATGTGAGGTACATTGTAAAAAAGAAAGGTCAATAAATAAATAAGAACAAAAGTGGGGGTCAAGACAGTGAACAGTGAAATGGAAAACTGAGCTGTAGATATAGATATGATCCTCTCCAAGGTGACTAAAGTCTCTCAGTTCTAGGTCTTTATTTTTTATCAGCCAAAGAAGTCTTTCAAGACACAGGGGACCCCTTGTGTGTGTCCCTTAAAGGTCCCATGACATGGTGCTCTTTGGATACTTTTATATAGACCTTAGTGGTCCCCTAATACCATATCTGAAGTCTCTTTTATATAGAGCTTAGTGGTCCCCTAACACCATATCTGAAGTCTTTTTCCCCAAATCCAGCCTTGGTGCAGAATTACATTCACCATTCACTAGAGCCAGTCCCACAATGGGTTTCCTTCGGATGTACCATTTCTGAGTCTGTAGCTTTTCAGGAGGGTGGGGGGGGGGGTCAAATGCCTTAGCCCAACCAATCGACCACTATGGTATGGCCAGTTATTAGCCCGTGTGCTTTGTTGAATGGTCGCAATGTTTTATTGTTTTATTTCATGTGAATACTAGTTTACTATAGGAGTAACTTAGTATTTGAAGTAATGCAGTGATGCAGGAAGTGTGCATTTTTTTTCCATGCTTACTGTGTTTCCACAACAATGTTAGGGAGTAAATCTACTGAAATGGCCACTAAAAGAGTGGAGTGGGATGTGTAAGATGAGAACGCAGAGGTTAAGTCATGTATGTCATAGTTGTTAAAAAAAAATGGCTATCTTTACATCTTTGCCAAACACAGACCAGAACAGAAAGCATCAATAAATTGTTGGGGAGCGTCATGCCTTTGTCCCCAATCATTTTAGAGTTTCATGGAAAAATTAATTGCTGGCAAAGGGAGGGTCAAGTCTATTTTGACTAAAGATCCCAAAACTCCTCCGGTAGCCCTTTAAATAATAATAGTCCCGGGCTCTGCAAAATAGTCTCTACAAACTTGTTCTAGTAGAACATATGCACACCGCAAAAGAAAACGCCACATAAAATATTTTTTAAAATACAGTAGCATGAGCCACTATTATTATATGGTTAAATGCAATTTAGTCTCGCCAGTGAATTGCCGTGTGTCATCAGTCCCAAACGTCCCAAAGGGGTGAACGTATTCATTCTAAATCTTTACAATCAATTACCGAAAGAACCAAGCAGGACTGCCTTGTTGCACAATCCAAATTTTCTTCAAAACTTGACATTTCATTGTGTACCTTGCTAGTTTGTTCCTAGTTTGTTTTGTTTCCCGTTGTGAAGGGTTTTTAGGAGCGGCAACACCCAGGGAGCGGAAGGTGAGAGGCAAAGCCTGACATCAAGCGCATGAGCCTTGATCCTGGAAATGTACATCCGTTGATCCAGGCCATTTTTGTGATACTGTACCTTTCTCCCAAGAAGTTGCCGATGGCGGTTTTGTTCAGTCCCTCCTCTTTGTAAAGAAACTCGGCCACCGACTCTGCTCGCCATTCCAGGAGGTCATTTTCAGCCAGGTAATGGACACCCTGAAGGAAGATGGAGGGCAAGAGTCCTGACTTGTAAAGTATTGGGAAACCAGAAGGGTATTGCACAAAACCAGGATAAGGGGTTAAACCAGGATATTCTACTGGATTCTTTTACTGGATGAATTTAGCCTCAAGTTGGTTGCACAAAAGCAGAGGCACCTAAATTACCTAAATAAATTGTTAATTTATTCTGTGCAGTTAGGCTGCTCTTGACCAGGCTGGATTTATTAATCCTGGCTAGCCTTTTCTGTTCACTGAGCAGTGGTTTTACCTTATTATTATCAGCCTGCATTAAAATACAACAGGTGCAATGTTGTTGTTCAGTTCACTATTATCATTTAAAGGTTTGACCATTATTTTTTATAATTATTCATGTTATATTGCTGTATGAGATGATTAGAAAAGGCGGATGCAGTTGCAAATGTCTTTTAAATGAAGTCAGGGATAAAGGACAATATATAATTGGTTAGTTGTTCTAACCATGGCAGACTGGTCATAGACCAACACACCTTTGATTATTTTAGAGATGATTTATTTATTTTTGTATTCTTTAACAAAGGATCATGTATGATCCTCCTCCATGTGCATTTAATTTGGCATTCTTAGCACACGTGTGTTCTCTCCTGTGAACTGCAATTTGGGAGGATTGTGAAATTATAAAACCCCATCCTTATTGGGCAATCCTCCTTATTTATGGTCTTAGTTCACTGGACCAGAAACTATATAGGGTTGCAGGCTAACGTACATTCATGTAACAACAGGGAGAAGACACCTCGATGGTTGTTGACCTTATATTTTGCTGGGGGAAGAATAACCAATGTATACACTTTGTTACAGTTGTGTTTACAGTGTGCATTAAATGTATCACTTACTTATCTTTATGGTTTCTAGATTTCAGAATCTAATTTCTTCAGTGTCTTTTCTATGTACATATACAAGAGGAAGAAAAACATATAATATGTAAAGAAGGGAACTCTGCCTCTGTAAAAGAAAAAAAGAAAAAACTAACAAAAAGTGTGGTAGAAACAGACCAACTGAATGATAATCTAAAAATAAATACATGTACGAACAACTGCTCTCAAATGAAACTATTCGAGAAGTAAGGCTAATTATTTCCACAAACGAACTGTTTTGCCTGAAAAGCGAGCAGTGGAAGTTCACAAGTTACTTAGGTAAATTATATTTTAGCCCGTATGAGAGAGAGAGAGATCATAGGCATCATAGGCATCATAGGCCTAGTCTAGCATTGTAGATTAGGGGTTGTAATTCATCTTCATGGTAAATTTCCTGTGTAACATTACGTTTACAGCAAAGACTACAACTGTTCATTTGCGCACATAATTAGCCTAACTCCTGGACTGATATGGCGGTTTCAATTCAAAGCAGTGGTCGGTTAATGTATATATTTAGGCTACTTACGCATTCAGTCGGTCTGCAATCGTCTGCCACACTTTCTCTCGCCGTTTCATTACCATGTTTACTTCATTTCTTTTTTACAAATAATGTGTTTCACGTTGTCATACTTCCATAAGAAGCTGCTGCTCACTCTGTGTAAAGTATGAACAATGCGTATTCTCCAATTTAGCTTCAGTAAATCTGTGATCGACCTCCCCGGTCTATTAAAGAACGCCATCAACGCGCATCTCTCCGTATTACTTCAGCCTGGCTCGACCTAGTCGCTCCTCCTCCGCCTGGCTTGGCCGTCAGGAAACGCACCAAGCCAGGCTGCACAGATTAGACTAGGTCAAGCAGCGCTGTATCGGTTATCCTGGATTTATAAATTCTGCTTTTGTGCAATAACCCCCAGGAGCAAGCAAATCAGTAGTGTCCATGTTTATACACAAAAACTTGTGTTTTATGTTGTGTACAGTGGTTGAGGAATGAGGAATTCTAATTAATGACAACAACACTGTCAGCCGTCCACATGGTACAAGCCTTCCGTGATCGCGCGCCACCCCGACCCCGCCTCCAAAAAGTTGCTAGTAGGCAAGGACAAAAAAGAGAATAAAAGAAAACGTGAGGGACTCTTCAGAAGAGGTAATTGTCTTCAGTCGCCGGACGACACCAGTTTGTGAACATAGCCACGCTGAGAGATGCAGAGAGAGTTGTGTGGAGTTGATAGTCATGATTAGCTTTGTAGCAACTAATTTTGGAATAGCTTACGGACGTTCAGACACATCAAAAAGGTACGCACTAAAGCTTTAAGGTTCAATCTGGCCCATTTGGCTTTCATTAAAGTTTAAATGGTCAGTCATTTAATCAAAGGTTTTATATGTGTGTTTCTTACAGGAAAGGAATAAGTACCACAGTAAGCTTTCATGCCAAAGCTTGCTGTGGCAAAGCTAAAGTAGTATCAATGCTGCTAAATTTGTATGCTGATAAACAAATCATATCACACATCAAGAAAGTTTTCTTCTTCTTTTGGGTCACAGTTGTTACTCACTAGAGAAAGAAGCTGAGAAAGGTTGAATGAATATTGCATGCTGTAATTTCTAAATCTCAACAGGTGTTCTGAGCCAGAACTTCAAAAGATGACCCTTTCTTCTGAGTGTGTACTCCGGCGGAGTGGTTCTTCAAATCATTTGCACTTAAAGATACCTTTAACCCCAATAAGTCTGAAAACGTCTCATCCTCCCACTCGTACATGTTCTCAGGCCAGAGCTCAGAGTGGTCACAAGCCGAGGGACTCAGTTTTGAACAGAGGACGCAAAGAGGAAGCAAATGAAAAAGACGGAGGTCGCTGTGGTGAAGTGGCGCTTCTGCCTCACTTCAGGGAACAGGATGTGGTTTTTCTCGCTATTCAGTCATCCTCTGTGCCTGTGCACAGTTTGCATTTCTGCATATCACACACACACACACACACACACACACACACACACACACACACACACACACATTGAAATCTACATCCGCTCTGTGTCAGTCAGTGAAAGTATGATTACACCTAGTGTACCTTTACTGGGACTCAGAGTTACATTGTGTTTGCACTTGAAGCCTTTAAATCAAATGGCATGTAGCACGTCAGAACCAAAGATGATGTTACACACTTAGAAATCTTTTAAAAGTACTGTGTTTAAGTATGCAGGTGACCAAATTAAGTGCTGTTAATTCTGCTAAAATGGCAAATGAAAAAAATACCCTTCCTGTTACAGCTTTAAGACATGTCTAAAACATGTTATACCATCAAAGCAAGAAATCAACTATTCTCTAAATTCTATTTTTCCTCTTTATAGACCCAAGAACACAATGGAAACTCACCTTTTTGGGGTCCATGTTGAATTTCTTTTTCCCTCGCAAGAATCTCTTGTTCCTCAGAACGTCTTTACTACCGCAAAAGAAAACAAATGCTCATTCTAAATTGACAAATTGCATTCACTTTTTAAATGATAAATAAGTATTTGTTTCAATAAGAAATTAAATGCCAAACAAATGTTCAAAATGTATTTGTTTCTTTTGCTGTTTTAAAAAGAAAGCAAAAAAGGAGAAGAAAGCAAATTGGACAATTTACTGGTATCATATTTATAAACTGTATACTACATTTGCAAACTGTGTTTTCGCGTTGTCTCGTGTACAATCGGTTTTCTTTACACATGTTTGGACCTTTACATTACGTACAGTAAGAAAGAAACATCAAACTCGAAACATTCAAGTTACTGAGGCTGAAAATCATCAGAGTATTTATTTTACCTGGCCAACAGTTTAAATTGTTTAAATGCTAATGCTATGAAACAGAGTATTGAAGGTTAGGGTATTTGGTATTTGACTTAATAAAGATGACTTCATGATTAATCAAGAATCAAAAGGGTCAGATCATTTTCTCCACGATTCGATAGGGTGTATTTTATGAAGTGTTGGGGGTTTAAGGGTTGGGACAGCAGTACTGAGAAACTGTGGTTATCATGCCAGTAAGACAGTTATAGCAAAATGCAATGTCATACCACTGACATTTATCATTTCCCCCTACTTAAAGCAGCGGCAAAAGCAACAGGACATCCAAACGTGTAGTTAGACAGACACATGCACAGCACTTCTTCTCAACGTATGATCAGACTTTCTCTCCCAGTGCTCGGTAACTGCTTGTTAGGCTCAGAGCTGCAGTATGACACCCTTTATCCTCCGTAGTTCTAGACATCAGTGATGACAACCTAGGGGTGCTTGTATCCGAGGGTGTAGGCTACGGCTGTAGTTACTTGGGGGGTGCGTGGAAATCTTATGAATAGACCAACTCATTTAAAAACAAATGTACAATGTTGAATAACAAAATCCACTTATTGAGTCAGCCGGAACTGCTGAACAATGTGTTGAGAGTGCATGAAAAATAGTTTGCAAGCGATCAAGCAGATCAGGAGGGGGAGTCTGCTGGTGTCACATGAATAAGAGGCCAAGGCCGTGCTGACACATAGAAGCTGCTGTTAAAATAAAAATAAAAAAATGGCTCATGTACTCACTTCTGCTCCTTTGGTTCAGGGCTGTGGATTTCTGGCATGACGTGATTAATCTCCAGCCTCAGCTTCTGAGAGAGGAAGTTGAGAAAGAAAAGCGGTGATGTGAGTTTGGTATCAAGGTTTGTCATTACACCGCACATGGCCGTAAACTCAATGGTAGATGAGTCAGGCTCCAACCTTCAAATGCCGTCATATCTCAATTAAAAGTTGGTGAATGAAACACCTTTGTGTGCTGTGAAAAGCTCTGCTGAGGCCTCCAGGAATGGGTGCATTCAGAAGAATAATGAGGGATCTGTATGCAAGGGAACATGTTCACCACAGTACCTGAATGTCATCCAGCAACTCAAACTTGTGAATCTTCATGCCTTCACCCTGCCCCCTCTCTCCTGGGGGGGGTTTTGTTGGAGCTGTGTGGCGAGAAAAAGGCATTGGCAAGGACACAAGTACATTTCAGAAAGGTGGCATATACTGGGTGAAGCAGTCAGTAGACATGCAGCACTGTGGACTATCTTGACAACCTTCACACCTACGCTCGCTTTCACAGACCAGCATGCGTCACAATTTCATCCTCCCCTAGTGAGGGAAGTGGTCATTTGAATGAGAGAAGGAAAAGGCTGAAAATAGCTGTGTCTCTTCCTCTTTTTGGTAAATTAGGTTGAGTCTCATTGTGGCCTTTAAGGAACAATTCATCATAATCTGTGGGTTTGTATTTACAAGAATTTGCAGCATAAGAATAGTGAGAAAAGTTTCTATTATCGTGAATCACAGGTCTCAATTGATACAAAAACAGAACTTTCACAAATATGTAGTAAAATATGAAAGAAAAACAAGTTCAAAACATACAAGATGACATCAGTGACTTTGTTTACATGCACAGGTTATGTTGGAGATCAGAGATCAACTGATGTAAAAGCACCGCCTACCGACCAATTAATACTCAGCGTCATCTTTCTTAGAAGTTCCGGTGGAGCTCAGTGTGCGGGGAGAGAAAGGCCGAGAAAGACCGACAACCTCGTTAACATTCCCTGATGGGCATTTTTTTATAAAAAATTATTTTTAAGTAGAGGGAATCACGTATGGGCTATTTGTCGGCTTCTTGAGCCGTGTGTTGCCAATCAACCCGGTCTCACGGCAGTTCGTGAAATGGTCCCCCCCAACCAACCCCCCCAACCAATCTCCTTACGCAGATTTCCGGCTTTTCAATACTGCACGCTAACCGTGCTGTTATCACGAAAGATGCTTCCCATTAAAATACATCAGTACATAAAATCCGTGCTCAACATTACGACACAAACAAGAAAATCGTGTCCCTGTATGTGAATAAATAGATTAAATAACGTCACTATTTCACAAACTGCCATGAGACTGGGCTGTGCCAATGCGTGCCAATGGTTTGAATTATGTTTTAATATTTTTTTTATTTGCTCTCAGATTGCTTACCATGCCAGGGTTGCAACTGAAATAATAGGCTGAAGCAACGACATTTTATGGAAAGCACAAAAGTGTATCACGGTCAGATCTTGTGCCTGACTGGGGGGGGGGGGGGGGGGGGGAGTGATGTTGATAAGCGTTGTAATTTACAAAGAACAGCACCAGCTTTCTTTCTCCCAGCTTTCCTTCCTGCGTTAGGCAGCAGCGACTGTATTGCGTTTGGCCTGTAAAACCGTGTCTGTGTTCTTCATATTTATGCAGATTTATAGTTTGCTCTTATGTAAAATATGTGTCTCTGGTGGATGTTTGTGATTGGTCATGCTGTACAAACACCGCTCTTTTATGTGAACGCGTGCGCCGCTGGATGGGGGAACTCGGGGTTGATTGAGCTAGTAGTTAACCTCCTTCGTTCCACTGCTTATGTGGGACCGGGGCTGTTAGATTAGGTGAAGCCGGGTAACTGAAGTACACCCAGGGCATGTTGATCTTGATTCGTAGTACAGGCCTCTGGTAATAATAATGTTTAAAAGTAGCTGTGTTTCTCTTTCTTATCAGGTCTGCAGCCTTGCAAACTGTTGGCTGGCTTATTTGTGTACAGAAACTATAGCAACGCACAGAGCTGACCATAAGCTTGCAGTAAAAACCCAGATTGAGACACATATTCCGAATGTGCTGTAGGCTGTACATTTCCAAACAATGCCTCTAAAACCCATATAATACTGGAATATCCCACATGTCTTAATCGGAAAATGCTATATTTAAAAAAAAAAGGCCTTATTCAAAATATCCAACCTGAATATGCTGTTTACATGACCTGTATAAAATTTAAATATTGTCATATTTGGAATTATAGTGGAATATTGGTGTGCATGTATACATACTGAATGAAGAGTTTATAATCCACAAAATGCAAAGTGAGTTCAATCCACTAAACCACACAAATGATTTTACTAATACTTTAAATCGCCTCCCAACAAACATGGTATTTGTTTTTGAGCAGCAGCTTTCCATAATAATATAAAGTATTGATTAAAAGGAATAATTATAATAATAGCGTACCTTTCCCCCAGAGGAAGCTGTCTTTTCTGCGTATAGCCATGTTGTTGATGGTGCAGAGCGACTGACGGCTGTACAGGAAACAAGCTGTCGAGTGTCAGAGTGAAAAAAGGGCCGGCGATGCCATTTGCTGACACTGAAGACACTCCAAGTTCACAGTCTGCTGTTACATTTCTGGCGACGTGCACGACTAAATGTTGACATACAGTCTGGTTATGTGGACATTTCTTTAAGAAACAGATTCATTCATTAGAACCCTAAAAATACACAACACCACTCTTACCACACTTCTTGTGACCAAAAGGATTGCTAATACCATACTATTATTACATCAAACATCATTAAGTGCCTTACAAAAGAATAGGATATGATATAACAAATATGCATGAAAAGGAAAGCACCAAATAAGAGCCACATTTTTCTACTTCAATAAGATAGGAAGGGTATTGTTTTCGCCATTTTCCCAATATGCAACAATCACATTGTTCTGTTTTACCACAGGGGTCTGGGGAATGTACTTATTGTATGATAGCAACCAAATAACCATGTCATTTGTTTTTTACAAAATGGTCTCAAACTTGTCTTCTTAAGCAGGAAATAAACCAAACTTAAACAGAGCGGGTCTTCATTCTTCTCTAAATATGAGGCCCCACCTAGTGGGTGCTTCACATTTCTTAACACTTTCACAGTGGTGTACAAGGTACTACAAATCATGGTGTATTATTATTACATTTTCACTTACCATATTTGTAGGAATGAAAAACAAGCACTGAAAGTCTTTGGGCTCTTTTTCTATGTTGCTGTTCAGCATGTGGCATAGTTATCTTTAACAAAAAGTCTGGTCAGGGTGTATTTTTATGCTTTGTGTTGCTTGAACGGCCACATGCACCTAAAAGTGAATATTCCTGCTGGATTGTTGTGCTCATGTTTTGAGGTTTCACGTTGTCTCGAGAATGCTTATTTTGTAGGATTTGCTGTCTAAATGGCATCTTGCCGTCCGCTGTAAATCTAAATTTTAACCATCACCTTGTTGGTTTCAAATCATCTCGTCAAAGGACTTGACTATTAGCCAACCCATTAAAACTGGCACATTTACAGAAAGTTGATTAATGTGTGTTGTCCTTAAATGACGCAGTCAACATTTCTGTTATTGTCAACAAATAACACGAGAAGACCAAAACCAATAATGTCTTAGGCCGTTTCATTACTCTCTGACTATTCACTCAGGGACCGAGACTGACGTTTTGCTAATACAACTTTCTAAGTAAATGTTACATATACATTTGATAGTTTATGTAACATTTTTATTTATAGTGTTGCGGATCTGTAAGTTTACTAAATACATGACTGTGTTACATCCTATGTGGAATTAATGTTCCATCTTTCACTGATTCTTTGTTTCTCTCTGGCATCAGGGACAATTTTTGAAAAACTATTTCAGTACAGAAATGAATATGCCCGCCAGAACGAATAGACCTGACAATGCGTTCGCAGCTGAATTGTTCTGAGTTGACCGACCCTTTTTAATTCAGCCAACTTACCCCTACTGTCAATATCAGTCGCCTGTTCTGTCTGACGTGTTGTCATCCTTCGTAATGGCTTGAATCATTGTGTTCTGTGATCATAATGAGGAATGCATTGTTCCCAGAATGTTATATTTAGGAGAATAGTTTGTGATAAGACAGGCTTGCCAGAACATCCACCATCAATGGATTATTGAACAGAGCTACAGCAACAGGGCCAGGGGTCCAAGGGGATCTGGTGCTGGGCCAGAGCCTTTGTCTGAAGTGACTGTTAACATTTCCTGCAGGAAAGTCAATCAAACTACAAAGAGACTACAAACAACTACAAAGAGACACACAATGGCTGGAAAGTGATGAAAAACTGCTGCAAAGAAGACCAAATGACAACAAAGAGACACAAATAAGTGAAAGAGATGCTACTTTACTGCAAAGAGACCAAAATAAGAGACGCAAAACAACCACAAATACACTCAAAATGAGCACACAAAGAGACACAAATCATCTGCAAAGAGGCAAATTAAACACAACGAGACTCCAAACAACGCCTAAAAGATTCAAAGCGGCAACATATAGATGCAAAATTATCCGAGAAAGACTGTGGGAAGGGTGAAATTGTGCCCAGAGGCCAGTTGGCTCCCAATCTGCAAAAAGCAATTGTAGCTTTTCAAATCTGATTGAAGTTTTAACATTTAAAGGAGAAGTGTAAGACAGTCTGGTTTTTACCTAGATTTAAATTCCGTCCTGAGCAATACAATCACAAGTAGACAGCTCTAAGTAAAGGTGTGAATGTACTCGGGGCACATTGAGAACGCATTGAGATCTAATCCCTCAGACCACCTTTGGAGGTGGTCTAGAACCACATATTACTTACTCCTCTTCATCCCCTATGGGACAGAAGGCTTCAATGAGCATTCTCCATCAAATTTGGCCCCTGGCAGCATGTTGGGCCTCTCCCCATGACAGGCCACATATGGCCACATATCTTATAGCAGCGTTATGCGTCGCCCATGTGTCCTGTCCACATTAAGGACACCCATTTCAACTGTGAGCGGAACAAATACTCATTCAAAATATTTCTTGTCTCACAGAAACTAGAATTTTGGAAGCTATTATCAATCTCTTGATGATGTTTTTATTCCTGTGCTGCCCACTCTTATATCCATGGCTGTAGTCATCACACATTTCTAATGTTTGTATGTAATTTATGTAAGAGTAAGAACTGACATTTATACACACACACAGAATCAACCGGCCTGTATGCAAATGGTAATAGCGTAGCCTACGTGTTATTTGCATATCAAGCAGAGAAATGAGATCTGATCACAAGTGGTCCCTCAGGACGCATTTAAAGACACATTGTGCCGCCTGCTGGAAACAGCTACTTAGAGCTGTCCACTTGTGATTGGATCACTCGGAATGGGGTTTTAAAACAAGCTGGAAACAAGCCCTGATTACAGCTCTAGTCTTTACAAGCCATATATCAGTCAGAGCAAACGCAATCCCATCTAGAGTGGCGTTCAGCAGCTGTTGTTGATAGTCACACACATCGGCAGCAAATAAGCATTAACTTTGGACTCGCTGCAAAAATCGCAGGTGCACAAAGTGCGTCGGATGAGAGGGAAAATTGTTTGATTATTAAGGGACAATTGAGTGATTATTAAGGGGCCAGCCATCCCGATTTGTGGCAATTAGAATATCTCCACTTGCAGAAACAAGTGCACTAAGTGTTTTGATTTGTCATCAGGATTCAACAACAGTCCCCTACCATCACCCAACACCTGCCATTCAGACACATTTGAGAAACTTTCCCATACCCACCAAACATATCTGTATCTGATCTTATGATGTATCTGAAATTGGAATAGATAAAGTATGCACTTAGAGGGTCCAATGACCTTTTTATAGTATCTGGAACCCATTGATAACATATTTAAAATCATATAATAGTCTCTTCCTGAGATTCTGTAATGACATGTAAAGCACTAAGACAGTTTGACGGCTGAGGCCTAAACAAGTCTTGGGGGCAGTGGGGGTATCACCGCCTTTGACTCTTCTCCTGCGTCCAACGTCAGCTACATAATTTCTGGATTTAAGCCAGACACTTTTAGGTTGCTGTGAGCTGTAGCCTACATTCACTTCTTAACAGAGGCAGAACATAACGTAATCTCTGAGTTTATTCCTCCACAGCGCTAGCTGTGCAATGCGAGAAAATCTCAGAGCTGAACCGGGCAGACACAGCAGTTTTCATCTGACTGAGACAGACAGAGAGAGATGTGAGAGGTGGCCTACTGCATTATTAGATTTAGCTGATGTGCATAGCAGTGGATGTAGTGAGCATTTGGGTCCACATCCTGTATTTTCTTCTGAACACCTGCAGTGCCCCCCCTCATAATGCTGGCTCCATCGTATGCCTGGCAGATTAGTTTGCCTTTCTTTTCCTCAAGAAGGATGGCAGCAAGACGATCTTTCAATGCTGTAGCAATAGACTCAGCTGTTGCTGACCGCACAGGGTTGAATTCAAAAAGTCTTTCCTGCACGTTGTGTTCGTCATCAATGTAACAAAAGCACAAGTGTGCACAAAAGCACTTTTGTGTAGCAACATCCATTGTCTCATCTGCCTGGACTGAGGTAAAATCACTGTGCTGGGCTTCTTTGATGATGTGTTCCCTCACAACAGACAGCATACACTCCAGTAGCTCATGCACTGTTTTTGACGTTTTCGTTAAACACCGTTGCGCTCTCAAGGTGCTCTTTCAACGCACTTTCAACTTGAAGCAATATAGTCCACAAAGCCACGGAATATCCGTAAATACTTAACTGATTAAAGACAGTTTTTATTAAATGCTGAGGCTGTTAGTACTAGCCGACACATTGTTTGAGTAAACGTTTTTTATATCGTTTTTGTATACATTTATATTTCTGGATTTCCAATGGAGGTGGCGCCCCAGAGCCCTCTATTGACAAGCCGCCACTGCTTGCCATGTTATCGCCACTTGCGCTTGAGTTAACGTGACACGCGGGTTGGGTTTAGGAAACAAAGAACCTGTTGGGTTTAGGAAAAAAGGAAGAGGGTTGGCTTTAGTGAAAAAAAACAAAAAATGACGGTTGGGTTTAGGAAACGAAGAACCAGTTGGGTTTAGGAAAAAAAAAAACAGGGCTGGCTTTAGTAAAACGACAGTTTGGTTTAGAAAACGTGACACGTGGGAAATGGTCCCCAGTCTCCTGGATGAAAGTCCTGTGTTTTACCCATCAGCCACACCGGCCAACCTCCCAGTGTGGATTTTTGGCCTTTCATACAACTCTCTACGGCGTAAATTCAGGCGCCATCGAAAGGTTATGTAAGTCAATGAAGGCCAAACGGCGTTGAAAAAAAGGACTATGCGTCTTGATAATAATAATAATGGCATACAAATTGGCTTGGCGTAAATATGCCATTTCATGAGATCCGTCTGCACTGAGGCACTTTTAAAGTTCCCCATGTTGTGACAATGACCATATGTTGATGCATGATTGTGATGTCTTCTTTGCCTTCCTATCTTCACAGTTCACCAAAAGGGAACATAAAAACATCATAGACAATAAAATATCCCTCTCTGTGCAGCCATCTGCACTTGCTTGCCTACACATTGAAATCAAAAGTATTACACAATGATGATAGCAAGCCATCATTGAAATGATGCGAGAAAATAATGCAATCTGACTTTGAGTCGCATAATACCAAATAGGAATGTATTCAACAATATCAACATGTTGAGCATTTCTACACTACAGCATCCTACAGAAACATAACTTCAGAATGAAGCAGCTGGACAGTGGGGCGTTTGAGAGGAACAAGGCGATATTTTCCCCGATGCCTAGCCCGCGAGGACATTGCCTGTGATGTTGGCAAGGCCTTGTGGCCAGAAAGAAGACCCGACAGAAGGTGGGATCCAACCCCCCCCCATTCCTTTTGGCACATATGGGAGTTGTTAATCTCAAAGTGCTATGTCTGATTGACTTGTATGTAGAGTTTTGACATAATGAGCCAAATTCTGCAAAAAGTGTGTAAGCAATAGTCAAAAAACTGTAAATGCACTGAACACGGTTCTCTGCATAAGACACAACAATCTGACATGAAGTCACTTTTTCCATTTCCATTCAAAATGACATTACATGAGCTGATTGGCCGATATATGTGCCGCCTAGCCAAACACCTCCAGGGTTAATTGTTACCACTTCAATCAGGAAGTAAGCACTATGAAAAGACCACAGGTCAACACCTTTTTTTACAACAACAATGGAAGACCCATCTGTGCGGCAAGATGCTGCCTAATTATTTTTCTTGCCTCTCTTTCTCTATATATTTTTTCTGCAGATATTTTCTGCAATTTTCTTTTTCAGTTTACTGTTTTTTGAGCCCATATTTTTGTTTAGTCCAATGTCAATATATGTCTGCTGTGCATGTGTTGCACTGACTTGTTTGATGAAAAATAAATAACTAATAAATTAAATAACATTTGAAATAAATAAAACAAACAAAAAAATGTTTCAACAGCATGTGTGTGTATCTGCCAATATTTCTGTGCATGTGAAAAATCTGAAAGTAGTGCATAAGACATGTTTTAGTACACAAACATTGGGCAGTCAATACTCAAGATAAGTGTCAAACAAAACAATAAATGTACCTTTGTGACAGTCATGGATAAATTCATTTTCTAAAGCAACATCCTACCGCATGCCTTTTATCCGATGGCCCTGAACTGAATGATGTTTAGCATAGAGAGATTCATTTACTGAAGGTTTTTTTTAAACTCCCTGTTTGTGCTCTCTCGCTATCTCGGTCTCTTTACAATAATTTCTCAAGCTTCTGCTCTGCAAGGCCTTGGTTACACTTGTCTTTTCAATGTGACTTCTGTCGTCCAATCATGTGTAATGCGTTGACCGTCAAGTATGTGCAAAATTAAACTGAGACAACTAGCTAGACCATGTGTCCAATCTGAGTTTGCAGGACTATTTTACAGTGGATCCATGTGGAGTTTAGCGCCGCCCAAGACGGTTGTGATTGGTTTAGACGTTTTTCTCCCATCC
Source organism: Etheostoma spectabile (assembly GCF_008692095.1). NCBI lineage: Eukaryota > Metazoa > Chordata > Actinopteri > Perciformes > Percidae > Etheostoma > Etheostoma spectabile. The sequence goes on along the minus strand of NC_045747.1, from coordinate 17,951,935 downwards.
CAGAATGCTGTGTGAACCCTCCTCCGCTAGCGCGTGGATGGTCTGGCAAAGCAAGACTAGTCTCGCATCAACATCCCGCCACACAGGAGTTCCTCTTCCAAGCAAGAGCACTGTGGTAGCTGTGTTAATCCCTTGTCTCCACTGCTACATATATACTGGTTGTACATATACTGTATATATATAAATGTAAATGTAAATATATATATATATATATATATATATCTATCCGGGTATATATATATATATATATATATATATATATATATATATATATATATATATATATATATATAGACATATGGGGTTTGGCGCATTTAATCACACGTGTTGCATTGAAAAGGCAAGTGTAACAAGGTCCTTAGACAATCGTTTCCAGAAGGGATTTTTCAATTCCCCGCTCATCAATTATGGCTGTTTGATTAATCACTACGTGTTATCCTTGCAGATTTTCAGTCCCTGCACAGTCAGCAAACAAGATCATCAAGAATGTTTCACAACCAAATGACTCTTCCTAAGCTTGTTGAAAGCTGCTGGACAGTCATCGTAGGTGGCAGAGTACCTGTGTTGGATCTATAATGTGAACATTCTTACACTCAGTTAGACCACAATACATTTTCTATCTGTCTCAAGTTTCATGTTCTCAACCTAATGAAAGGAATGTAATCCTTTCATGAGTTAAAGTATGAATCACCATATGACTTACTGATCTTTGATCTATGAGTGGTAGTTTACAACTGCAGATTCCTGCTGATGCAGGGCTACAGTAATACACTGTGGTGCTTAAACTAACATTAAATATGACCAACTCTGCTTAAGTATTTTAAAATAACTTGATTTCTCAGCGGTTGCTTGTGGTTTTGTATCCAGCAATTCTATTTTTTTCTACATGGTCATGGTTTTTAGTTAAATTATCATCAATCGACAGTAATTCTTATATTTTTAATTCTTAATTCTTATTCTTATTTTAATTATCTTATTTTAATCATTTAAATGCTTGAGGGACATTTATCTTTGTATATTCATTTTACCTTTGAGTGTGGATGTTTTAAATATATCGGTGGTGTTTCAGTAATTAAAAGATGATTGCTTTGTTTTTAATTACACAGCTTTTGGCAGTAGTTCCATCAATCTGTAGGGACTTGGCTTGGGAATCAGAGGGTGGGGGGTTCAAGTCCAGGTCGGAACATGTTCCGGAGTGTGGACTGGTAGCAGGAGAGGTGATCCTGAAGGTGCCAGAGTGAAAAAAAAAAATTGAATTGCCCCAGCAGGGATTCATGAAGTACGTCTTTACTTTTTGTTACACACACTCACACTCTCATTTAGAGACACTACAAAAGGCCATAACACTGTTAGACATCATTAGAATCATGTATTTGTTTTCTGGTCGCTGCAAAAATGTCATGGTGCTTCTTAAGTTGAGAGAAAAACAAGGACCCTTTAGTGGGTTGATTCACAATCAAAGTGCTGCAGCTTGATTCTGGAAGCAGGACTCTTGAGTAAATATATATATATATGTTTCCTCCCAAACTGAAAAACGTCAATCAATCAATTTAATCAATATTATTTATTATACAGGGTAATTATTTTGGCCTTCAGAAGAACTGCAGCTTAATACATTTCAGCACTGGTTTTGTTGCCTTTGTTTTGAGGATAAAAATAAAGGTTTAACTGCTCCTGGCTGAAAGGTTCCACCAGAGATTGAGTACGACCATTTCACTTTATGTCACTTGTAATGGGGTAAACCTGTAAAACCAAAGTGGCCGTGCTTTGCCCTGCTTACTTGGAGGCCAATCTTTCCACCTTTGCATTGCTTAAGGAGTGATGACAACCAGCAGAACAACAGCATGAGACACCTCTCACTGAGACTGACAATTTAGGCTGGAGAAGGGCTGATGCAAGCCCATTATGGTGAGGAGAAAAGACACAAATAATCATCTCTGAATCAAAGGAAACGCCCATCTCGGCAAACTGGGCTTAAGCGCCGAGAAAATAGCACTGACATCTGAGCAGAACATGCAGCGAAATGTTGTGCTGCTCATTTATGAATCACATTTACACAGAAACAGGAAAAACGGTGCTGCTTCAAATCATGTTGAAAGAGGATTTTAATAAGCCTGTTGATCATCTTTTAATCTCTTTACACATTTGGAAATATTTAGTAATGGGAGTCTATAAAGACATGATGACAAGAGACTGTAAACTGTAAACATATACAATGTGCAGTGGAGCATGCATATTGTATTGTGGAATGTAGTAACTCAAGTACTACAACTTTGAGGTATTTGTACTTTACTTGAGTGTTTCCCCTTTATTCTACATTATACTGTATATCTACTGTATGTCTACCCCACTAACTCTCAGATAGTAAATATGTGTAATAGGTATAGGTGAATAATTTATTTATTTTTCCACTACATTTATCTGACAGCTTAAGTTGCTCACGTATCTCCAGGTGTGTTAATGTTAACACGTTTGTGATAAACGTAAGGAAGACGTGTTCCTTTGTGTGTTGAGAAAATGATCCTACTTCTAAATAAAGTCTTTAAAAAAGCCTCTTGGATCAGAGGAAAATGCATCGTCACAAAGCTGAAAACAGGGCTGTTTTTTTGTTGTTTGTCCATACGTGTGTTATACAAATAATCACAAATCCCCACAAACCTTACATAACCCAAGACACATGTAACATACAATGTTCTAATGAGACTATTTGAAATCCATAAACAGAGCTTGCAGGTCACATAAAATACATAGAGAGTACTTGACTGAATGCTACAGATTACAACGGGGGTACGTGTGTGTGCATTAATAGACGTGTCCGTGTACAATTGTGCGTTATGATGAGCGTTTATGTGATTATAATATGAAATGATGTAAGTCAAGGTACTGTGTTATAGATATGGGTTGGAAGGGGTATGAAGCTTTGAGTACGATGGATTAGATCAGGCTCACCATAAGCAAGGGGGAGGAGAAAAAGAGAGAGAGAAAAAAAAGATAGGAAACAAACTGTTGACTTTTTATAGATGCATGGTTCTCACAGCACAGCCACGCTGCAGACATATGATGATCTTATAGAATATGATGCACTGCTGTTGATAAAACCACCCAACAGCATCGAAAGGAGTTAAAATTAGCACAACCATAAACTACTACAGCATCTACAGCAGTAAAAACACACACATTAATGCAGCAGTAATGTTAATCTAATGTTAATATAATAGGAAAACACTGACAGGGAACTTTTTACTGCACAATGAGTACTTTACTTTTCACGCATTTAGTATATTTTGCTAATAATACTTATTTTTTCTTGTACTTTACGTAATTTTTTGGATGCAGGTCTTTTACTTGTAGTGGAGTATTTTCACACTGTAATGCCATACTTCTTTGACTTCACCAAATGTTCTGAATACTTCATCCGTCCCCTCAAAAGACCCATACACAGATATGGAGATACATGCCACGATTTAAATAACATAGCAAATGACTTCCATCTAGCTGAGCTCCTTACTGCTCCATCTCCATTTGTGTGTTTGACATTTTGAATTCATGTGAGCTGCCAAAGGAGCAAAAAGCGTGGCTGTGAAGGTGACAGCCTGAAAAGAGAGCACTTATCTAATCAGAAGTAGCAGCTGGCTCCCGTCAAAGCGGATAAAATAAGTATGGGAAACTGCTTTACTTTTTAATTCAGAGGAGTCAGTGATAGGAACTCAACCTTAAGCAGCCGCTACACATGACTACAAAAACACACAAGCTTGAATATTTATTTTGTTGTGAGAGAGGAAGAGCTGCAGCGTTTTTGTTGGCATGATGCAAATGTTGCTCGATGGTGTGTTTTGCCTCCAAAGTCGTCTTCCAGGGTTAGGGTTAGCTCCAGCTAACCCTAACCTTAACCTGAAAGGTAACCATTGCCGCGGTGTCTGGAATGTGACATTGGGGGGAAAAAAACACCAAACATTGCAGATGTTCCACCAAAACAAGTTCCTTCCTGAGACCATTCTGCAGAGCCTACGTCTCTGCATAAGGAGCTTGCCCAAGACGATTGTGGTTGGTTTAAAGAAATGCAAACAACCCAGAGCGTGTTTTTTTCTGCTATCCCATAATGTACAGTATGTATGAGGTAGCCAGACCTTACTCCACAGCGCTGTGGAGATTGGTCTGGCAATGCAAAAACTACAAAAGACATAAAACCTTTTAATCACGGAGGCAGATTGTTTGATTGATTGTTTTCCCTGTAGGTTCTGTAGTAACTGCTTGCGGGTGACACCATCTGTTTCCATAATGAGTTTTTTTTTTTTTTACCTGCACTGAACAATGTGGTTGTATAATCAACCTAAGTATGTCTTGAAGAAGGATGTGTTTCTAAATTCCCACTGAGACACTTTAGATGTAGCAGTTTGGGCCAAATGAAATGTCGCTGTGAGGTCCGACAACAACAAACTCCAGAACAACAGTGAGCAAACCGCAAAAGCTTCAGAGTTAGATATTTTTTTAAATTCAAACTGAATTAAAAATTTAGTTTTGCTTGTATACTTATTTGGTCAAATACTAATGGAAAGAGGCTGTTTTAGTAGTGGGCTACATTCATGTTCTCCTGGAAGCATAACATTTTGGTTTTGACTGACATCAATGCTATAATTCTGTATGTTATTCTGTACGTTCAATCAGTTACTCTTTCTCATAATTTAAATCATAATTTTGCGATAATTTTGGAGTGCTTAGGGTACTGGACTACCCATTAACGGTACTTTTGACAGTCTACTTATTGCTTCACCACAGAGGCCCCGACTCCCAGAAGCTTTAAGCTTAAGAAACTACTAAATGTTATATCTTAAGTTGATATTTCTTACATAAAGTGAGCATAATTCCATAAATCAGGGCAGTATGATACATTGGTCGTACATCTGAAAGTGTTGGGTTTATCCGTGTCTGTTTATCACAGAACAGGATGGGAAACAATCATACATGATGTAACATGATTTCTGTCCATTACAATGTAGACTTTCAAAGTAATACTCCTCGACAGAGCCTGTGTAAATGTAGATGTATAGATTATAACATAAACACCCTGGCCAAAATGAAAAGGCCTCTTTGAGGTACACTAGCCTTGCCCTAGGGAGCACTATGCTGTATTTATGCTTGGTTCTGGATGTAAATTAAGGGAGAAATCCATTAACCAAATGGGAAATAGCAGACAACCAAAATAGACATCAATTCCAGCATCTATTAACAAAGGAAACCGTATTTCTTCTTGTATCTGTACTTCCTTTCTTGCCCAACGTAGAACATTAAAAAAGGAGGAAAAAAAAGTACAATATTGGAATGAAGTGGAGTAAAAGTATAAAGTCATAGAAAATGCCTTTAACCTTTAACATCCCTCTTTGTGTAAAAGACTAAGAAATAGCTGATGGATTGCTGGGGCCTTGAAGCCCACATTAGTGAGACAAAGAGCAGTGATCTCATTAAGAAGGTCTTTTGTTTGTTTTGGCTCGGCGTTTGCCCACACCTCATCATTCACGTCTGACTCATCAAAGTTTGTGCAGAACTATAACAAATGGCTAAATAGCTACACGTGTGGTGGGGATGATTCCTCAACTCGCTGGCATTCAATTTAATAATCCCTTACATACATGCCAATCTGTCTCGCTTCTTTTAGGCTGCCAATTTAATTACGCAAACATTACATCTGGTGATGAACACAAGGTGGAAACAAAGACATCCCCATAAGCAAGCTGATTCAGAGGATTTTATTAATGTGACACTTTCATTGACTTGAGTTTTTTCCTCTATAGTAGGGACCCAGTTTGCCATTTACAACTCTGTTATTTGGAGCAATAAAAGCAGGCAGTAAAGGACGTGGCCACTACTCATGACCTTTCTGGCACAGTAGGAGTCCATTCCCCTACTTCACACATGGCACACTACACGATAAAGAGAGTGTTACACAAAGGTTTTATCTTCTGCTGGCTCCAGACGGAATAATTAGATGGATAACCTTGATTTAACCAGTTAATTGCTGAGGTCTCTTTCACTGTGAGTTCTTGGATTATTTGACTCACATTATAAAACTTAAAATATATGAATAGTAAAAAGCTTTAAGTTCCCACATAATACAAAGATGTGCATCTAACAGACATGTGGTCACAGGCACACCAGTAGTGAATACTGTACATCTACTTATTTGATTTAATGAAATTCTTTTCCAAGGACTTGTTAATGCATTCTCCTTCTCTTGTATATACTGTACATGCTGTGATGTTTGGGTGTATTTTTACTACTCACCCTGTCATTGATTTCCATTTATAACCAAACAGAATATAAATAATTCAGAAGATGTTTAAGTTACGTAAGATCAAGTTTGCATTCATATTAATGACATCATTGTTGTGCGGTGATGCAGTTTTATGTTCAGATTTGAAAATGGCATAAAAAATGCAAACCTGTGAATTGGTTCTTTTTATGTGAAGAATTCAAAGTTATAATCCTAAAGTCCTTGTGTTTGTGAAGTGAAACCCATCTTTGATATTAATTATGGTCCGCATTTTTTCAGCAATAACCCATGAATGTGTTTTCATTCTGTCACTACCTCAGCGTACAGTACTTTTCATTTTCATCGATAGTGTCCGTCATTACCACGATATACTCAAATTGCAAACAAGTATGACATCCAGCATTACTATTTAATCTCATTGATAACAGCTTCACAATTTACTCTTAACTCTCGCAATACCTTATCAGAGCTGAAAACATTTCTTTTCCTGCTGCTGCTAATTCACATTAAAGGAGTCACACTAGGGTGACGGAAGCAGTCATAGGAAATGCAATTTATTTACCACAGCTGTTAGCACTAAACATAAATGCGTTTAGAAAAAAAGACATGGTCATTTTTGGTATTTTTTTGAAAGCGTGAAAACTGGATTGTGGCATTTAAAACGTACGTTTGTTTGGCTGCACTGTAAACTGAAAAAGCTGGTTGCTAAGGGAGACTAGTGCACTTAATGTAATCTCTGAGGTGCGTTAAATGTGCAAAGCATGAGACACTCAGGTGAATCCAGTTAAAGTAACTATGAGGAATTTTTAAATGTTTCAAAAACTGTTTATTTTCCACCTGATGATTATAAATGACCTGTAACAGCAAACAATACTATCAGTGAAAAGAACGCTATTTATTTATGCTTATTATTAACGCCTTTGCCTGGTCCAATTTTTTCCGCAAAGTCCCAAAACGATTAACAGCAGGCAGACCGGCTCCACAGTAACACATTCTCACACAGTCACAGATTTTGGAGTAACAGCAGAAACGCCTGTGTTTGAGTGTCCAGCCAGGTAAAAGGCAGGAGATTTCTTTATATAGGCCTATTTGTATCTGTATTTCATTTTAGAAGCTATCTGCTGTAGTTATGGCTGATTCTGGGGCAGAACCATCACAGAAAAAAAGGAAATTAAACAGAACAACTAAAAGCTAAACAGGAGAGTAACACATGAAGACAATTATGGGATTGTTAATGATTTAAAACCGACCCTGATTTCTAAATAAGTAGGAAAGAAACGTCTGCCCACTTTCTGATGCAGTGTACAATTTCTGTAACTGCCTGTGCAGAGGATACTCTTATGAAATGGCAGTTTCATGTGAAATGTGAAATGAATCTTCATTTGACAGACCACACACACACATGCATCAACAGATGGGCTGATCCTCTCTGTTGTCATCATCATTTTAATGACAGTGATTGCCTCCCTTGTAGCCTTGAAGGAAGATAAATCCTCTAAAGCAGAGAACGGTTTATGGGAGAAGTGATCATGTCAGAGTGCTACTTCGACACTTAACTTATTGATCTGTTGCTCAATCAATGCATCTGAAAGGCAGATGTTGATCTGCTTAACGAGACCCTGGGCACCAATCAGCCAGATCTGTAGCAACAAAGCAGGATCTATATCATCTACAGGCTGTGAAATACCCATGTACACAGAGTTATAAAAAAATATAATAATAAAAATGCCTGCTCTTATTTATTTACGGCACTAAAAACTATTTTTAAAGATTATTTTAGGCCTTTACTTGACAGGATAACTGAATACATGAAATGGGAGAGAGAGGGGGAAATGACATGCAGCGAAAGGCCGGAGGTTGGAGTCGAACCAGGCCCGCTGCAACAAGGAGTGAACCTTTATATATGGGCACCCACTCTACAAACTGAGCTATGTGGGCGCCCACTAAAAACAACAAAAATCTCATGAACATTGGAAGTGCATATGACATTTTTATTGTTTTTTTGTATTACTATTCGAGAACCAAATGATCTAGAACCAGCTGTGACAACAGACAAATCAAAGAACAGACATGAAATATTGCATAAGGACATTATAACAACAGACTGAAATGCATCAGATTTTATACTTTTTATGTGGTACTGCCGACATCCGCGTGGCTCATGCGTTGGATGTCTCTTAACTTCCGCACTCTATGTGTAGGATGTATGGTGTAGCCAGACCTTGCTCCACAGTGCTATGAAGATAGGTCTGGCAATGTGAAACTAGATGACTAGTGATAAATTAAAATGTGTCCACAATTTGCCTATACAGACAGATTATTAGTATAATGCTACATTGCACATCAGTTGCAGTTCTATTTATGGCTCCAGTGTCGCATTCTCAGTAATTGTCAAGTCATGCGCACTTAAACATATGCTATCATGTAAAAACTAGGAGACCGCTGGCTAGTCACATGACATTGGTTAGCTGCGTGCTACAGAGCGGCAGTTGCTAACTGCTACAGAGCGACAGTTGCTAGCTGCTACAGAGCGGCAGTTGCTAGCTGCTGCAGAGCGGCAGTTGCTAGCTGCTACAGAGCTCCGTGCTACAGAGCGGCAGTTGCTAGCTGCTACAGAGCTCCATGCTACAGAGCGACAGTTGCTAGCTGCTACAGAGCGGCAGTTGCTAGCTGCTGCAGAGCGGCAGTTGCTAGCTACTACAGAGCTCCATGCTACAGAGCGGCAGTTGCTAGCTGCTGCAGAGCTCTGTAACGCTGGCTACAGACATCGGTTACAGCTCATCGCATCAGCATCAGTTAGTAGATGTGTTGAGTTGCTACAGAGCTCTGCGACACTGGCAACGGTGCTCCGTCAGGCCAGCGGTAGTTGGTTCAATTACTCGAGAATAGGTGACTCTGAGCCGGATACGGAGCACAGCGAGCTGACGGTCATTTCGGTGGAGATTACGGTTTAGGCAAGAAAAAGTGAGCGTTATGTGGCTGCAACAGATACATTTATAGGCATCAAAACAACTAGTTAAGTTTAGGAAAAGGTTTGTGGCAGACCCGTTCCGCACCAGTTTGACAACTAATTGCTAAAGTTAACGGTAAATTACAACTGGTCAAAGCTAAACTGTGTGTCTTACCTACTTATTGGAAGCCTTCTCCACACTGCGTGGCCCTTTTTCTATAATCCATCCTCCTTACCAAGAGAGTTGCAAAATTCATCTAGACTTTCCGGTATTTCTCTCTTTCTGATTGAAACGGAATGGTCGTTCCACTTGTTATTTCATCCTAAAAGTCAACTTGGTGCCTCAGTGATGTATCAGAACAAAAATGACATAGAATTAGCTTTGCAGTTTTATTGCATCAAGTAATAAAATAAAGATAACTTTAGCCTTTTTCCATTTGTTGAAATGCAATACTGACAGGTGTTTCTGTTATTTTGTCCACCCCATTTATATTAGTAACAGAAAGCATCATGCTTGATAACATACAGCCTTATTTCCTGTAAATCCCTCGTGCTTATGAAGGCAATTTTAATTAAGCATAGGAGCAGCATACTCTGCCATTAACAATTAAAACTACCACATAGCAATATAGACAGCTAATTACTAATTAATAAGTCAAAACAATGAATGACTATTACTGATGAAAGAAAACCTGAAATAAATTGCAACATAAATATTTTTAAAAATGTACTGGAAAACTTTAGGATTATTACTTTACTGTACTTAAGTAAAAGTTTTAGGTACTTATACTCTACTTTAGTATTTCAAGGTTTGAACACTTTATACTTTTCATTTTGTACTTTTTACTTTACTTCATTTCTCTGTTCAGATACTGCAGAATGCCTTTTGGCATCATGTCAGTCCTGGTACCTGGCACTGGTCCAGCGAGCAATGGACCAAATCCTCAGCGGGTTGCCAGGAGTTCAGTGCTACCTTGATGATATTCTGTGCACTGGAGCTAACAATGAAGAGCATCTGAGCAACTTGGAAGCTACTCATCAAAGTTTGAAAAGAACGACATGATGCTCTTTGAATTCTTTTATATAGACCTCAGTGGTCCCCTAATGCCATATCTGAAGTCTCTGACCCCAAATGCTGCATTGGTGCAGGATTAGCCGCTAGAGCCAGTCCTACAATGAACTTTCCTTGATATATGCCATTTCTGAGTCTGTAGCTTCTGAGGAGGAGAAAGGGGGGGGGGCAAGGTGAAGGCTGGGCGTGTGGCCTTAACCAACTCTCAGCTTGTTTGAAAGCCGTGATTTCTCTCTCTCCTCCTGCTCTACCTTTGAGAAAATTAAAGCTCAGATGGGCCAATCTGGAACCTTGCCCCTTATGAGGTCATAAGGAGCAAGGTTACCTCTCCTTTCTCTGTTTTACCTGCCCAGAGAATTTGGCCCCCCCATGAGAGAGAGATGGCTTTCAAACGAGCAAAGTGGCAGTTGGTAAAGGCTACACCCCCACCCTCTTTGGCATCAAGCGTGCATTTGAAAATCTCCCTTCATGCAGTTGGATAACACTACGACCAATCACAACAACTCACGGGGTGACGTATCCCGAGCCCCATCCTCTTTTCTACTGGCGGAGCTAACTGGTAGATTAATCTGTCATCATCTGTTCAGCTCGCCTCTGGCCCCGCCTACATCAGATACACCGATGTGATTGGTGCAGCTCGGCTACAAGGGCATAGTTAATGAGTAGCGTTACTCCATGCCAGAGTAACTCCCGAGAAGTCAGGATTTCCAGGGTAAGCATTTTCCATGTTTGATGGAAGTTAGAGCAACTATATATATAGATGCTCTAATCATCAAACATATAGTTCCAAAAATGTTTAAACCCTGAGAATCTGTAAATGTAATGAATTACAAGTTATGGATAACATATATATAGTATATCATATAACCTATGATATATATATATATATATATATATATCTATATAATATATATATATATATATATATATATATATATATATATATATATATATATATAGGGAAAAGCATATAGGGCTTTTCAGAATTTTTTATGCAGGCTAGTCTATTAAATGTTTAAATGGTCCAAGATTTAACGCAAATATACACGTGCACACGCACGCACGCACGCACACACACACACACACAGTTTCAACACCTCCTCTCGACTCCGTGTGCAGCCTCTTAGCTGTTACCTAGTTACAAGCAAGAGACGGAGCGACTGTTATAATGTTGCAGTGGTGACTTCAGTGCATCAGTCGGTCCGAGAACAGACGGAGGGGGGGGGAGAAACTCACAGCCGGAGGACCGGAGCGGACTGTTTAACGGCTGAGGATGAAGAGAAAACACGTTCTGACAGGGAATAAACCAACTGCAGCTGCTCCTCTCGCGTTGTTTCAATCAATATAATCCTAAATCCACGTTCGAGACCGGGTTTACGAAGATCACGGTTTGAAAAGTCTCATCGTAAAGGTAAGTTAAAATAGTACATTTAGTAGTAATTGGGGGCGTTTTTACCGTAAAGGAGACAGGCGTAAGTGTCTAACGTCCTTGTCTTTCTCCTCACTTCTGCTTTGAGACTGAAGATCGTTTCTGACATTAAATGTTTTTAATTCGCCCACTTCCAGAGGCGGGTTTAACAACTTTCTAATGGGGGGCACAGATGTAGCCTACAGCAAAAAAGTAAAATGAGTAAAAATGTGTTAAGACGTAGTTTTCTGCAATAACCTAATAAACCTAAAGTGCATTAATAATATTTACATTATTCATTCAGTGTAAATGAAGGCTAAAAAAACCATTTTCACCATTTTCTGACATTAAAAAAAAAAAAAATTAGTTAAAATAATGGAATGCGTTTCTATTTTGTTTTTGTCTCTTCACGGTCGTAGGCCTATTGTGTCTTATCATGGTCATTTTTGCACTTTTTATAGTATTTGTGTTTCTCGTTGCTTTGCTTTACAAAGCCCATTAGCCTCAAGATTTTGAAACTAAGATGGATTTAATTGAAAGTTTCAGGTGGCCTGATCTTTTTTTTTTTATAAACTAAGCAGTCATAACTGAGCGTGCATGCGTGCGTGCGTGCGTCCTCTTATTTAGCTTTTATACAAAATGCTAGTAGTATATGAACGTTTTACAAACAAAGCCAAAAGGTAGGGCAAAGCTGCAGTGGGTAGAATGCAACAAAAAAAAGACTTTGAATAGTGAGACCTTTTCTCTGTCGCAGGGGATGGATATAGGATGCAATAGGAATGCTCTTTCTTTCTGAAATGACCTGTAATTGACTAAAGTCTCCCGTCATGTCTAGATTTTTCAGAGCCTAGAATCAGCGCCAAGAGGAGCTGCAATGGGGAAAATGTGCACCCTCGATTTTTGTCCACTAAAAGTGATTTTTTTTTTTTCTTGCCACTGACAGGCTCAGACTGTTAGTAATAGGAAGAAAGGTGTTCTAGGAAACTGCATGTTGTTTTGGAGTAGGCTAGAGAAATTACAGTTTTGTGTAATTATCTAAAAGTTTGTCAATGCCATGGCTCAATATTTAAATGCTTCTAACAATGTAGGTGAATTCATTAGAGCCAGAGTATATGGACGAAAAGCGGACAAGGAGAGAGAGAGAGTGGCTACAGCTGTGGATTAATTTGTACAATTATAGGCAATAATACATCCATGGTTTTGTGTTATCTAAAAGATTTTCAATATCATCTTTGCTCCTGTCTCACAGCCCTGTTGATTAGAAGGGGGGAATCCTCTGACGTGGTAACACAGCGTTGTGTCCGAGGTATATCACTGGACACATCCAGACCACAGGTATTTCAGCAACAGGTCTCGCTCCAGCCGCAGTTCATCACCCATAAGAAACCAAAAGTTTGATTATTGATTATTTTAACTTACATATAAGTTAACTCACACGACACGGTGCTCTTTGGATGCTTTTATATAGACCTTAGTGGTCCCCTAATACCATATCTGAAGTCTCTTTTATATAGCCCTTAGTGGTCCCCTAATACATATCTGAAGTTCTTTTATATAGCCCTAGTGGTCCCCTAATACTGTATCGGAAGTCTCTTTTATATAGACCTTAGTGGTCCCCTAATACTGTATTGAAGTCTTTTTATATAGACTTAGTGGTCCCCTAATACGTATCTGAAGTCTCTTTATATAGCCCTTAGTGTCCCCTAATAGTATCTGAAGTCTCTTTATATAGCCCTAGTGTCCATACTCACCATATCTGAAGTCTCTTTAATAGACCTTAGTGGTCCCCTAATACTGTATCTGAAGTCCTTTTATATAGACCTTAGTGGTCCCCAATACTGTATCTGAAGTCTCTTTTATATAGCCAGTGGTCCCCTAATACTGTATCTGAAGTCTCTTATATAGCCCTTAGTGGTCCCCTAATACTGTATCTGAAGTCTTTTATATAGACCTTAGTGGTCCCCTAATATGTAATGAAGTCTCTTTATATAGACCTTAGTGGTCCCTAAACCATATCTGAAGTCTTTTTAGATGACCTTAGTGGTCCTAATACCATATCTGAAGTCTCTTTATATAGCCCTTAGTGGTCCCCTAAACTGTATCTGAAGTCTCTTTTATAAGACCTTAGTGGTCCACTAACACCATCTGAAGTCTTTTTATATAGACCTTAGTGGTCCCCTACTAACCTATCTGAAGTTCTTTTATATAGACCTTAGTGGTCCCCTAATACCATATCTGAAGTCTCTTTCCCAAAATTCAACCTTTGTGCAGAATTACAGCCACTAGAGCCAGTCTCACAATGAGCT
>NC_045747.1:17937845-17937921 GCF_008692095.1 Etheostoma spectabile | reverse complement strand
CGTGCCATTTCTGAGTCTGTAGCTTTTGAGGAGTAGAGAGGGGGGGCAAGGTGGAGGCTGGGGGTGTGGCCTTGAC
>NC_045747.1:17937072-17937835 GCF_008692095.1 Etheostoma spectabile | reverse complement strand
TTTGCTTGTTTGAAAGCCATGATGTCTCTCTCTAATGGGTGGCTCAAATTCTATGGGCGGGCAAAAGCAAAGCAGAGAAAGGGGAGGCAACTCGGATGGGCCTATCTGTTACCCCTTATGAGGTCATAAGGGGTAGGGTTACACATCTGCCCATCCGAGTTTTCATTTTCTACCCAGGGGAGCAGCATCTCTGCGGGATTGTTTGTTTTCGTTGAGCGTGAGAGATGTTGCACCTTGTGCTATTGTAAGCCTTTAAGTTAATCTGACAGCATTCAGTTCAAACTTGTGCCTTGATTAAAGTGGCACAGGTCGGACCTCGCTAGACTTTTACTTAACAGTAGGGTTGGGCATATTTGTCAATGTAAAATAGAGCCACACTTTAGAGCACTGCTTATGGCGTTTTTCCATTACATAGTACCAGCTCTGCTCGGCTCGACTCGGCCGCGGTGCCCCATCCTCCTTTTTCCATTGCAGATTTAGTACTGCCTAATGCGTGAGGTGAGCGTGGCTGGTTGTCATAGTGACACCACAAGAAACTGCCGTGACTTAACGTCACACACACACACAGAATGTTGAAGGTTTGGATTCTCAGCATGTTGCTGTTGCCACAGCCAGAAGACAGATTTAGTTTCAAAAGAAGCTGGAGGCAGCAAAAAACCACTGCTGGCTAATCTTTTTTAACCCTATTGTTGTCCTCGGTGCAAATTTGACCCCTTTAAAAAATGTCTATATCTGAAAAATGGGTTTCTTTTTAACCAAATTA
>NC_045747.1:17936957-17937062 GCF_008692095.1 Etheostoma spectabile | reverse complement strand
AAAAATGGATTGGATTCCTTACAACGCTCTTTGCAAATACAATTGACAACTTTCCTTCCTGAGTAATCTCATATGTACGTTCCTCTGATCTTAACTATTAGTCAA
>NC_045747.1:17936868-17936947 GCF_008692095.1 Etheostoma spectabile | reverse complement strand
AATTTCAGCTTTTTTAACTCAAATATTAGGTATAATCATCTATAAATGAGGGCTATTGACCATGAATTCCAAAAAGTAC
>NC_045747.1:17936693-17936858 GCF_008692095.1 Etheostoma spectabile | reverse complement strand
AACTAATGGTAGTAAGAAGGTGTTATTGAAAACTAAAAAAAAAAGTCTGAAAAAGGGACGAAATGTCAAATGTTTGTCCGTTTTTGACCCGGGAGGACAACACAAGGGTTAAAAAGGGCGGCTTTGTTCAGGACACCCCTGTCTGTCGCTAGCGATGATGACGCG
>NC_045747.1:17936592-17936679 GCF_008692095.1 Etheostoma spectabile | reverse complement strand
TTCTCTCCAACCAATCAGTAGTCTGCAGGTTTTCACGTCACCTTTTGGTATCGCCTCAAAAAAGTACCTGTTGGCAGGTACCAGGGA
>NC_045747.1:17936410-17936582 GCF_008692095.1 Etheostoma spectabile | reverse complement strand
TTTTTCTTAATGGAAAACCAAAAAAGGCGAGTACAGTCGAGGCGAGTCCAGCAGGTAGGGCCTGCCATGTTATGGAAAAACGCCATAACTGTGCTCCGTCGCGGCAACACAACAAGCGCCTGGAAGTATGGGGGCTGCTATGGAATCGTAATTTTTAAAACAACTTGTAGTT
>NC_045747.1:17917439-17936400 GCF_008692095.1 Etheostoma spectabile | reverse complement strand
CTCGATGCCTAATCCTAACAGTACCTCAGGCACTCCTTCAGACATGAGATTGGCCGTGTATGCATCTCAATTATATTAAAAGGTGCATGTCTTATCCCTCTCCTCTTGATAAAGAAGCTGAAAATAAAAGGTGAACAGGATATTTCTATCTTGATTCTTCAGCCCTTGAGAATGGCATCTACTTCACACAGAGAATCCGTACAAGACAGAATAGGTTTAGAAAAGCTTAAAGCTAAAGCCAGGATTGGAGCTGCTTGTGTATTCACTGGGTCTATTTAGTCCATCCGACTTCATAAAATCGTAATTAATTGTGCAGCCCTATAGAGGGGCACAGCACCCACAGGAGCACCACCAATATGCCAATCCTCGCAGCCCTCCAGCCGCTGTTTCACTGCCTTACCAAGCCCGGAGGAGAAGCCTTGTTCGCTCCTCTAAAGCCCCAGGATGAATAAATGACATTTTTATCATTGTACATATAACTATGTCCAGTCCACATGGGCCGACAAGACACCGTAGATTCATACAAGCCAGGACCAGAGGAAAACTTAAGCATCTTCCAGACCATCACTGTCTAGAACAAAACATCTAATATATACTGCAGAAATTAGGATAAATACTAATTTTGATTACGTAAACTAAGACAATTTTTTGGGGATTGACAGTTCCTAAAACAAATATGCAAATGAGGCATTATGTAATGCTACCTTTTCTTGAATTTGGAAGAAAGCAGACCAAATGTAGCCAAAAAACACCTAAATGTGTAGTATGGATGTTTTCTTTCCACTATTCAGAAAGAAGACATGTTATAGAAGCAAAACAGCCTAAATATCTTGAAGTGCGTAAAAAAATGTTTTTACATGTACTGTCTCACTTTAATCTGTAAAGCTAAGTCATTCGCAAATATTGCAAAAAGAGATGAGAGACAAAGTTGATGAACTCCTCTTCAGTTATTACGTACATGAGAGGATGACGGAAATGTTGTCTTATCCTCCAGTATTGATTTTAGAGTGTTTGTTGAAGGTTCCTGTGTTGTTTAAATGTGAATCCGCCATCGCTAAACTTGGTGTGATCTGTCATCCAGGACAAGTGCAACCCGACAAACTGATTATCAACAGTTAAAGGATTTAAAGGGGTGCATGATACATTGGATTAATATCATTATGGCAATATCACGTAAGGCAATATCGAAAGTGTCACTATAAGTATGCAATATTTTGTTTATTTTATGGAGCTATGCGTCCCGTCCACTGACTGTGTGGCTTAGTTGTGTTTGATTTAGAGCCTGCTTGAAACGCTATAATGATCATGTTTCATTGGCCAGTTACCGTGCCACTTGCACATGTTAGTGCCAAACCCTATGGAGCATACCACTTGCAGACAGAGTTCGGAGTTTTGATAGATTGAATATTTTTCATTCACGACCGACCTGTGGTCCAGCCGCACTACCCGAGCCGTCTATAAGTCTCACTGTGCACTATGTTGTTATGAATCTATAAATATTGTTAAGATGCATTTTCCCGTAACTTTTGTAATTTTACATATGTTTAAAAATATCCAAATTAATATCAATATCGTAACCCTAAATTTGTGTCTGCAACCCTAGTGCAGGCACAGATTTGGGTTTTACAGTATCATAAATGAAAATGACAACAATATATTTTTGTAGTCACTTTAAGATGAATAATTAAGTAGCGTGAAATGCACAAAGATAACAAATGCAGCATATTCAGACAACAGAGTAGTTCAATATTCTTATGTGAAAAGATTGATCAGACACAGTGTTCTGTTCTCACAGATGATTGCCTGAAAGACTCATAAGACAATTATTTAACAACAAAAAAGTCCCATCTTACTGAAGGAGATGGTCAAATGTAATTCTGACATTTTTTAAGCATAATTTATCAACATCTCTCTGATTTTACTGTCAGTATTGTGTGCTAACAGAAATCAAACAAATTATTATTTTGTAACAAATTCTTTTAAGAGTTTGATTGCCTCCAGGAAACAGCTTGCATAAGTCCAACACTGACAAAAGCTTTTATACATGACCAAACTAACTGGCAGACTTAGAAATGGAAGCATTACAATGTATTCATATGCATTTAGATATACTTTCATCATCTGAAGGTCATTTCTTAATTCTGCCACTGCTGATGGATTTTCGTTTATTGACCGTGAAAATACAATACGAGTAGCATCAACATGATTACCACAGTAAGTAAAGTAAAAACACTTCTTGGTTTCATATTTTTGTAAGTTTAGTGTGCCTATGCTTGAATACCAAAAATTTGAAAAACTCAAGCTACTCGAATTATTAGGATGTCCAAGGCAACAAAACACGTGAGCTTCCCTGCGCTGCTTAAAAGCACAACACATAAATAAGCTGCCAGATGTGTGTCTGACTCAGAGAGGAAGCTTCAATCTGTTGCCACTGGACGCCACGAGGACATTGTCTGACACAGTACGTCTGTGATAATGTTCAGGGTTTTTCTGATTTTAGGAAAAAGCGGACTGGGGGTTTATTCTTCAACGTTTATTATTGTGTCTATCAGGACTCCTTTGAGTGCATGTACGCAGATTATCACTGTGAAAGTAAAAGAGTTAAATGTTAATGTAGTGTAAAGTATCTGTATGGTTGCTACGGTTACTGCCAGATAAATCCACCTTTCCCACTTATTAAACTCATACTTGTATGTGATATTTAAGGGCAGTATTACTCACGGCCACGGCCCAATATTTGTCCAATTGCAAAATACGCACGCACTTTTAGATCGTAGTAGACTGATGTTAACATGAAGGCCATATCTATTATTTATCTACAATTTCTTATAACCTTCATTGTTTCTTCATTCCTTGATGTAATCCATAATAATATTATAACATTTTCCACCACTCGCGCCTGCTGAGGTCCCAACTGTTCAGTTATTGACTGCTTGGCAAAACGCCGAACATTCACTCTCAGCTTTCAAGAGGAGAAAATACAAAAGAAAGCTAAACAAATACGCTATTTAAACAGCTCTGCCAATGTATTTAACAATGACCCTGACCTGCCTTCTCACTGCTGATTCCCGTCAGTACTGGGAAATCAGTGCAGAATGATTGGCTTTGTGAATCAGGAGATGGGAACAATGGATTAAACGTGGTTTTAAATTTTCATCTCTGGTGTAACAGGCAGCCTCACAGAAAATATATAAAACTATGATTTCACCTGTTTTCATCACTCTTTGTCCCGGCTTTTACAGATTCAGTTTTAGATGCAGCACCTATCAGCAGTTTATCAAGACTCAAATGCCTCTTTATGGTGTTCTTTATTTGTTGTATTGTGTATTATTTGTTGGATACTGTGAAGGCAATGTCGTATGTTGTCTGTATGAGTTGATTTGGTGGCACATGAGTTTTCCCATTGGGGATTAATAAAGGTTTGTAATCTAATCTGACCTGTAATTTATGTGGTAAATCTATGCCTGATGCAGTTTGTTGCAGTTTTTTTTAATTATTGATACACTAACTTTTTCATCAAGCGTAAAAACCAACCAGTCCAGTCCTCCAGCCCATTAGACCACATGTTTGTTCCTATACTCCAATACAACGCACAGGTGTGTTTCCTAAATTAGCTACCCCAGTTGCAGCAGATCAACACGTCCTCATCCCTAAACGTAACGATCCCAGTTCATGGTTAATATTGTGAAACGGTCACAGTTTGGTCGTGCTTAGGAGTAGGGAAAGATTGTGGTTTGGGTTCAAATCAGTACATTTGTTATGTTATTTAACTACCGTGCGTAAGTATATGACTTAGTTACACATGTAGTCTCGCATTGCCAGATCTTCCTCCACAGTGTTGCGGAGAAGGGTCTGGCTTGTCCACACAACGTTTCGGGATGGAAGAAATACGTGCTCTGGTCAATTGGCATCTCTTTAAACCAATCACAACTGTCTTGGGCGGTGCTGAGTGCCGAAAGGAGCAACCGTGCCTCTGCAAAATAGCCTCAAACTTGTTTTGGTGGAATAGGTGTTTGTTCAAAGGTTGTTTTAGTCGTGCAACAGAAACCTCCGATTGGACTGATAGTCTAGCTAGCTGTCTGGATTTTACCCTGCAGAGTCCCATAGTACCCATAGTCTTCATAAACCCACCAGTTTAGATTGCCAACACAAAGAAAGCAGAAGGAGACGTACTATCCGGCCGAAAATTAAGGACATCCCTGAACAATCTCGGAAATGAAACGTTGTTGATATCGAATATTACACAGGGATTTATTATCGACCAAATTGAGGTATGTGATCTTACTGAATGAAGAGGCATGCAGTCAAAAGTTTTCTGAATTGTACTGTAAAGCTCCAGAAAACCAAGGCGAGCTGCACATTCAGATGATAATTCTCTGTCATAAAAAGATAGTAAGCATTGTGCCAAATCTATGCCCTGTGGTGTGTACCTGAATGCACCTGTTGATCTGTGCTGCTGTCAGGATGACGCAGCTCCACTCTGAAATACTCTGTACCTTTCAAGTGCTCCGGCTGTGAAAGACTGACCTTTGTGATGGATGCTCAGCTCGCTGCTGAGCTAAGATGTTGGCATTTCCACTCCTGCAGCGAGCTGCAGTTCAAACCTGTGTGAAATACAAATGTTGCCTCGCTTGTAGGTCTGCATGATTAATCGTTATAAAATCACAATCTCCATTCACCCTGTTCGTGATTAATTTTTAAACAAATTAGTTTGTTTTTTTTAAGTTTTTTTTTTTTTTTAATAATTTTGATTCTCATTTATTTTACGAGCCGAATGCATCCCTTTCTTCTGTTAGTTTTAAGCAGACTGTATAAAATAGGTTTTTAAAGTGCTCCCAAGCGCTGCAATGGTCTTCCTTCTCTTCATTGAGGCCTCTATGTGTACAGGCTTGCGGTCATGCGCAATGTGCTATAGGTGCCAAAAATAATCTATGTTTGGTTAACATTATTAAGTAAATGTCCTTAGTTTTCGTCTTTGTGAATGTCTTTCATAGAGCAAACACCGTTATATCTTTCTGACCATGACATTTCCCGTAGACGTGTAGAAAGCGGCAGAGCCCTTTTTGAATATGTCAGATAAAAGCCAGTGTCTAGCAAAACATGTGGACAGTTCATTACAGGGAAACATCCCAGGAATTTGAAAGTAGCCTACATTTGACCAACGAGCACAAGGAGGCTAACCTAGCTTACCTTAACCTCTCAAACAATCATCGATAGCACCTTACTGTGAGTCGTAAATAGTTTTGTTGAAACAGCAAAACATTTGGGTGTTAATAATGGATAATTATTCCACTAGGATCAGAACTCACTCTGAAGAAATGTGCTTCCCGTTTGTAGTACTTGTTATTTGTGTCTCGGCCACTTGTTTGAGTAAGCCTGCTTTCACCTTCAGCAGCTCCGCTAGCTGCAAGTTTGTTCTGCACTTCTGGTAAAACATATTGTTTGGTTAGTCCAAGATTGTTTGAATGACTTTTGACACCCACAATAAGCCAGCAAACACTCGTTGAGCAGATACTTTGTCAGAAATACGACAGAAGAGCAGCTGGACTATCTGTTTACGGTGCAGCCAAACCAATTCAATTTTACGGTAATATGTTGAAATGGCAGTATCTTGTTTTGTGGATGCATATTAGATAAATGACTGCAATCAATACTAACCTCTGGGACAAATACATTGTTTTCTGTGAAACGTTAAAAACCACCAGTGTTTTGCCAGTGGAATGTGGAGCAGCAGCAGCTTTTTTGGTTATCATTAGCAGTAACTTATTCCAGCTCTGATACGGTGTCACAGGAGTGAATAGTAAACAGTGAAGCTGTTATCAATGAGATAAAATCATGCTGCATTGTTTCATGAAAATCCCTGCTAAAAAATAATGTCGAGCATAAAGCTTTTCTCCAATGTTATAGCAGCCCTGTTCTCTTGGAATTACATCCAGCTGTATAATACTACAGTATTTTCCTAGTTATAGGGTGACAGTGAGCTGGTGGTCGGGTGGTTAGGTGTAAAAAGCGCTTGGGTTAAGGTCAGGGAAAGATTGTGGTTTTCAGTTAAATGATAATAAATTAGTCATTACGGACATTTTCTGTATTAAACCACAATTACAATATTTCCCTGACATGCCAGTGTTACATTGTGCCTCTCCATTCAGCCACATTCCCTTTTCCCCAAACCCCTTTATTGCCATGCCTCTACCTGTCCAACCAATACTCTTAGACGTTTCCACATGCTCTCATTTTGACTTTCCTTGTCAGCCCTGCAGTATATATAGCCCCTTTCCGCTGAATTCCCGGACAGATTATCATTGTTGGTTCTTGCCATTGCTTTCTAGCCTCTGTCCCTGAAATAATGAATCTTTGCTTTAGATAAGTTTACTTGCTGGCTTCCTGTTTTTGACTGCATGCCTCTTTATTCAGTAAGCTCATGTACCACTATTTGGTCAATAATAAATCCCTGATTAGGTCCTTTCCCTGCTGCCTCACACTCACCTGTGGTATACACTACAAGTGGAAAGCATGTTGCACAATCTGATATATTTTGGGAAATCCAAATTATATTACACGCCAAATACTGTAACAGTCCAGAATCAATTGTGAAATTTGCCTTTGTGAAATGTGCACACGTAACAAACATGATAAACATTAATATGAAAGCAATACAGAAAAACAAATATATAATTATACACACATATATATATAGATATATATATATATATCTATATATGTACAAAATAACCATTGCATGAGAAAAAAAGAGTTTAAGTGCAAAATTTGCAAAGACTATATGCAATGGGCAGATCAGTGGGGGTCCGGGGCTTTGTTAATGAGGCTGACTGCAGAGAGTGTCACAGTTGTTAGTTTCTGTTGTCAGTTTTTCCAATTGTTTTTTTTAAGTCTGTCTTTTCTTCCCAGTTTTGTCTGTTTTAACTTCCTGCCTTGTGTTTTCCCACCTGTTTGATGGTTCTGCCCCACCCTTATGTGTTTCACCTGTTGTGTCAGCTGTCTCTTGTTACCTGGTGTATGTAGTCCCTGTTCTCTCGTCGTCTCTTGTCGGGTTCTTTCGTTCTGTTGCTCGTGTGTTTGCTGCGCCTTCTGTTGATTTGGTGTTCCCTGTTCTTGTCATGTATTTTGTTGTCGTGTGGAAATTGTTAAAGTGTTTTCTTTTTGTGGAATAAATCCATGTTTTTGAACTGCATTTGGCCTCATCTTCAGCATGACAAAGAGGGGACTTAGGCGTTAGATTTTGGTCCTGATGGAAGGGGGGTTGAAAATGTTTGTGTCCGGGGTGAGAGGGATCGGCTACAATCGTTCCTGCCCGCCTCAGCGTCCTGGAGACGTACAGGTCCTGGAGGCATTCAGGTCCTGGAGGCGTCCAGGTCCTGGAGGGGCAGCAGATTGTAGCCAATCACCTTCTCAGCAGAGCAAATGATACGCTGCACTCTGCCCTTGTGCTGAGCCGTGGCAGGTGTGGATGGACTCAGTCGAGAAGTGCACCAGCATAGGCTGTCCTTCAAATTGTATTTGCTTTGGCAAATTAGTTGTATATAAAACATGATTTTACACTCTATATTGCAGATGTGTGTAAATAATTTAAAACTTCAAGCTGTTTCCATCTGTCAGCTTTTGATCCAAATAATTCTGTATAGAGTGAATCAGTGGATCAACAAAGTGGAATAACTGTGTCACGTAACAGCATGACCACAAGGGAGGAGTCCTTGATACAGATCAGACCACCGACCAATCAAAAGTAGCAGACCGAAGATTCAAATATAGATCACATCATTTTCGCCTGGGTGTCCTCTTTTATCAGACGTTGTTTTCATGGAGTGTTCTGGGTTACTTCTCCAACAGCTACAGCCTCTAGTTTCCCAGTCAAAGCAGATACGTGCAGAAAGCTATCACTATCAGTCTGATAGTTAGAATTCACATTGGAAGGCTATGTTGCTGTATTGGTTACGTAACCTGCACTGATTGGTCTCCGCTTGCGCCAGTCAAAGAAAAGAGACAGATGAGGTCTTGACACCCTGCGGCAGTTCAGAACCTCAATTTGAAAATAGATTTCCTCTTTCAGAGACATTTGAACGGTCCCCTAGAAAGAAGATTAATGAGGCAAGATGAAATCCATCAAATACCGTACAGATATTAGACTTCAGGGTGTTTTGAGATGAGCGATGTATCAATGGATTTCTCTGAGTTATCACAGTTGATGTTACAGCTGCACTACAGTTAAGCTTTGGCTGAAAGAAATTTCTTTTTTAGATGATTCTACTAATCGTTTGCGACTCCTGTATTAAATATTTCCATTACTGGTTAATCTGTTTTTTTTTTCTTCTTTTTTAAACTTTTATTGCAACTCCTTCACTTAATTTACAATCCATTACAGTACAGAGCACTACAATTTTACATTCTTTTTTTAAAATACATATCTATGCAGCCCACCCGGTGCTGATAGTAATAATAAAATAACAGAAGACACCTACAGATAACCTACAGAAATAAAAAAATTCAAGAAAAAAAGAAATATATATATACTATATATATAAATATACTGTATATACTGTATATATAAACATACTGTTCTTGATTATAAGTTAACTATGATAATATTTTTTTAAGCAATCATTATTTTCCTAATAACTGCAGATACACATACACAATAGATAAAATGGAAGAAGAAAAGTTACAGTGCAGCTACAGTGCAATGTAAGACATTAATTAATTGTCCCTAATTTAATTAAAATATAATTGAATTGATTTTACTCAGGGGTTTTTATGCGCAAAACAAAAACATTAAAAAATGATTGGCTACAAACACACTGGCGGTTTTTGCAGCTGTGTTAAAGGTAAATGTGTTTGTATTGTATAAATATTGGATGAGGAAGCCAAACACGGGAGTCCATTTTATTAAAATCCAGATGTGATTTAATCCACTTTTGTTTACACTTAGCCACATAATGTTTGCGTGCGTCTCCGTTAGCATCACAAATCTGACTAATGGGTCTCAGATTTCCTGCCGTGTAAATTAGGTTCACCCTACTTAAAAACACAAAAAACAACTTGTGCTTTTACAACAGTATCAGAAAGTAATAACTAGGTAGCTAACAGGTAACCAAAACTAACACAAACGTTCATCTCGAATGCTTCTGTGATATCAGCTATCCAATCCGCCCAAGAAGCATAAAGTCACTGAGTGTAAATGGGATCACCCATTCCCTTTTTTGTGTTTTTTGTGTGTGTGCTCTCTGGCTTACTGCTTGACAACACAAGTGGAACAAAAGTAAAATCTTTCTGTTCCTTTCAGGCTTTCAAAATAGAACTAATGGTCCAAATTGTGCTATTTCTATTCTTTATCAGCCATTTCTTGTGTTATGAGTCTACATGGACTTAGTGACGGTGAAAACTGAGATTTTCTGTTTAAAACGGCCATGAACGTGCGTGCAAAACACAAACAAGTTTAACAATATTAAAAAGGTTTATCTTCATTCATGAATGATAATAACTTGCTAGAATTGAATTATACATATGCAGTCACACTGCCGGTGCTGTAAAACAAGACAAGAGGGACGCATTTTGGAAAAAATCAACTATTCAATGGAAGGAGAAATTTGTACTGAACCATTAACAACTGCAAAGGAGAATCACAAATAACATCTCGTCATGGTTTTACAGATTGTTGCTGTGATAAAAGAGAAGCTTCTGGTCCATAACTAATATTTAATTAAAGTATATCAGCTTAGTGTACTTAGAGCCAATTGATGGATCTAATCCAACTGATCTAATCTTAGTTATAATCAAATAAGCCTTCAAAAGCTGCATGAAGCCTTGAGCTGAGCTGTTGTTATTTTATTTTATTAGCTCCCTCATTCATCACCTATAGGACCAGGACAAAAGTGTGGAATTATCTTTTTCTCTCTTTGAAACATTTTCACTGAAAAAAAGAAGAGAAGAGAAAGCTCTGTCCTTGCTTTGCTGCCACGTGTTGTCGTTTATTTGGTTCTGTTTGATTTACGACACTGGTCTCAGGGTTTTCTCTTCCGCTGGTTTCTGGTTTCTATGGTGACCCAGATTGCCAAAATGAATGTGAAATGTTCTTAGTCCCAACAATAGGAAGATATTGAAAAATGATTAATGTGACAGTTTGGTGAAATCAAAGCAAATTTACTCAAGTCTCATAAAAGACGTACAATACATGTGTTGGTTATTCTTGTTTTGCTGTTTTCATACTTCTTTTAAATTGAACTCCAGGAAGACAGAGAGGCTGAATGCCAATCACTGTCGCCTGCAGCTGTCGCCATCGAGGTGTCAATAACCTTTCAGTCGGTTCGTTTGATGAACTCTTGAATGAGCTCACGACACATCTGTGTTTTTCTCACAGTTGATTTTCTGAAAGACACATTAATCATTTTGGGAAGAAGAGATGGTCAACTATGTTACCTCTGAAATGAAATGCTTATGATGCTTTTATTAGGACATTATATTGACTACTCTGTGGTACAGCTGTGTTGTTAATGTAGAGTGAAATGAAATCCATATACCTTAATGTTGTCTTTTGCATCACTGAACACTTAATAGCATATTGTTTCACGGATGTTTCTCTACATCAGTTTTAATGTTCCCCATGGAAATGTTTCCCCAGAGAAAAAAAGGAAATATACAGTGTGACATTTTGGAAAGTACACTATCCCTTTTCAAGAGTTTGATGAGTGGAGTAATACCACACTTGTGTTTGTACAATAATATGAAGCTCACAGACAGTTTCCCTTACATGTTATTTTCCCCATCTCCTGTGTAAAAGCCCAAAAAGAGACCAAGACCCAAATCTCTAAATTCACCATTTTTTTGTGTGTGCTTCTGTCACAATTAGTGACACAGAAATGTAATGAAATACATTAAATACCATACAGATATCAGGTCCAAAATTTGCACCATTTACTAGCTAAATGCTGGTAAAAAATCCAAGTGGTAGGTAGATTTGCTTCGCTCACCTGCCAAAAAACAATGGTTATCTATTGAGTGGCTTGTAAATCTCGAACATTCCCTTTGGCTGGTGGACAAAAAAGTTAATTGTGTACCAGGCTTCAGGGTGTTTTGAGATGGTATATTTTTTAGTAGTAGGCTTAACCCTTCTGTCACAAATAGTGACAGAAATAGCTATCTTAGGCCCACCTGTGCTTTGAGCTAAATTATAACATTAGCATGCTAACATGCTCACTGTGATGATGCTAACATGCGGCTGGTTTACTGTATTCAACTAAGCTTAGTGTGTTAGCATGTTAGCATTTCCTATTTAGCTCTAAACACAAAGTAGTTCATTAAAATGTAGCCTCTGTGGACCATGAATATTTGTACATGACATACCATTCAGTTGTTGGCATATTTCAGTCTGGAGCAAAGTAGTGGACAGACCGGCCTACATTGCCATCCCTTGCCCCATACGGCTAGCAAGGTTAATATAGGGTGACCAGACGTCCCGGTTTAACCGGGACAGTCCCAATTTAACCGGGACAGTCCCAATTTTCAGTTGCGTGTCCCGAGTCCCAAAAAAAGCCTGTCGGGACCTTAAAATGTCCCATTTACACCAACCACCATGAAATCTTCCTGGTTGTCAGCAATTACATAGCCAACGTGGTCTTATTATAGCCCAATAATTAACTATACCCATGTAGAAAGACTTATAAAGCGTCCAGCGTATGATTTTAACAATGTGTGTGTGTCAGTCAATCGTAGTGGTCTGCCTAATCTGTGCAGCCAGCATTACAATGTACACTTACCTATAGGATTATTAGGAACACCATACTTATACTGTGTTTGACCCCCTTTCGCCTTCAGGACTGCCTTAAGCATTGATTCAACAAGGTGCTGAAAGCATTCTTTAGAAATGTTGGCCCATAGTGATAGGATAGCATCTTGCAGTTGATGGAGATTTGTGGGATGCACATCCAGGGCACGAAGCTCCCGTTCCACCACATCCCAAAGATGCTCTATTGGGTTGAGATCTGGTGACTGTGGGGGCCATTTTAGTACAGAGAACTCATTGTCATGTTCAAGAAACCAATTTGAAATGATTGGAGCTTTGTGACATGGTGCATTATCCTGCTGGAAGTAGCCATCAGAGGATGGGTACATGGTGGCCATAAAGGGATGGACATGGTCAGAAACAATGCTCAGGTAGGCCGTGGCATTTAAACGAGGCCCAATTGGCACTAAGGGGCCTAAAGTGTGCCAAGAAAACATCCCCCACATCATTACACCACCACCACCAGCCTGCACAGTGGTAACAAGGCATGATGGATCCATGTTCTCATTCTGTTTACGCCAAATTACTACGTTAGCTGTGATATAAATGAATGAAGCTTACCTGTTAAGTTAGGAGGAAATGAGCTAACTTTGCATCCTTTTGGGCTCTAAGCTATCTCCAAATTTTACATGCATCTTCAATATCTACTCATATTTGACCTCTTCTCTGGTTATGCAACTGTTTAAAAAAGCTGCAGAGTTTTTAAAGGTTGGGTAGAATGAATCTATATCTGTTAATCCAGTTGGTTTGGTTGCTGCTTCCATCGCTGCAGCCGGCACCTTGTTTTTGCGTGTTTGCGTTTTGTGTCCGGCAACCTGGGTGTCAAAATAGGCAACACACAGGCCAAAATATGGACATGTTTTATTTAAATATGGAGAACACTGGCTTTGGTATTTTTGTCGGAAAATAAAGTATTTCAACTTAGCATGTTTCCTTAATATGTGTTGAAATATTGTGGACATTTCTTGATTTAATATAATAAATGTATTACATATTGGACCTTTCGAGTTGTACTCGAGTACTGCACTTTTAAGTACTTTTTTTTCACCCCACTTTCTACTTTTACTCTACTGCATTTGTATATAAGCTTTAGTTACTTTTAGAAAGTAATATTGTTACACAGAAAACAGTCAAAGAGTTAATTATCATCATACAACTTATGCGTAATGATGTACCCACCTTACCTGATGCTTTAGTTGATGTGTTGTTCATGCATGAGTTTATGACTGAGAGAATATGAACTCATGTCAATTCCTGATGATTCCATGAATTCATAATTCATGTACCCTTACCGTAAAGTGTTACCATAACTTTAGTCCAAGCCTGTGGCAGCAGATCCAAATAATTTGTTTAGTGCTATGCAATGAAAAATAGTTCAGTGGGTGCATTTTCCAAAAGAATGCTTTGATTCTGAAAAATAAGGTCGGTCCCACACGATACTCATTCAATGTCTTTTAATAATATTTCTTAGATATATAGGCTACATATCAAGAAAATTCATGAATATTGACTGAGATACCCCATTATGTTGTGAGCAGTAGGCCTACGTGTGCTGGTGGCAAAAGACAGACTGTGTGTGTCTGGGCCTACAGTATGTCTGACCTGGGCTGGCACATGCAAAGTGTCCCGGTTGGGGTTTTAGTTCCGGTAAATCTGGTCACCTTGGGTTAATATTAACCTGAATAAATGGTCCTTCTTTTGTTTCTTTTTGATTTCTACATTGAAATGGCTGTGTGAATGGGTGGGCGAGTGCACCAGCTGTTAGGTTCACCAAATATGAGTCTCCGGAAACCACACAGTCTCACCGCCATGTGTCCTAAAGCCCACTCCCAATTGTGTGCCCAGTTCATGTTAATCTAAGTGCTGCTGGGTTGCTAATGAAATTGCCCACACGTGGGAACACACTGTGTTTAATTTACCTGCCGTATCAGTATAGGACCAAATAAAGCTGCTATGGTTAAATTAATCTACCTGCAAACATCCATTTTCACCCGGTTTTGATTGTTTCCTTTCTGACTCATCATTTTATATCCACCACTTCCCCATCTGCTTTCCATCAATTCATCTGTTTCCTGTGTTTTTCTTTTGGTCTCTCTGCCACTTGCCCTCGGAGCGTTATCTTTGCCTGTGTCCTGTGTTTGTCATTGTAAACATGTTGATTACATTACAGTATTTTATGATTGCTTTGTGCTCAGTTCTCCCAACAGAGTTTGACTGCATAAAAGACCCAAGTGTACGGCGGCTGACGGGGGCAAACGCCCTGTAACTTAAGAAAACACATGCAAATAGACAAAACACAAACAAATTAAGAAAGCAACTTCATTAGTTTGACAAAAAAAAGTGATTTGACAAAAAAATGCAAATACACACAACACAACCAAATACATAAACACGCTGCAAATACAGAAACGATGCAAAAAGGAAAACACACAAACCCTGAAAAAAGAAGTGACGCAAAAAGATAAGAAGACGACCCCGAAAGCAAATGCAACAAAAAACGCTGCTTCCAGATTATACAAGGGAAGTTCTCCAGGCCTCTAGAGGGGGGGGCTAGGTGGAACAGCTTGATCTTCGACCTGACAGGGAGCGAGCGCTCTGCCTTTTTAGAGTTGGGTATGGCTGCAGCCTGAAGACCTCCCGTCTCTTGCCTCCTGTCTATAGACTGTATATTAAATTAATATTGTTATTATTATTATTGTTATGTAATATATTATATATAATGTACAGTCTATGCTCCCGTCTCATGCCCTCCCTCCATGTCCTGAGCTTTGACTTTTCAAAATAAAAGCTTGCGTTTGGTCCGCTATGTCTTTGTACTTTTGGTGTTTTTGAACTAAACAGTACAGCAATCTTGCTAATGAATACAACAACTTTTTTTTTTCTTACTTACAACACGATGGAGTTGGCAGTTTTGTGTTTATATTTGCGGGCTGTTTTTTTACAGTATAAATCCCATGGCCTGGTTTACAGGGAGGGACTAGAAATCAGCTTTTTATTTTTTATTTTTTTTTTGCATTTGAAGAGCAGTTTGCTCCACAAGATGAATACAGATCACTTATTTTGTCGGTAACCATAAACCCTCTCATGTAATACAGCTTAAACAAACGTCAACGTTAAACGGTGATGCAGTTTTAATTGTTTTCTTACCACGAGTATACAGACACTTCTCTGCTGATTGAGTATCACCTGTGACCTGAGCTGAGACACCCACTGAATGAGAGTAAACATATTTCAAACATAGACCTAATATTTACAGTCTATGATCTCAAAGCAGTTACACACGGTTTCACACCGTTCTGAGATGGGACCTGTCCCGGCCTTCTCTCTCTCTCTCTCTGTGGCAGTCTGAGCACAAAACAAGGCCACAAAGCCATTTCCAAATCTTGCTGGTTCAAATAATAAGGTCTGCCATCACCGTACGGTTAATCCTTTATTTTATTTTTCTTGAATCCTTTTCTAACCTGTGATTAGCACACATACACACAGGTGCACTGGTGATGTAGCGAACAAACCATTCACACAGACTTACCACATACACACACACATATTACATGCATGCAGCACATGTCCAAATTGGCCACAACAAGCACTGCCATACATCTTAAATGTATGACAGTCAAAGTCCCTTAAAACTACAATGTCATATCCGAAGAAATGACCAGGCAGAATTACTTAGTGTGACACAAACACCTTTTGTCAGAACAGAGTCAACATACCTGGTGGTTTTCAAAGTTGAAATGTGCAAAAGTTCAGTTTTTTTAAATAAAGAAAATAATTTATTTTAAGTCAGCAACACTTTGGCATTGGAAGTAAAAATAGCTTATTGTGTTTAAAAAATAAATAAAAAAAAGACCAAGATGTGTTTTTTTGGTTTTTATTTCAGAGCTGAAACAAACGTAGGAAACGATTCAGTCTGATAATTGATATTTTTCCCCATCCCGACAGATCAGATGGGCGAGAGCTGAAACAACAGAAGAACATCTAGCTCCCCGGGCTGAAGAGGATGGATGAGCTGTGGGAGAACGGCAGCTTCCCCAGCCCCTCGCCCGGACTCCCTCTGTTGCTGTTTAACGACAGCGATCTGAACGAGACGCTGTCCAACTCCACCAACTCCAGCGTCCCAGTTGTCTCCTTAGGTCCTAGCGTGGCAGGGGTCCTCCTACCACTTATATACATAATCGTGTGTATCATTGGCTTGGGTGGAAACACTTTGGTCATTCACATTGTGCTGCACTACTCAAAGATAGAGTCAGTGACCAACATCTACATCCTGAACTTAGCCATCGCTGACGAGCTCTTCATGCTCAGTCTGCCTTTCCTGGCGGTTCAGAACACCCTCCAGTCGTGGCCGTTTGGCTCCTTCATGTGCCGCCTGGTCATGACTGTCGACTCCATCAACCAGTTCACCAGCATCTTCTGCCTGACTGTGATGAGCATCGATCGCTACCTTGCCGTAGTCCACCCTATTCGGTCTTCAAAGTGGCGGCGCCCTCAGGTGGCCAAAGTTGTAAATGGCACTGTCTGGGCTCTGTCCTTTCTTGTTATTCTGCCTGTGGTGATCTTTGCCAACATCCAGAAGACAGGGGGTACCTGTAACATCGCCTGGCCACAGCCAGCCAACATATGGCGGGCGGCTTTTATTATTTACACCTCCACGGTTGGATTCTTCTGCCCTCTTCTTATCATCTGCCTCTGCTACCTGCTTATCGTCTTCAAGGTCCGCAGTTCGGGTAAAAAGGTCCACGCCACCTCCACCAAGCGCAGGAAGTCGGAGAGAAAAGTGACGCGCATGGTTGTGATCGTTGTTGCCGTGTTTGTCTTCTGCTGGCTGCCTTTCTACGCCCTCAACATCCTCAACTTGCTGGTTTCGCTGCCGTCAGAGTATCAGGGTCTTTATTATTTTGTCGTAGTGCTCGGCTACGCTAACAGCTGCGCCAACCCCATCGTCTACGCCTTCATGTCGGACAACTTCAAGAGGGGTTTCCGGAAAGCCCTCTGCCGCTCCACAAGGAAGGTGGAGAACCACGAGCCCATGGAGCTCCAGCAGCAAGAGCAGAGGGAGGGCAGGGCCGTGCTCAAGCCCAGGGAAAGCCTTAGACGGGTATTCAAGGATGAGGACGAGTACGACGAGGAAGACGTCTCGGAAATGACGGAGATCTACAGAATCGCCCAAAATGGCAACAGCAGCTTCCAGACACAGAGCTTGCTGCCGCTGTTGCCCGAGAAAGGAGCGACTCCAGTTGCAACGGAGCTGTCGTCCCCAGACAGGGAGGACAAACCTGGGGACGTGACAGGGAAAGATCCAGCCGACGGGTCAACACTGACTGTACCGCTACTTCTCAATGGAACCAAAAATGGGAGCATTAAAACTCTGCCAGAGGAGAACTTGGAACAGAGCACATCACTGGAGATAAGTTACTTATAGTGTAAATGACGGACCGCATTTTACTTGAAGTGAACTCAGTATTACGACACAGGGCAGCCAACACTGAACTGTTTGTAGCAGAGCAAAAAGCCCATTCGAAGTGTATATATAATGAAGACTTAAGAAAAACAAGTAAGCTTTTTCTGTTTAATTGCTCAAAGTTTCTTTAACATTTGAAGGATGTACTAAAGCTTCACCAACATACAGAATATATTCCTGTTTATATTGTGTACATATGCATGAATATGAATGTACAAAGTTGTGCCTTTATTTACTGTTATCATATGTATCTTCTCTATCTATCTAGTCACTATCGTTTTTCATTCCATAATGTGACAATCATTTGCTCAAATTGAACTGTAGTTAAGCTTAAATCAACATTCACTGCAACCAGCTACACATTAGCTGAACATTGATGCTATTACTTTATTTTGGATAGGAATCTCATGCCTGTAACCGCATCCACTATCATTGTGTTTATACAGGTTTTAAGGGTTAACTGTAATTGCTGTCAGGGTTACGTTTGAAGGTTTTAGGGAGGTGGTCAAGGTGCATGGTGGGTGTATAGAGCGTAAGGCAAGGTTCACATCCTGATTCCCATTAGGTGTGGTTAGTTTTAGGCAACAAAAGCATTTTGGTTAAGGTTTGTGAAACATCTTAGTTTTAGTTAAATGTTCATTAATGCATTGTGTCTTGGGTTTCAAGTCACTTTTGACTGTTTCTCTATTTAACCAACACCACAATCTTTCTCTAACTTGAAGTGCTGCCCGTACCATAACTTTTTTTTTTAAACGTTTCATTTATCAGTTTCTACAAGTGGATATTGTATAAAAACACATATTCATATTTTGCAACTTTGCAGGTACAGGTCAGTAACAATGGGCCTCATGCAGGAACGTTTTTGTAATCTTATCCTAAAACTCACTTTTTTCTAAAAAAAACTTAGGCTACCTTACAAGACATCCATTTGGACAAACTTGTTAATTAACCTGAAAATACCTTGTTTCAGCCCAACATTGCCACATACGGCTGCTAGTTCTGCTCCGTTTGTGGGAAAAGTTTCTGTTTACTCCACTACATTTATTTGAAAACTTAAGTATTTTGCAGATTCAGCCTAATGATATGAAAGATAATAAGCAAGTAAATTACAATGTATTATCCCAGGTACAGCTACCCAGCAGTAAAGTAATTCAAATAAACACCTTTACCAGCAACATTAAAGTGATGAAAACATGAATGCATAATACACATCATTCTAAAACTGTCCATTATACAGGAGTACTTTTACTCTTGGTACTTTGAGGTTTTCATGCTAATACCTGTGTTTTATTGAAGTAAAATATTTAATGCAGGACTTACTAGCAATGTTGTACTGCAAATATCTTCTTCCAACTCTGCTTCTGACACATTTTACTGTGTATTGATAACTTCAGTGCAGTACCTGAGTATATACACTTTCACCTACTGATTACTATGCACATTAAAAAAAAGAAAATCTCCGTTATTCATCAGAAACTCACCTCTGAGCCCTTTATTCATGAGTGCTGGCAAACCACACACCAGGACAGGGACACTAGTTATATTTAGCTCGCTGTATATGCAGTCCAACTGGCTCTACTGTGCTGCCGGTCTTCAGCCCACACGCGCATGCTCACCCTTCTGTAAAGATCCACCAAGGAGCATGACAGCATTAAAGGCCCATTAAAAAGGGATTTGCCTGGCTGTGCTTTATTTGCCCAGTC
>NC_045747.1:17911233-17917429 GCF_008692095.1 Etheostoma spectabile | reverse complement strand
CACCCCCCCACCCCAGTGGTACGGCAGCTTGATGAGAGTAGAGCTCTGATCAGGGGGAGCGGAGCGGTGTGTTTCCTTCTTGTTGTTGACTTGTGTTTGTGTGTTGGGCTATAAATACGGAGCTGCTGGCCGGTGATCCCCGACTCCCCTCGGTGATAACCCACCTGTGCTTACTCCACACGGAGACGTGATAGACAGTAGGTGTTCTGCTGGTGACTCAGTGTGATTCTCTGCCTGCACAATCTCACCCACATACAATATGGACAAGTTAACTCTGATAGCCTGTTATTCACTTTTGTTTTGGCAAGAGAAACTATGGAAACCATGTGCAAACACAGCACACATGATCCCATAATGAACAGTAATGTTGACCTTTTGGGATTAAATATCTAATCATATTCTGTTGCACACTGCGCAACCATGCAAATACCAAATAATGCATGTTTATCTCCCCCAGTGTAATGGATACATGATGGGTTTTTGGGTGATGCTAACCGAGTGGGAGTTTTTATTCATTTCAACCGTCACTTAAGTTGAAGTGTTGGTGTTGATTAAAGCGCAAGAATAGTTTCCCAACGGGTCATAAAGCCTCATCAGCAGAAACGACACTGTTAAAACCATCAAGGCAACATAATTCTGCTGGATGAATGTTGATATTTTATAAGCCTAATAGATAAACTGGATCGTGTTTATTTAGTTTGCTTTTTTTCTAATTGTGCTGCTGCAGTTTCCATATGATGTTCCGTGAAGACAAATCTGTCATTGAATATATCATTTAGATATGAAGTAAGAAGAAATAAAAAAAAAAGATGTGTTTTAGTGAAACTGTTGGCTGTCTTTTGTCTTAATTGTGCTCAGCTGTATTGTAGGCAGTGTTGGGGTAGTTACTCCAAATAGAAAGTAGCTACTGTTTTTCTAGACTTAGACTTAGACTTCTCTTTATTGATCCTTTTGGGATGACTCCCGTAAGGAAATTGAAAATTCCAGCAGCAGTTTTAGCAAGAAAAAAGAAATAAAGAAGATAAAAAAAGACAGTATAAAGACAACAAAATAACAATAATAATGATAATAACAACAATAAGAACATTTGTCAAATAAACAAACAAAAGACCATAAATTATTATTAAAGTGTCAGTTTTGAGTCCAGTATTGAAGTGATAAAGTGATAAAGCAATGCTTTACTTTACTCAATTACTCACTGCTGAAGTAGTTACACTACTAGTTACATTACTTTTGGATTACTCTGTAACATCCCCTGAGATGTGTCATAACTTACTTGCCAAATAATGTAAAGGTAAACCTCATGTATGCCCAGATCAACACAAATCCTACGGACACACACAAGATCTCTCTGTATGCTATTTCTCACCATGAAGCTGACAGCAAAGTTGTCAACATCAGCCCAAAATCTGTCAGAAGCAAGGCTGAAGTACTGGCGGCCATCCGCTCTTCCTAAGCTGCATTTTGCCCAGTATGTTTCAGAAATCTGGCGATTGCACTGTCCAAACAGGCAACCTCTCCTCCTCTACGTACGCTGCCACCAGCCCGTTTATTACTGATTGGTTTACCTGCTGTTGAAAATCAAGTCTTAGCTGCAACGTGCTCTTTTCATCAGTTCTTTAGCAAAGAGCTTAGATTGGATGTTGTGTTCATGGCGGCGGAGAGGTGTTCGTGCTATAAGAACACTTAGGCCAAATGCACAGTAAGAAAACCCGGCAAACTAAATAAAAATACACAGATGACCGTATTTGCAAGTAAACTTGTGAGCTACAAAGTAACAGGAACCGGTTGGAGGAATATAATAAAATACCAAGACTGAGAATCTTCAGCAGTGCCAAATGCTAACATCAAACATGCTAATATTTGCACAACATGTTAACTTTTACTTATTCACAGTCAACACAAAGTAGCCTGGAGTTGAGGCTCATGGTGATGTAATCAGTATTTTAAGTGTTATTAGTTCATGCACGTTTGATCATACTGCACATTTCAGAGGATCACCAAAGTTATGACATTTCTTGGAGCGGGAACCAT
The DNA here is from genome assembly GCF_008692095.1 of Etheostoma spectabile. Classification (NCBI taxonomy): domain Eukaryota; kingdom Metazoa; phylum Chordata; class Actinopteri; order Perciformes; family Percidae; genus Etheostoma; species Etheostoma spectabile. The sequence continues at coordinate 17,915,395 of NC_045747.1, read as the reverse complement.
GAACATCTGTAGCATATTCCACGATGATCCATCCAGCAGCCTAGATGTTGAGATCTTTCAGATGATGATCCATCCAGCAGCCTAGATGTTGAGATCTTTCAGATGATGATCCATCCAGCAGCCTAGATGTTGAGATCTTTCAGATGATGATCCATCCAGCAGCCTAGATGTTGAGATCTTTCAGATGATGATCCATCCAGCAGCCTAGATGTTGAGATCTTTCAGATGATGATCCATCCAGCAGCCTAGATGTTGAGATCTTTCAGATGATGATCCATCCAGCAGCCTAGATGTTGAGATCTTTCAGATGATGATCCATCCAGCAGCCTAGATGTTGAGATCTTTCAGTCCAAGCTACAAATGGTCAACCTCATGGTGGCCGCTACCAGTAGACCACATCAAAACCTTACCTCTGCTAATCTCGTTATTGTTTACATGTAACCAGTCAATGAGAGGGCGCAAAAAAAGAGATTCAGATACATAATGAATCAGACTTCTGCACACGCTGCGTTTACCATCTGCCATCAGCTCCAAAGAGCCCTGAAGGAAAACATGTGGGTGTGTTTGAAATGAGTCACAATGCAGCTGCCAGGTAATAATGCAACATGGGAAGAAAAAAAAAATTCAAATGGCAGAACTCACACAGCGATTACAGCCGTTAATATGCAGTTACGATCAGTGGTTTGTTAAGGTTGAAGAGAAATGATGTGTGGATGAATGCAAATGCTTAAAAGACCAGATGTGCAAAGAAGGCAGCCTCGTTCAACCAAAGCCCTGTGAAATTTCTGCACATCCATCACACAGACAGGCATCTTTATTAATCAGATGTCTCGACCTTTTGAAGCGCATGAACGACATCTTAATTAGATCCAGAGATTAGTTTATAAGACAAGCTCGAGGCCTTACTGGTGACAGCAGAGAATCCGAGCTCAGCGAGGCTCAGTTATCCTGCTAGAGAAGAACAGGATTACTCAGAGAGATGTCTGCACAGACACTAATGGGAGTCTGTCTGTATAGGATATGGGAAGGTCTACTGCCTGATTACCTGTCTAACATAATATTCAAAATGCAAATTAAAAGGATCTGATTGTTCATAAACAAAGCTTGCATGACATACAGTATATATTATGACATATATATTTCAACTTCCTGTGTATGAAGGAGAGGAAGAGAAAGGAGACAAGGAGAAAAACTCCAAATAATGTATACTGTACGAAGCAAGGTAATGGATTAAACAGGAACGTAGTCTACCTTATTCCTCCACCATTTTTACAGGCCTTTATTTTTGTGAAAGAACAATGCTGTGCTGGTTGTATGCACATTTTTAACAATGTGCAGTAGTTTTTTTGTAGTTTTGTCTTAAGGGTTTCATTCAAATGATAATCTTACTTTGAAAACAAACTCTTTAGGCTGTGCAAAACTACTTGTGTGGAATACATAAATAATAATTAGAGTTTTTAGCAGAGGGAAAAATTATGAATAAGTCAAAGCTTTAGAAATGATATATATAGGCCAATGTAATATAAGTATAAAAATAGATTACTTAAGTGTTTATCAAAGTGTGTAAGTAGCTGTGTCAGTGTATAAAAATGTAGGTCACAGATTGGTGTAAAGTTATTTAAAATTGGCATGAGGTTTGCGATGAACATGAGAATGACAATGTGAAATTCATCTTAATAAAGCATTCCTTATATTAGTAATTATCATTCACGTGTTTTATTTTGGAAAGAATTCAACGGAAGTGTTCATGTTAGTATGGTATTGTGTCTGACTTGATGTCGGTGGAGAGGACGCGAGTGTGTAGAGAATCATTTGTGTTCATCGCCCTCCGGTGCTCACAGTGAGGAACTGCAACACTACATTACCAGTGTTATGTCTATGGTGTTTATTTAATTATATTATTGTTGTTCATATCAATGTATACAAGTCATTATTAGTATTACGAAAAGAAAAAAACATCAGTATTGGTAAAACTGAGTGGTTTTACGTGATAACAGTTGTGTCAAGCTGCCATGGTCTGTTTTCGAGCTATTTAGATCGACAAAATGTGCATAATACTGCCCCCTTGTGGCCATGTTGTGTAATTACAGCTGCACGCCACTAATCAAGTTAGACATAAATGTGTAGTACAGTACTTCCGGTTAAAATCGTGAAAATAAAACACATTTACGGAGTTGTAGTTTCGTACTTTGGCCAGCTGAGGGCAGTATAGGGCAATTGTAACACTGCATGAATCCGTTTCCGCTCTGCGTCAGCTTTCTACTTCCTTTCACACCGGCACTTCGTCGGGGAATTGTACCTTTTGAGGACCGGTTGGATTAAAAGTGCATACAGGGTGTCACATACTTCACGGTAATATTACAGTTCAATATGTACAGGCGTATAAATAACCACCGTTTTCAGTGGTGTTTGAAGTTAGATCTTAGCGAGCCTTTAGTTCGTGTTTCTGACCTGCCACCCAACTTAGCTTAGCATGCTAGCGCGGCCACCTGGCAAGATGGCTAGCGTTAGCACCCTTTAGCTAAACGAGCCAGAGAGCCCAGGAAAGGAAATTCCTCTATCCAGAAGAAAGCTCGGAGCGCCTTCTTTGTTTTAATATTATGTGTGACATGGTTCCGGTAATTCAGTTATACGCCCCAGCCGAGATCAGCTCCTTCTGTTAGCATGTGATCGTAAGTTACAAGTAGTTACCATAAAGATCATGGTAGCTAACATTAGCTAGCTAGTGGTGCCAGATGTCAGCTAGTGCCGCTGATCGAGTAAAGACTTTTACAAACGTACAAATATAACAAGTAGTGGCTTTGTAGTAATCGATCGACCGCCACGCTTATTAAATTACAGACGCAGCAAGCTAACTTTAATAAATGTATTCTCGTAAATCTTAAATGTAGCTAACTGTTGGGTTGGGTGTGGTGGCACTGGCAGGAGCTCAGTACCTTAGGGAGTTGGGTTAGGAACCGGAGGGTCGCCGGTTCAAGTCCCCGTACGGACCGAAGTACTGAGGGTGGACTAGTAGCTGGAGAGGTATCAGTTCATCTCCTGGGCACTGCCAAGGTGTTCTTGAGCAAGGCACTGAACCTCCAACTGTTCGGGGCCCCTCACTCTGACATGTCTCCATTAGTGTGTTTAGGTCCTGAGCATGTGTGTAATTCAGGCATGTGTCAATGAAGTTTTATTACTTCCATTAAGCTCCCATATGTGTGTTAGTCTTAGTGTTATTTGAGGCTTTAAAATGTAATGATGGTGAATGAACCAGCAGCTTAAACTATGAAATATGATGTTAGTTGCAGCTCGAGATCCCAGGTTTATGAGTTGTCATTTTGTTGTGGAGTTGTACTTGTTCCGACTTGCTGTTGGAGTTGTTGATGGGTCGATGATGACTAGCCCACTGCGCAAGCTGATCAGTGCCTATTTATTTCAGTGCATTGCTGGAGAAATCAGTGCTGCTCACTGCCTGAGACCCTCTGCATGTTTAGACCATTGCATTGTGCACTTTTTTTGTAATCTTGACATCCTTTTAGGTGAGTTACAGAAGAGTCTTTTTCTCTCTGACTTCAGGTCATGGCGAAGTTCAACGCCCCTGTGATCCAGGACAATCCGTCCGGATGGGGTCCCTGTGCGGTCCCGGAGAAGTTCAAAGACATGCCCTACCAGCCTTTCAGCAAAGGAGACCGCCTGGGAAAGGTTTGTTTTTAATAATGAATACATTTCCTACTACAGGAACCCCACTGCCTTCAGTTTTCCTCACGTTGTTTGTTCTCTCGTCAGGTTGCAGACTGGACTGGAGCGACTTATCAAGACAAGAGATACACAAGTAAGACAGACCGCTGTCCACACGCAATCACCGCCTTAAATAGTGTTTAGTATCTTTTAACTCCAGTGTATGTGTAGTAATACAGATGGATTGAAATGTCTGGACTAGGGATGGGGCATGTTCATATTTTTATTGATATTTGGACCATTTTTGAGACTGCTTAAAGATCTGAGTCTTTATCGATACCATTGTCGATACTTTTCTATTTGGTGGGAAAGAGGCGACACGTTTTTTTCTTAAAGGTGCCGTAGGTAGGACTGTGAAGATCCAGGACTTAGCCAAAAAAATTGAACATCGACAACTTCTCAGTCCCTCCCCCCTTTCTGCTAAAGCCCAAAGCGGTCTCCT
>NC_045747.1:17910782-17911223 GCF_008692095.1 Etheostoma spectabile | reverse complement strand
CCCCCCCCCCCCCCCCCCCACAAGGAGAGGTGTGCAGAATAGAGCAGGGGGAAACTTATCTATATATATATTTTTTTTTAATTACCTGCTCACCTCATGTAGTTCCACTCCAACATGGGGGCAGTTTTAGTAAAGATGACAGAAAGTTAGTTTTACCTACTGCACTGTTAACAGAACTATTATTGAATCTGTGGCTGTTTGTTTTTGATTTAAATGACATGACTCGTCTCTGGAGACATGGCATTATATCGTCCACTAGTCTCCATAGCAGCATCGATACGCACGGATTGTGTTGATTTTCGGGTTTTGAGAAATTTGGAACCAGGTCCTTATTAGAACCGAGTCTCCAGACCCATACCTAGTCTGGACACATTCATTCTCTAACTGGACAAACATCTAATTCAAAGTTTTTAAACCACAAATGGAAACGCACCTGCTTAC
>NC_045747.1:17896071-17910772 GCF_008692095.1 Etheostoma spectabile | reverse complement strand
CCCCCCCCCCCACTGTTTGTGGGAATCTGTCAAACAACACTAGTAATTATGAACTAGTTTTAGGTTGTAATTTCTTATGGAAATCTGTGTTTTATTTTGTCTCCAGATAAGTATTCCTCTCAGTTCGGAGGAGGTAGTCAGTACGCCTACTTTCACGAGGAGGACGAGACGAGCTTCCAGCTGGTGGACACGGCCAAGACACAGAAGACGGCCTACCAGAGGAACCGCATGAGGTTTGCTCAGGTACAGCAGGCTGCACACACACACACACAGAGTGTCACCCTGTTGATTCAACATGTACTTGTTTTATATTATATTTGAAGTAGTCCCATAAATGCCCGTTTGTTTCAACAGAGGAATCTGCGCAGGGATAAAGATCGTAGGAACCTGACTCAGTTCAACATGCAGACGCTCCCTAAGAGCGCCAAGCAGAAGGAGAGGTGAGAGATGTGCTGCTTATTAGCTGATGTCCTGTCAAATGTTTCCCACTGGGAGATCACATGTGCTTGTTGTCTGTCCAGGGATCGTATGCGTCTGCAGAAGAAGTTCCAGAAGCAGTTTGGGGTCCGTCAGAAGTGGGACCAGAAATCCCAGGTATTGATCGCTTTTTCGGTTTTATCGCTGGATTAGAGCTACAACTAGTAGTCGTCAAGAACGATTCCTCGTTTTCAATCAGAAATAAAGATTGGCAGCTTCTCAAGTGTGCAGATTTCCTCGTTTTCTATTGAATACCGTTGGCCAGACAAATAAGACTGTGGGAAATAATAATGGGCATTTTTCACTGTTTTTTGACATTTTTATTTCTATACTATATACATTAAATACTGTTAATTAATTGTTAATAAAATGAAGCAAAGACTGTTCAATAATGTTTGTAATTCGAGAAGTTGTTTCTAATTTCAGGATTTTAAAATTTGGAATAGTGGTTTCAAAAGTGTGTATTTTATGATTAAAGACATTATCTTTGTAGTCTTGTAGTAGGATAATTCTTCTGTTGGTAGCATGGGTGTTAACATTTGTTTTTCCTATACAACCCTCTTTCTTTCTATACAACCCTTCTCTCCCTCCATACAACCCTTCTCTCCCTCCATACAACCCTTCTCTCCCTCCATACAACCCTTCTCTCCCTCCATACACCCCTATTCTTTCTCCATGTCCATGTACTTCAAGGCCCAGCTGAAACCCCGAGACTCCTCCGTTGAGGTTAGGAGTGACTGGGAGGTGAAGGAGGAGATGGACTTCCCCAGACTGATGAAGATGAGATACATGGAGGTAGCTGACCCCACTGACATGTAAGTGAAACTCGCCTGCTCTTTGTCCCCAGTCATTTATCTTTATAAGAACGGAAGGGGATGACCTCTGGTTTCCTGCAGTGAGTGCTGCGGTGCCTTGGAGCACTACGATAAGGCTTTTGACCGGATCACCACCCGCAATGAGAAGCAGCTGAAAAGCATCAAGAGGATCTTCCACACCGTCACTACCACTGACGATCCCGTCATCCGCAAGGTATACAGACTTCATCGTCACGAGCTGATCCAGGACACACACACACACACACCATCAGTCAGGGCTTTGTTGTTTTGATGCAACGTGTTTATATTTTGTGTTCTCATTCCAGCTGGCTAAGACTCAGGGTAATGTGTTTGCCACTGACGCCATCTTGGCCACCTTGATGTGCTGCACACGCTCAGTCAACTCCTGGGACATCATCGTCCAGAGAGTGGGCAACAAGCTGTTCTTTGACAAGAGAGACAACTCTGACTTTGGTGAGGCTTTGAGAGACACTGACACCCAACCGCTTATTTTAGATTGGTCTTAATTTGGTCTTTTTTTTACTCTTTTTAACGTCACTACATTTGTTAGAATGTCCCAGAGCTGGAAGCAGGGCTGTCTTTCTGACCCTGTGAACAGTTGACTTTTTGGAGACCCATGGTTCTCGCAGGGCAGCCACACTGCACACATATGATGGTCTTATAGAATCTGATCCACTGCTGTAGATCAAACTTGTTGTGTTGCTTTAACATCTGTGACCTCCTGTCAGATTTGCTCACCGTGAGCGAGACCGCCAACGAGCCGCCGCAGGATGAGGGCAACTCCTTCAACTCTCCCCGTAACCTGGCGATGGAGGCCACATACATCAACCACAACTTCAGCCAGCAGTGTTTACGCATGGTGAGAGCGCCCGCAATTTAAACCCCTTACCACTAGCCCGACTAGCTGTTTCCGGTCTTTGTGCTAAGCTAATGTAAGAGAACCAGCCGCTGGCTGGGTCTCCATTTTCTCATTCAACTCTCCACCGGAAAGCATGTAGACATTACCAAAAATGTCTACCTTTTGCTCTAACCAGTGCCTCCAGTATACATGGTTTACCTGTAGTTGCACGTTACACATTAGATATTTTCCTTTTGACTATTTTATGAGGATTTGTCATGTTTTTGTTTTCTTCAGGGTGGAGAGCGGTACAAGTTTCCTGCCCCCAACCCATTTGTGGAGGAGGATACGGACAAGAGTGAGGTGGCATCTGTAGCCTACAGGTAGGCCCTGAACCCTGCTGGTTAGTTTACTGACTGCCGTTAAATCAAACATCGGTGGGCCTTTGCAAAGCGTAAAGTACTTAGGAACGACTTGTGTGTGGAATATTATATATTTTTTTAAATCCTATGAGCACAAGGTAAATAACATACTCTATCGGACATTTGTGTCATTAGATGTAAAAACGGCTTCCTCGCAGGCTGACAGCCAGTGTTTGTTCTTTAGGTACCGTCACTGGAAGCTCGGGGAAGACATTGATCTGATAGTCCGCTGTGAGCACGATGGAGTGATGACCGGCGCCAACGGAGAAGTGTCTTTCATTAACGTCAAGACCCTCAACGAGTGGGACTCCAGGGTAAGAGGGGGCGTGCGGCGTCTCAGTAGTGGCTGATGTTTATCCTCTGTGAGCATTTAATGTTCATCATATTACCAGGGCTAGAAAACAAGATGCATTTGTTTAAGTGTTCATTTAGTTTTTAATAAATATAGATGAAGCAACTAATGTCAACATGGACAAAATCATGAACCTACTAATTCACTATTTTGATGATGACCTGGCCAAAGTAACAACACATCTGGAAAGTTTTGTTTTCACAATGAGTCAGTGTAGGATTAGGATATCATAATATTGTGATAATATTATTGCAATAAGAAAATCTACATTGACTCTTAATATATGGTTGGAAGAAGTAAAAATGTATCCAAAAGTTTTTACTTTTTAAAAGTGCTGACTTTTATTATTGTGTAATGTAAGAAGGACTTACACGCTAGAATGGCTTTAAATAAGGTAACAAGGCATTTTTTACACAAAAACTGTTACCATAAAGTAATGAAATCCCGTAGGTGTGGCAGGGCACCGATTTTAAGTACATTTTAAAAACGTATTAATTTTACTTGAGTAACTTTTCATCAAGGTTTTGGTACTTTTTCCACCTCTGCTTAGCACCGCCTAAGACGATTGTGATTGATTTAAAGAAATACCAACAAACCAGAGCACGGTTTTCCTCCTATCCCAGAATGCTGTGTGGCCTAGCTAGACCCTCCTCATCTAAAACACTTATGGAGGAAGGTCTGGCAGGGCGAGACTAAAGTACACTTGAAATATTACCAGACCAAAAATGACTTTGTGAGCAAAAGGCTATAATTGCCAGGACGTCCTGACTGTTCTTGTTTTATCACCATGGGAAGACTGAAGCCAAATTGAAGTTCGGGTGTAAACTGGCAGCTTTCAGAACGTTGCAGACCGGCTCGCTGCGAGTAGTTGCAAGTTTTAAATAGTCTCGTTGTGAATCTTTGGTCTGAACTCGAGTCTGAGTCGCTGTCCCAAAAAGATATTTAGGACAAATAAAAACCATACAAATCTTCCTCATGTGAAAGTTCAGACAGGATCCAGCTGCTCAATAATAAAATGGTGGTCTTTTTTTTTAAAGTTAAAAAAAAAAAGCCTTATTTCCCCCCCCCTTTTTTTATTTCAAAAACTGAAAACACATTTGTTGCTCTGTGGCATCCCCAGCATTGTAACGGGGTGGACTGGCGTCAGAAGCTGGACTCTCAGAGAGGAGCCGTCCTTGCCACTGAGCTGAAGAACAACAGCTACAAACTGGCCCGCTGGACCTGCTGCGCCATGCTGGCTGGATCGGAGTACCTCAAACTGGGGTAAGGAACAAGAACACTGCAGATCATAATCTTAGCATTGAGCTTTACTCAGTATGTTGTAGCCTTTACCGTCATGTCATTGAGAATATACAAGCAGGTGAGACTGAGACACTTTTCCAGATGAGTTTTGTGTATTTGAACACCTATTCAATTGTTTTATTGTTGTGTGCACAACAATTAGAGAAGCAGTGGTTTTGCAATGACCATCTTGGGCTCAGGCTTCCTCTTACAACGCTTAAACAATGTGGTGCCTCGACTGATGTGAACACACTTCTTTCAGGTTTTGCTCTTCTGGTCGGATGGCCATGATACAAGCTAATAAGTCTGTCAAGTGCATAAAGCACAAACCCATTGTACGGAGGGATTTGGTTACCTGTATGGAGACACTAAACGCAAATTGGACCAGAGCTGTAGTTTTTTCAGGCTTTGACTGACTGTAGTCGTTGCGTCACTGTGCGCTCTTCAGGTATGTGTCTCGATATCACGCCAAGGACTCCGCTCGTCACGTCATCCTGGGAACCCAGCAGTTCAAACCCAACGAGTTCGCCAGCCAGATCAACCTGAGCATGGAGAACGCCTGGGGAATCCTCCGCTGCGTCATCGATATCTGCCGCAAGCTGGACGAGGGCAAGTACCTCATCCTCAAGGACCCCAACAAGGTGAGCCGTCCGTTGTTCTTGGTGCTACAGAGATGCATACACGCTCTGTGGTTTAAGGCTAGGTGGGAATTGTTGAGCTGATCGGTCACCATTCTGTATTTTATTTTGTCAACAGCAAGTGATTCGGGTGTACAGCCTGCCTGATGGCACCTTCAGTTCTGATGAAGAGGAGGAGGAAGAGGAAGATGAGGAGGAGGAGGAAGAAGAAGGTGAGATTCAGTTGTACACATGGATAGTTTGAGCATTGGCAGAAGGATGTTGGTTTATTTATTTACCGGTTACAAGGCACATAAATCAACATTTCTGATTCCAAGTTAATGTAAACGTCCCAGAGTTAGCTAATGAGCTCATTTCCATCTGTCCTCCCTGGGCAGGTTGTTACGCATAGCCTAATGTTACCAATTCTACAATACAACACAATAGGATACAATACACTAATACAAGGTAGAAGTAGTAGATGAATGTAAAAACAATGAGGTAAAGGCAGTGCCAGGTAGTAGGTAGTGTGATTATTCATTCATTGCAAGTTTGCTTTGCTTGGAGCTATCACTTAAAGCATAACTCTCGCCAAAAGGCAAGCTAGGGTCTTTTTGTGAATGTACCCGAGTCAAACTTTAGTTTAAAAGCATAATTAGGGCAGAAGCGCCACTTTTAAGATTTATAGTTTTATTTACTGCTATGCTTTGCTCGTTTGCAAGACATGATGTCTCTCTCTCTCTCTCGTGGGTGGGCCAAATTCTCTGGGCGGGCAAAGCAGAGAAAGGGGAGGTAACCTTGCTAAGCTAGATAAGCCGATCTGAGCTTTCATTTTCTCAAAGGCAGAGCAGGATAACCAGGGCTCGGTTAACACTCATCTCCATTTCAGGCCACTCGGGGACAATAGGCAGGCTGGGGGAACTAAAAAAAACTAAAGTGAAATTTTCATGCCATGATACCTTTTTTAAAGATTTCCCATCCATCAATTGCATAAAACTATTATTCAATCATATATCACATAAATTAAAATGTAAGTTTTTGCTCAATTTGTCACATAGATAATAGCTGGTTACGTTAGCTGCCATGACTTATGGCCCGTAAACTGACTTAAAGGTCCCATGGCATGAAAATTCCACATTGAGGTTTTTTAACATTAATATGAGTTCCCCCATCCTGCCTATCCTTTCTCTGCTTTGCCCACCCAGAGAATCTGGCCCACTCATGAGAGAGAGACATTATGGCTTTCACGTGGCAGTTGGTCAAGGTCACGCCCCCAGCCGCCTCCACCTTAACCCCCCCCCGCACACAAACACACACTCTCCTCGTCCAAAGCTACAGACTCAGAAATGGCACAAAGGAAAGCTCATTGTGGGACTGGCTCTAGTGGCTGTAATTCTGCACCAAGGCAGAATTTTGGGAAAGAGACTTCATATATGGTATTAGGGGACCACTAAGGTCTATATAAAAGAGACTTCAGATATGGTATTAGGGGACCACTAAGGTCTATATAAAAGAGACTTCAGATATGGTATTAGGGGACCACTAAGGTCTATATAAAAGAGACCTCAGATACAGTATTAGGGGACCACTATGGTCTATATAAAAGCATCCAAAGAGCACCATGTCATGAGACCTTTTTAATGCACATCAGTCACAGTTTACATAACGGTCTTGACTTGATTTATTTTTATTTATTTTTTTTGGCTAAATTGTCCAGCAATAATTCACACCCTGCACCCCCTCGGTGACTCGTCTGTTCCCAGAAGCAGCTTAACTTGATCGGGATAAGTTGTCAAAGTAAATCCCTGAACCACATCCAATCTGGAACACAGCAGTTATCTGATAATGTGGAGAACCCGGTTCCATATTAATTCTGTTTTGTTTACTGATAGAATTTTTTTTTTCCCCTCATTCTAGATGAAGAGAACTGAAATGTGGAGACTGCTCCGGTGACCAAAGCAAGCCTTCACCATAAGTAAAACACAATTTAACTCCTTTTGACATTCAATAAAGTTGAGAGATTGGCCAGCTGTGTGTTATCTACTTGTCTGTTCATTTTTCAGCAGTTACACATTAACAGCTACTGTAGATTGTTGGAGGTGCAAGACCGGCCGTGTCAATGCACTTTAGGGATTCAAAACCATGTAAGCAGATCAAAGTCTGTGTGGCTACTCTGCTTACTCCCAGATGAACTTCAGAGACATATCACCGAGTCTCTCCTGCAGGAGTTGATCCACTCTTTGACTCTGAGCGACAGTAAAGGTGTTCTTCCAGTCACCGATCTTACCTGGAATTTAAAAATTGAAATGAATGCCAGACCTGATACCTGTTTACATGTTTCTGCAAACAAGCTGCAGTTATGTTGCGTTACCTTTGCGCATGTAATCTTTCTTCACCTTATCTTTTGGCAGAAACTCGTAGTTGGCTTTGGAGTCTTTCTTCATGTTCTTGAATGTAGCTTTTTCCACAACTTGTTCAATGGCTGCTTCACTCAGGTTTTTCTCCAAGAAAGTGCAGATCTTAGTTACTGCCGCCTTCAGGTCCTAAAAGAGAAACAGGAACCCAACAGAAGTTTAACGCTTTAATTGATGATATTAAATGGATTAGAAATGCCAAAGAGACAACCACATCTTACTAAAATCATGTCCTCATAGGTGAGGAAGAGGATGTTGTACTGGTCTCTCTTAGAATGCCACTCCCTGATGTGGTCAAACCAGGATGATGCTCCAACTTTATGATAGATAGATACATTATTTGTTAATTATTATTTATTATGAGCGCGTCATAGCAGCTGGACACAAACTATACAGGACAATGAATAGTGCAACAGTAGGAATGTTGTACAAATTTAAAAATTTACATTATTGTAAATAAAGTCATTTAAAAATATTTAGATTTCCAACTGTTCTCAATATTAAATTATTGATTCAAATGTTCATAATGTAATCCACAATACAGACTTTTTAACAAGTTATTTCCAATCTATTGGTTAATTGTTCATGATCAGATGGTTATCATTTAAGATGTTACATGATATAATACAGGACTGGATCTGGTCATCTCCCAGACAGAGGAGGGGAGGATCCTTACCGTTGCCTGACAGATACTGCTCTAAGAAGTCCTCGAAGCTGTTGGGAGTCTCCAGGTCACCACAGTTTCTACTGAAGTGGTAATAGGAGACAATGTTGTCCTTTGGATTTCGCATCATATAGATAATCTGAAAATAAAAAAAAATAAAAAAATAAATAACCAGCCCGGAGTTGTAACCAATCATTCTGCCAAACTTCAAGACAATTCATGATTGAATAATACCTTAAGTTTCATCTTAGGGACATAGTAATTATGGACAGCCTCCATCCAGGAAAAAAAATGATTGCTACCCTTTTTAGGTTTTTCATTATCTTTAATGAAAGACAAACGTTGAAGTTTTTGTAATATTGATATTAATATTTGTAATAATTATTGTCTTAAAATGCACATATGGGGGGGGAATCACTTTTTCCGGGATTTGGGTTATTTTGTGTCTCTGGTGCTTCCACGTGCATACAAACTTGGAAAAGAAACCCATCCATGCTGTTTTGAGTGAGGTATAGGTTTCTGAATGTCTCCTGCTTTCAGTCAGGTCAGCTGTTCAAAATCTGCACAGCTTTCTACGTCACTAGCCGAGACAGGCGGCTAACCGTAGCACATTCTGGGGTGGCAGTAGCTCAGTCTGTAGGGGATTGGGTTGGGAACCGGAGGGTCACTGGTTCAAGTCCCCATATGGACCAAAAAGTAAGGAGTGTGGGTTGGTGGCTGGAGAGTTGCCACTTCACCTCCTGGGCACTGCCAGGTGCTCCTGGGCACTGCCAGGTGCTCTTGAGCAAGGCACCGCACCCCCCCAACCGCTCAGGGCTCTGGTTCGGCTGGCAGCCCACTCACTCTGACATTTCTCCATTAGTGCATGTATAGATCCTGAGTGTGCGTGCGTGTGTGTGATAACTAACAAAGTGTGGACACAGAGTGTAAATTGTAATTTCCCCATTGGGGATCAATAAACATACAAAAAAAAAAAGAATTCTAGCTGTGATCTTACCTAGCTACTGTGCGACTCCCAACAAAGATAGTATAGAAGTGACTCTGCAGCTAAAACAAGTGAGATGTCTCACTCTGTAGCTAAAACAGAGACCTAAACACACGGGGAAAACAGGATCAACAAAAATATGGTATTTTTTTTTAAAACAAAACCATGTAAACCTATTCTGGTACAATTTCAAAATACAATTATGAACCTGAAAATGAGCATAATATGGTTGCTTAAGAAAAAGAAAAAGATGTTCAATTTGTAAGTCATTTGTTGGTTTGCTCTCATTTGTAAGTACAAGTTTGAATTCATTTCATCATTATTACAATTACAGCTGAAACCACTGGTCTATTTATAGAAAAGTTATCAACAAAAAAGTCTCAATTTAAAAAAAAAAAAAAAAAAAAATCATTGCAGAGTTCTGGGACAATGTAATGCAGTTGGGAAGTGAGGTGCAAAGTAATACATATTAAATTTATATTAAAGGGTAGGTATTAATACCAGCAGTATGAACACATACTGTATTGGACTTCCACAAAAATACTCACCTTTGCCTTCTTGTCCTTTAGTCCCGGAGGCAGGAGAGCCGGGGTGAGGTGAGAGGTGAAGAGCCGTGGAGAGGGTCGTACAGCGTAATCTCCTCGACCCTCCCTGTACTCCAGCCACGGCATATGCTCCAGGTTGTTTGCATATTCATACAGACCCCCGTCTAACTCGTAGATGGAGATGATGATCTGTTGAGTCCATATAGTACCTGTGTGGGGGGAATTTGGTAATTTATGAGACATCTGACATGCCCTACTGACATGTATCAGTAGGACTGGTACCACTACCAACCGAATACAATTTCAGTAGGCTATGACACATTATGCCGTAAATCGCTTAAATCTGCACTCGACTTACATTGGAGAGTGACAACTGTCACCAACTGGTGGGCATTACCTAGAGCATCAGGTGTGTGAAAACATGGAGGCCACAATGACAAAGAGATGCTGTTTTTTCTTATGCAAGCACACATACAGCACATGGACAGCTGCTTGTGTTGTCTGCAGGACATGAACGGGAAGGGACACGGATAAGGTGTTGTTTTTTATACACAGGCCTGTTTATGAATAATTTGAAACATGTTATGTCTGTGTATGTTTCTTGGCAAAGGCGTTTGTCCACAATAAACAGTTTATTGTTGTTGAAATATTTCCAAAGTCGCCTACATCAAAAGTCAGTTGTCAACTGAGCAAAATGTAGCCCCAGTTTCCCCATCTCCGGCATGAAGTGACGTGAATAATGACGTTTCCACTGGGAAAAATGTTTTTCCGATGACCACAAACGCACGGTAAGCATGCAGCATGCTTCCACCAAGATCTTATATTGTTTGTGATTGGCTGTCAACACGTCATAGAGGCGGGCACAACGTCACACGGAGATGGGCTTACGTAGTAGGAGCTAAAAAAAAATAGATTTGTCCCGTAATGTGTTTTAATTTCTTTCTTCTTTTTTTTAATTGATATCGAAAAAATATCTTTAGGAACCGGTTTCAAAGTCAAGGTACTGGTATTGGAAAATAAATGTGCGATACCCAGCCCTAATGATCAGTAAATCTGTTCCCAGCAATGGACAAAACCTTTAATGCAAATAATACGATGCAGAAAACTTGGTCTCACTCACCAGACTTTGGATAAGTGACGAGGAGTACGTCACTATCTCGAATTCCAAAGCTCTGGAGTGAATCGATGTGCTCTGGAGTTGTATAACCAACAGCAAAGTTGTAGTTTTTATACCTGCAGAGATAGTCTGTGATCTGCTCCATGTTACTGCTGAACCAAATAGAACAATGAAAGAAATGTTAGAGAACAGAAGAGGGCAGAAAAGAAACTCACAGGTGCAGCTGGACTCTGGGCTTTGATGCATCTTATTGGCTGCTGACTCTATAGGGCTATGACATACTGCCAGCTGCACACACTGTGCCAGCAACAGAAAGCCTGAGATATAACATGATTTCATGTTTAAAAACCCCTCTGGAGTCTGAATATACTTAGCATGTTCTATTTATAGTAGCACTTCATTAATATGTCATGTATGCAAGATTATTCCTGTAAACCTTTTTTCAGATTCTTCATATTTTTAGTGATTTACAGGCATACGGTACATGCTTTTAATAAAAACACGCACATACAGAGTGGCGGGCCGTGTATTTTACACCTGGGCCTTCAGTACTATCCTACAGCCACGCCATCACCTTTGAATAACCTCCCAATGACACTAGGACATTACTGTGTGAATAACGTGATTAACAAGGCTCAACACCTTGAGACCCCTAATACACTACTGCAGAGACGTAAACACAGGCTGACTGAAGCCATCACTTTCACGCAGTATGACAGGATGCTGCATCACACACTGCACAGTCAAAATGAAAGGAATTACCAAAGAAACCAAAACAAACCCACAACAGAAGGTCATATTTAGTCATACAGTGAAAACAAAGCAATCAAAGACACAAATAACACAATCAGCGGTCAACAGGCCTCCGCACAAATTCCAGCAGTGGTGGCTTAACACACACGTCACCACACACACACACACACATTCACACCCTCACAATGGTCCAGCGGTCACGAACACTGCTCACCTGTTCATCATCTAAAGCCAGCAGTAACAGCTATAAAATCAGTATAATTTCTTTTTTTACCCTGTCTGTATTAGCAAGCTTGTACACTGTATTTATCAATGGGATTTGAAAAGTTTTATCTGTTTTACTACTTTTTATATTTGTATTGTTGAATGTAATCTTCTTATTGTTGTTTTTTAGGTAGACAATTTAAATTTTTAGTTTTTGTCCAGGAACAACCAATGAAAAATAGCCTTTAGTCTAATTCTGGTGCATTTACAGCAATTTTAATGAATGTACACTGTCCCTGTCAAATAAATTAATAAATTAAATTAAATTAAATTTCACTAAAATGCTGAAGATCCATTAAACGTACCAGAAGCTGCTCATCATGTGAAGAAAAAGCGCAGCCACCTTTCTTTCATTAAATTTACATCCAAAAATGTAAACAAATTGGCAGCGTATACAATATATAAAATACAAATGAAATTGATAAATATATATATTTATTTTACAAATGAAAATATAGGCCTGTAATTATAAAAGTATAATTTTCTAATTCTGACCCTCTCTTGGCCAGCAAAGAAGGACCCTGACAGCCCACCTCTGCACATACAGAAGTTGGCATTAAATCATGTAACAAGACTATAATATGGTGTTTTGCTATTTTTGTGTAGTACACAGGGAGATGATATTTTTACAACCAATAACTGTTCTATTAACTGTGTCACTTTATCTGTTCATCAGACTTACAGTTAAGGAGTAAGGGCTGAAAAGCGTAGGCTGCCATGCATAGGGGTTAAGGAAAGTTTAAAAAGGTGCAACAGAAAGAAGTCTGCAAAAAGTTAACTAAACAAACTTGGACTCCAGAGGGTTAACTAACTGAACTCTTTTGGGGGAGGAGGCGGCATATCAGACTTGTAGTTGTTCCACACAGATGATTGTATGTGTCTTAAATATGTCTGGAGTTTCTATATATATATATAAATATAGATGATCTGCCAGTGTACATACCTGTTCTCCTCAGTTTGCTGTTGTATATCCCGCTCTATTCCCCGTGTGAATGCGCTGTGAGTGTGGGTTGCTCGCTGTTTGCCCACTGTGACCGTGTTGTCCGCTGGCTTTCATGTTTGGTAATCCTCTCAGAAAGATGCTTGAGATCCTGAAAGCCTGATCGTGCAAGTACCATCCCCACCAAGTTTAAATACACACGGGGAAGCACGCAAAAAACTCCTTCTCTAACAAGATATCGTTAACAGACTTACCTTTGTGGGTATAGCGCAAATAAAACAAGTTTCTTTGCGCTAAACCCTACTGTAGGCCTACTGTAGAATATGTTCCCTGCCCCTGCAGCCTGGAAGCACTCTCAGACAGATTTGCTGCTATAGGATGATCCTAATTAGGTCATTTCAAATGTAGTAAAGGGTTCGGAGGATAATTCACTTGGCATGTCTGGTTGCTACCTTAACTAGATCTGTTTCTTCCTCTCTGTCTTCATAGGCATATTATACTGTGTGTTGACAGTGTAGCCTATTCCTATGTTTTAAATGTCTTTTTATGAATGCATCACGTGTATGAAACACTGCATGGCTGCTGTCTTGGCCAGGACTCCCTTAAAAAATCTCAATAGGATTTACCTGTTTATTTAAAGTTTTTTTCAAAACTGAAAAGTTATTTTTTCCTGGAGAACCACACCAAGTTAAATCTGTTTATTTGTACAGGAGGTTTGGTTTGTACCGAGTGTTTTATCTTTTCATTTAAAGGCAGACGGACTTTTAAATGTAGCTACCCCTGGTGTCACTGTGTGCTTTAGAACAGTGATGTTAAACAGGGGGTGCTCAGAGGCATTGCAGGGAGGCCGCAAAATTATTGTTTAATTATATGTAAATTATTTCAATAGCTTAGTATTGTAGGGTACCATAAAAGGGTAGCCTATGTGTATAGGCTTTAGGCCACCCTACGCGTTATTTTAGACCTAGTTTATTTTGCAACTACTTTTATGCAAAGGGGCTATGTATAGGGCCTCTCTTTCAGGTCAGGGTCCTTGGCCTAAAAGACGTTGAAGACCCCTGCTTTAGTTACTTTCTTCTTCAAATGGAATCCCACCGTCTGCCAGCAACGAGCCAATGACAACAACAGCAGATCCACTATTAAAGCTATTGCACTATTTTTTTTAAACTATTATCAATCACTGAATTTAAATTGTATAATAATGGAGCTTTTATGGCATACATCAATCCAGAAGTATACTAATTTCTAAATAACTCAGTAGGCTCACTCCTAGAATAATTTTTTTTTTCTGCTGGCAGCAGGTGGCACTTTGTCATGGCCTCTCTACCACTGTGCACACCTGTGGTTGCTTTTACCACATCTTACCACTGTTTTATTTACCTGGAGAGGCACAAAGCAGAACTAACATACAGTCGATAGCAGCTGCCTAGAGTACCTTAAGTCCTGACTCACAACAAGTCCAGCACTTATCTAATTACTTAGATCGGGCCCACCGGATTCCATACTGTTTTGAATATTGATAGAAAATTGTTTTATTTTCTCTTATTCTAATTTACATGAAGAGAACCGACATAGTAAGTGAGTAATAAGGGAAGAAGTTCCACTCTCTTCTGAACTGCTTTCAGTTCCACCAGAGTTCCACTTGGGGGCGTTCCCAGGCCAGTGCAGAAGGAATGGGACTCTATGGAGCTAAACCACTCAAAATCCCTTTTCTCAGGATATCATTTTTTTGTCTAGAAATTTGAAAGTTGCATTCAAAAGGGGAGGCTAAAACAATACACCTTGCTGGGTGTTAGAGTTTTTTAAAGTATATTTCATAGTATGAAGTATAAATAGTAATACACATTAGCAGAACCTGTAAGAAATTGAAGGGACATTCGTTCATTCAACTTTCAACCTATAATCCATGTTGCAAAAACGAGGCTCCAATCCAATCTGAGATTTCTCAACAACAATCAGGAGAAAGATGCAATCTTAGCCATCTAGCTTCATAGACTCCCATTCATTTTGCACTCGGCTGCAATCACCCCCGATGGAACTCTGGTTGAACTGAAACCAAATTCAGTACAGGCTTTCTATAGACGGGCTTTGACGTAAAGATAAACCATTTAATTACTTTTGGCATTCAGTAAAGACAACAGATTGGCCTGATATGTGTTCAGAAGTCCAAAAATCAAAAGCATTATTGTGATGAAT
>NC_045747.1:17895009-17896061 GCF_008692095.1 Etheostoma spectabile | reverse complement strand
CCGTTACACAAAAAATTAAAAAAAACAAAAAAACATTTGATTACAAAAAAAAACAGTTACACATTAACAGCTGCAGAAGATGTTGGAAGTTAGAGACAGACCGTGTCATTAAATTTTAGGGATCTTTCAGGATTAAAAACATGTAAACAGCTTTTTTGGGCTTGTCCACTTTTAATGGGACATATAGCAAGGGGGAGACAGGACAAAATTGTCATAGTGTTGTACTCAACCTCTAAGACCTTGTGGTGAAAGACATTGAGCATTCTCTCTCGGTGGGTGGGCCAATAACTTGGGGCAGGCAAAGCAGAGAAAGGAGAGGGTAACTTGCCCCTTATGAGGTCATATTCTCCTTTCCATTTAAGGAATCAAGATTCGCATGGATTTGTGCCCATCGTGGCTTTGGCATGTTCTTCCTCCTCAAGAGGTGCAGATCAGGATAAACTGGGTGTCCGATGAGTAAATGTGAGTCGGAGTGAGATCAGGACACTATGACGAGGCTGGACTTTAATGGATGACTATGTTCCAAGTAATTTCAAATCATTTTCAGCTTTAATATTCAGAACGGTGGTAACAACGCGTTTCAGACACGGGATTGATCCGGGGACATCTGGTATAGCCCACGAATGGTCATTCTGCCGTAGTGGACCAATGTAACCATTGGCAGGAAACTTTGTGGGTCTCCTTATAGTGCGTTCTGTTTGTCTTCGGTGGTTAAAGGGCGGAAGTTACCTCCTTATTGTGAGACCACCTAATAATTCACCTTTGAAAATCTATTCCTGCAACTTGTGTCCATTCATGCTCACAACTCTGCCTAAAAGCTCCCCTGGAACTGAATGGTTTATAACTGGCCAATTTAACTTTTACATATCCCTAAATATCAACCTACAAAAAATTGGTTATAACCAAACCATATGTAAGCATTTCCTACCACTGTGGTGCCCAGGCACTCAGGGGGACTCTATTAATGTTATAAAACTCATAAACGTGGAAAACTTATGCATGGGGGCCATGGCACCTTTAAGGTTGTGTGGTCTACTTTGCCTTACCTCCCA
>NC_045747.1:17894863-17894984 GCF_008692095.1 Etheostoma spectabile | reverse complement strand
AAGATTCCAGATTGGCCCATCTGAGCTTTCATTTTCTCAAAGGCAGAGCAGGATACACTGGGGTCAATGATAAAGATCAGGATGAGATCAGGAGACTATGATGGGGACTTTAAAGATGACG
>NC_045747.1:17849830-17894838 GCF_008692095.1 Etheostoma spectabile | reverse complement strand
CTGTGGTCATGCAAGTTTTCCTGTTTGATAAAGCTGCAATGAATTTGAACTTCTGGGACTCGTCATCTTTAGTCCCCTCAGAGGCTCCTGTCTCATCCTGATCTTCTCATTGCCCCATGTTCTGCGCTGGCCTTTGAGACAATGAAGCTCCAGATGGCCAATCTGGAATCTGATTCCCTTAAATGGAAAGGAGACAAGAACTCAAAGGGGGCAAGGTTTACCTCTCCTTTCTCTCTTTGCCTGCCCATATTATTGGCCCACCCCGAGAGAGAGCCACATTGCTATCACCACAGTCTAGGGTTGAGTACACCATGACAATTTCCTGCCTTCTCCCCCTTGCTACCGTCCCACTTAAAAGTGGGACAAGCCCAAAAAAGCTGTATACGTTAATCCTGAAAGCTCCCTACAATTTAATGACACGGTCTGTCTCTACTTCCAACATCTCTGCAGCTGTTGAATGTGTACTGGTTTTTTTTTGTAATCACATGTTTTTTTGTTTTTTTTTTACATTTTTTTGTGGACAGTTGATATTACAATTCATCACAATACTGCTTTTGATTTTTGGACTATCTGAAACACATATCAGGCCAATCTTTTGTTTTAAATGAAGGCAACAGTATTCAAAGGGTTTTAGCTGTACGTCAAACCCGTTCTAGAAACTTTACTGAATTTTGTTTCAGTTCACCCATTCCATCGGGGTGGATTGGCAGATCCGAGTGCAAAATAATGGGAGTCCTATGAAGCCGAGAATGGTCTAAATGCATTCGTTCTCCTATGGTTTTGAGAACTCATATTGGTTGATTGAGCCCATCGTTTGTTGCACCTGGAGTATAGGTTGAAAGTTTGAAATGAACGCATGTCACCCTTCAATTTCTTACAGGTTTTTTTTTTTTCTGCTATGTGTATTACTAGTTATACTTCAGACTAGAAAGCACTTTTAAAAAACTCTAACACCCGCACGGTGGATTGTTTTAGCCTCCCCTTTTGAATGCAACTTTCAATTTCTAACAAAAAAAGTGATATCCTGAGAAATGGGATGTGAGTGGTTTAGCTCCATAGATTCCCATTCCTCTGCAACTGCGGCTGGAACCCCCCAAGTGGAATCCTGGTGAACGAAGCGTCAGAAGAGGATGGAGACTTCTTCCATATTACTCCCTTACTATGTCGGTTCTCATTCGTACATATAATAAAGAAAATAAAACAAGTTTGCTATCAATATTCAAAACAGTCTGGGAATCCGGTGGCCCATCTAAGTAATTAGATTCAGCTGAGACTTGTTGGAGTCGGACTTAAGTTACTCTAGCCCTGCCTATCGCCTTATGTTATTTCGGCTTTGTGCCTCTCCAGGTAATAAACAGTGGTAAGATGTGGTAAAAGCAACCACAGGTGTGCACATTGGTAGAGAGGCCTGACAAGGCACCTCTGCCAGCAGAACAAAAACAATTATTCTAGGAGTGAGCCTACTGTATTGAGAAGTGTATACTTCTGGTATTGATGTATACATAAAAGCCATTATTAACAATTTCAATTCAGTGATTTTGATAATAGTTTAAAAAAATAGTGCAATAGCTTGAATATTGAAGCTCTGTTGTTTCATTTGCCTCGTTGCTGGCAAACGTTGAGCCATTTGAAAAGAAAGTAACTAAAGCAGGGGTCTTCAACGTCCTTTTAGCCAAGCCCCCTGACCTGAAGAGAGGCCCTATACATAGCCCCTATGCATAAAATTAGTTCAAAAAGAACTGGTCTAAATACCGTGTAGGTGGCCGAAGCCTCTCCACAAGGCACCCTTTTATGGTAACCCTACAATACTAGCATTGAAATAATTTAATATAATTAACCAAGATTTTGCGGCCTCCCGGCATGCCCTCTGGAGCACCCCCTGTTGAACATCCTGTTCTAAAGCACACATGACACCATGGGTAGCTACATTTAAGTCCGTCGCCTTTAAAGGAAAAGATAAACACTCAGTACAAACCCACCTCCCTGGTTACAATAACAATTTGAAACTTGGTGTGGTTCTCCCAAAAATAACTTATTCAGTTTTTGAAAAACTTTAATACACAGGTCAATCCGATTGGATTTGTTAAGGGTCCTGCCAAACCACCATGCAGTGTTTCATACACGGATGCATTCAGAAAGACATTTAAAACAGGGATAGCTACCTGTCAACACACAGTATATTCCGATACGACAGAGAGGAGACATATCTAGTTAAGGTATCAACCAACAGCAAGTGAAGTAGCCTCCGAACCCTTACTACTTGGAAATGACCTAAGAGGACGCATCCTAAGCGCAAATCGTGTCTGAGGGCTTCCAGGCTGCGGGCATGGAACATATTCTAACGTAGGCCTACATAGGGTTTAGCGCAAAGAACTTGTTTTATTGCGCTTATACCCCAAGGTAGGCAGTTAACGAGATCTTGTAGAGAAGGATTTTTTTTGCGTGCTTCCCCTTGGTATTAACAACTTTGTGTGGATGGTACTTCCACTATCCTGGCGTTCATGATCTCAAGCACTTTCTGAGAGGATACCAACTGAAACCAGCGGCCAACCCGTCACAGTGGCAAACAGCGAGCAAATACCCCCTCACACGCATTCACACGGGAATAGATGACGCGGATACACAGTGCCAAAGACACTTGGCAGGAGACAGGTTTTCACTGCAATCATCTATTTTATATATCTATATAGACTCCAGACTATTGCAGACACATACAAGCCGCTGTGTGAACCAAACTACAAGCGATATGCCGCCTCCTCCCCCAAGAGTCAGTTAGTTACCCTCTGAGTCCAAGTTTGTTTGTGCCCTTTTTGCAGACTTCTTTCTGTTGGCAAACCTGTTGAAACTTGACTTGACCCCGAGGCCGGGCAGCCTACGCTGTGCATCCTGACTCCGGACTGAGTCTGCTGAACAAGAGGACACAGTGAGAGAACAGTTAGGGGGGGTAAAAATGCTCAGCTCCCTTGTCTACCAAATAAGCAACACCATATGATAGGCTGGTTACAGATGGAAGGCCACGCGGAGGGCAGAGGGGCGGCAAGGGCCCGTCGGTGCGGGCCAAGAGAGGGCAGAAGGAGAAAAGGAGACTGGGTTATAAGTACAGGCCTATAGTTTCAGGTGTAAAGCAAGATATAGATTTATCATTGCATTGTATTTTTATAGTTGTAGACGCTGCCAATGCTGTTTAACAGTTGGATGTAATTTATGGAAAGTTGGCGCGCGGGGGCGGCACAGGAGAGGCACGGCGGGGGACGGGAAGGGAGCTCAACAGGGGAGGAATGGAAGGAAGGGAATGGAAGTGGAGGAAGGTATTGCAGGGACAGGTACGGCTGTAAAGTGCGGGAAATGCACCAGAAGGAGACGAAACTAGGGGGCAGTGGGTGTCCGGACACAAACTAAAAGTGTAAAGGGGGCGACCGAAAACACAACAAGAAGAAGAGACGACACAATACAATATAAAAGGAGAAACAAGAAAACTGCAATCCCAGGGATAATAACGTGTACAAGCTTCGAATACAGGACCGGGTAAAACCAGAAATTTATACGGTTTATAGGCTGTTACTCTGGCTTTAGAGGATGACAGTGACAGTGTGCGTGCGCGGGCCCCTTGGGGAGGTGTGAAGGTGTGTGGGGTGTGTGGTGATGTTGTTAAGCCACCACTGCCTGAATTTGTGCGAGGCCTGTTTGACCCGCTGATTGGGTTATGGTGTCTTGGAGTGTCTTTGTGGGCACGGTAGACGAAGATGACCGGCTGGTGTGGAGTGTGGGTGGGGTTTGGGGAATTCCGTCATTTTGACGTGATGCGGTGGATCAGCTCCTGTCATACTACCGCAAGTGATGGCTTCAGTCAGCCTGTTTTTAGTCCTGCAGGTGTAGAGGGGGTCTCAGGTTTGAGCTTGTTATCACGTGTTCACAAAGTAAGGTCCTATGGCAGTGGGAGGTTTATTCAAAGGTGAGGGCGTGGCTGTATATATTACGAAGGCCCAGGTAGAATACACGCCCGCCATTGTTTCTTAGGTCGGTTTTATTAAAGCAGTACCGTTGCCTGTAAATCACTAAAAAAAATATAAGATCTGAAAAAGGTTTCAGATAGCTTTGCAATACAATGACATATTAAATGAAGTTCTAACTATACTAGACCATGCAAGTCTCTTCAACTCCAGCGGGGTTTTTAACTGAAAGCAGTTAGATCTCAGGCTGTTCTGTTGCTGGCACAGGGTGTTCAGCTGGCAGTCTGTCAGAGAGCCCTATATATTCAGCAGCCAATAAGATGCATCAACCCATCCCGCTGCACCTGTGAGGGTCTTTGCTGCCCTCTTTCTGTTCTCTACAGTCGGGCGATGGGTTCGAGTTTGGTGGCGTAACATGGAGCAGATCACAGACATCTCTGTCAGGTATAACTACAACTTGCTGTTTTGGTTTAACAAACCGCAGAGCCATCCGATTCACGGCAGAGCGGGGGGAAGGCAGATCATGACGTCCCCTCGGCACTTACCAAGGCTGGTGATGAGACAATTTTCCCGCATCGTATTATGTGCATTAAGTTGTGTCCAGGGCTTTGGAACAGACTACTGATCATTCGGGCTGGGTATCGCACTTTATTTTCCCAGACCAGTACCTGACTTTAAACCGTGCCTAAGAGAGGGGGCGATAGCAAGTAAAAAAAAAGAAGAAGAAAGAACACACGTACGGGACAAATCTTTGGTGTGTTGAGCGCCGACTACTAGCCATCTCCGTGTGACTTTGTGCCCGCCGCTATGACTGATTGACAGCCCATCACACACAAGAGAGATCTGGGGGAAGCAGCTGCAGGCGGAAACCGTAGCTTGTGGTCATCGGGAAAAACAGTTTGCCCAGTGGAAACGTCATGATGCACGGCATTTACTTCAGGCCGAAGATGGGGAAACTGGGCTACTTTGCTCAGTTGACACGGACTTTTGATGGAGGCACTGGGGAAATAGGGCACAACCAAACGGGTTATTGTTGAAAACGCCTGGGGCCAAGAAACATACACAGACTAACCTTTGCAAATTATTTCGAACCGCCTGTGGAGAAAAACAACACCTTACTCTGTCCTTCCGTTCATGGCCTGCCGACACACAAGCCGCTGGCCCTTCTGTATTTGATGCTTGCAGAAGAAACAGCATCGCTTGGCATGGGG
The DNA here is from genome assembly GCF_008692095.1 of Etheostoma spectabile. NCBI lineage: Eukaryota > Metazoa > Chordata > Actinopteri > Perciformes > Percidae > Etheostoma > Etheostoma spectabile. The sequence continues at coordinate 17,889,677 of NC_045747.1, read as the reverse complement.
GGCCGCCATGGTTCACACACCGGAGCCTAGGTAATCCCCACCATGGGTGGACAGTGGGCACTCTCCAAGTAAGTCGCGTGCAGATTGAAGCGATTGACCGGCATAATTTCAGACCGACCGGAAGGGGTAGGCGGGTTGGTAGGGGACCGTCCTCTGATACATGGCAGTAGGCAGTCAATGTCTCAGAAATACCAAATTCCCCCACACAGGTACGACCTGGACGCAACCGATCATCACTCCTCGACGAGTTGACGGGGGTCTGTCTGAATACCAAACAACCTGAGCAGATGCCGGGGCGGGAGGCCGGAGGGCAGAGAGGACGCGGGACGACCCTCTCCACGCTCTTCCCCGCACCTCACCCCGGCGCTCCCGCCTCCCGCGGCTAAAGGACAAGAGGCAAATGTGAGTATTTTTTGTGGAGTCCAATACAGTAGTGTGCAACGCGGGGATTAAGACCTACCCGGGAAGGAAATGTAATAGTTATACTTGCACCCACTTCCCAACGGCATTACATTGTCCAGAACGCTCAGAGTTTTGTTTGTTTTTTTTTTAAATTGAAGCCTGTTTTTGTTGATACTTTCAATAATAGACCATGGGGCACGGTATGGAATAGGAGGAAATGAATCAAACGGGGACGTACAAAGGAGAGCAACCAACAAGACACAATTGACAGCTGTGGCGTGGCCGGAACACCATAGTATGCCTCATGTTCAGGTCATAAGGGGATTTGGAAATTGGACCAGAATAGGTGTACATGGTTGTGTTGTAAAAAACGACCATATTTGGTGATCCTGGTGCCCCCCGGGGGTGAGGTCTCGGGGGAGCGACCGAGTGAGACAGCTCACGGGGGTGGAGGCTGCAGAGTCCGTCGATACTATCGGTGGTGGAGCGCACAGGAGCAGGTAAAGAGCAACAGACTAGAATTCGTTTGGGTGTGTGGATGTGTTTGGATCTGGGGAAAAAAGAAGCCCTAGGGCATCCCAGGGGGAAATGACAAGTGACCGCCGGGGGCCCACCTTTGGTTAGTTAGCACACACACGCACGCGCAACGGCACCTCCAGGCCTATACCTGCACTAATGGAGAGGTCAAGTGATGGCTGCCAGCCGACAAGCCCTGAGCGTTTGGGGGGTGCGTGCCTTGCTCAAGAGCCCTGGCATGCCCAGAGCACCTGGCCGTGCCCAGTAGGTTGAATGGAACTCTCCACCACCACCCCCCACTCCTTACGTTTTTGGTCCTAGTGTACTTGAACCGTGACCCTCCGTTCCCAACCCATCCCCTACCTACTGACTCGGCCACCCCAGAATGTTCGACGTTCCCGACTGTCTCGGCTAGTGCCGTAGAACGCTGTGCAATTTTGAACGGCTGACTGACTGAAAGCGGAGACATCCGACACCTATATGCCCCCCCTCACTCAAACACATGGCAGGTTGCTTGGTGCCAGGTTTGTATGCACGTGACGCACCAGAGACAACAAATAACCCCAACCCGAACAGTGATTCCCCCCACCATATGCTTTTAAGACAATCATATTACCAATATTAATATCAATATTACAAAAACGTCAACGTTTGTCTTCCTTAAGATAATGAAAACCTAAAAAGAGCATCATTTTTTTTTTCCTGGATGGAGCGGTCATAATTCCTATTTGTGTGGTTCCCCCCCCCCCGAAAAAAGAAAAAATTTTGAACTGGAAGGTATTATTCAATCATGAAGTATTTCTTGAAGTTTGGCCAATGATTGGTTACAACGCCGGGCGGGTGATTTATGGTTATTTATTTTTTTGCAGAGGATATATGGATCGAAATCCCAAGGACAACTTTCTCCTATTCCACTTCAGTAGAACTGGGTGACCGGAACTCCCAACACTTCGATGCACTTCTTAGAGCAGTAGCTTCAGGCACGGAGGAGCCTCCCCCCGCTGTCCTGGAGAGACCAGAACCAGTCCTGTATTAAAGCATGGAACAGCGTAAGAAACCTCTGCTCATGAACCATTAACCAATAGATGAATAAGTGTTTAAAAAGTCTTGTATGTGATTACATTATGAATTTGAATCAATATTTAATATTAAACGGTTGAATCTAATATTTTTAAATGACTTATTTACAATAATGCATGTTAAATTTGTACAACATCCTACTGTGGCACTATTCATTGGCCTGATATTTTTTGTGTCCAGCGGCTATGACGCGCTCATATAAATAATAATTAACAACTAATGTATCTATCATCAAAAGAAAGTTGGAGCACAATCCTGGTTGACCACAGCAGGGAGTGGCAGTCTAAGATAGACTACACACCCTTCCTCACCTAATGAGGACATGATTTTAGTAGATTGGTTTGTTCTCTTGGCATTCTAATCCCATTTCTATCATCATTAAAGCGTTACACTTCTGTTGGGATTCCGGTTCTCTTTTAGGACCCTGAAGCGGCAGTACATAAATCTGCACTTGCTTGGAGAAAACTGAGTGAAGCGGCCATTGACAATTGGGAAAAAGCTCACATCCAGAACATGAAGAAGACTCCAAACCCCGCGAGTTCTGCCAAAAGATAAGGTGATAAGTATTACATGCGCAAATGAACTCAACATAACTCCCGCTTTTTTGCAGAAACATGTAACAGGTATCAGTTCGGGCTTCATTTCAATTTGGAACATCAGGTAGATCGGTGACTGGGAACACCTTACTGCGCGCAAGTCAAAGAATGGTCAACTCCTGCAGGAAGCGCGGTGATCAGGTCTCTGAAAGTTCCTCTGGAGTCAGCAGAGTAGCCACACGACTTTGATCTGCTTACATGTTTTGATCACCTAAGTGCATTGGACCGGCCGCGTGCACCTCCAACAATCACAGGAAATTAATGGGTAACTGCTCTGAAAAATGAACAGCAAGTAGAGTAACACCAGCTGGCCTAATCTCTCAACTTTATGAATGTCACAGAGTTCAATTGGTTTTTTACTTATGTGCCGCTTGCTTTGGGCCCGGGAGCAGTGCCACAGGTCAGTTCCTGTCATCGAGAATAGGGGAAAAAAAATTCTAGCAGGAAATCAAACAGAAAGTAATATGAAACCCGGTTCTCACTGATCAGATAACTGCGGTGTTTCCAGATTGGATGGGTCAGGGAGTTCGTTGACAACTTATCCCGATCAGTTAACTGCCTCTGGACGACAGTCACCGGAGGGGGGCAGTTGAATTATTGCTGCCATTTTAGTCCAAAAAGCTAACTAAAAAAAATCAAGTCACGAACGTATGTAACTGTGACGATGTGCATTAAAAAGGTCTCATGACATTGTACTCGTTTGATGCTTTATATTAGACCTAGTGTCCCCTACTACCATATCGAGCAGTCTCTTTTGATCGACAATAGGGTCCCCAATACGATCGGGTCTCGTATATAGACCCTTAGTGGTCCCCTAAGACATCTCTGACGTCTCTTATATAGACTTATGGGCCCCTTAATCCATACTAAGTCCTCTTTTATATAACTAGTTTCCCCTAATACCATAGCAAACCCCCCCACCTGAAGGCCGTGTATATAGACCTTAGTGTGGTCCACGAATACCATATATGAAATCTCTTCCAAAATTTGCTTGTGCTGATTACAGCCTCCAGTCCCACAATGAGCTTTCCTTTGTGCCATTTATAGTCTTTAGCTTGGACGAGAGTGTGTGTTTGTGCAGGGGGGGGTTCAGTGGAGCGGGGGCCGTGACCTTGACCAAACTGCCACTGAAACGCCATAAATTCTCTCTCTCAGGAGTGGCCAGATCTCTGGTGGCCAAGCCGAGAAAGGATAGGCCGTGGTGGAACGCATATTAAGTTAAAAACCGCAATTGAATTTCATGCCATGGTACTTAAGTCAGTTTATACACGGGCCCTAAGTCATGGCAGCTAACGAACCAGCTATGCCTATGGACAAATTGGAGCAAAAACTGACAGTTTAATTTATGGATTATGATTGAATATATTTTATGCAATTGATGATGGAAATCTTTAAAAAAGGTTCATAGCATGAAAAATTTCACTTAGGTTTTTTTAGTTCCCCCAGCCTGCTTTGTCCCCCAGTGGCCGAATGGAGAGGGGGTTACCCGAGCCCTGTTTTATCCTGCCGCTGCCGTTGAGAAAAATAAGCTCAACCTTATCGACGGAGCAAGGTTACCTCCCCCTTTCCTCTGCTTTGCCCGCCAGAGAATTTGGCCCCACCCACGATAGAGAGAGCGAGACATCATGTCTTGCCAACGAGCAAAGCATAGCAGGAAATAAACATAAGCGGAAAAGTGCGGCTTCTTCGGCCCTAAGTATGCGTTTAAACTAAAGTTTGACTGCGGTACCTTCCACAAAAAGACCGAGCTTGCCTTTTGGCGGAGTTATGCGTTACAGATAGCTCCAACAAGCAAACGTGCAATGAATGAATAATCACACTACCTATACCGTGGCACTGCCGCCTTTACCAGGGGGGGGACAGGCGCGACTCTGCGACCGTTGGGAGTAGGTGGTGTGTAGCCTCTTGGGGGGATGGAGAGGGGAACAGTAGGCTATGCAACACCTGCCCAGGGAGACAGCTGACTGACTCATGAGCGAACCGGCACTGGACAGTAACGGGAATCAGAAAGGTGAGGTGATGTGCCTTGTAACCGGGTAAAAAAGAATAAACCACAAGCTTCTGCAAGCCCAAACGAGCCAGTGACACTGATCTCCCTTCTTCGTCCGCCTCCTCCCATCTTCCTCGTCCTCCTCCTCGATCATCAGCACTGAGGGCCAATCAGCAGCGGTACCCCCAATACGGGCGGTTGACAAAGAAAAGCCAGAGGGGGGACCAGATCAGCGCACAATGCCCACCGAGCCGGAACCACAGAGCGTGGATGCACTCGGAGCACAAAACAACGGACCGCTCACCTGTTGGGTCGTGAGATGAGGTACGTGCCCGCGTCCACGTGCGCAATGAATGACGCAGCGGAGGCGGTCCCAGGCTTCGCCATGCTCAGGTGGATCCGCTGGCGAACTCGTTGGGTTTGAACTGCGGGGTTCCCAGGAGACGTGCGAGCGGGCCTGGCGGGATATCGAGACACTAACCTAAGAGCGCACAGTTACTGCAACGACTACAATCAGTCACAGCCTGAAAAAACTACAGCTCTTGCCAATTTGCGGTAGGGCTCCATACGGTAACCAAAATCCCGCCGTAAAGGGGTTTTGACTGCTTGATGCACTTACACTTATTAGCTTGTTCAGGGCCATCCGACCAGAATCCCAAACCTAAAAGAAGTGGTGCCCATCATCGAGCCAATTGTTTAAGCGTTGTAGAGGAACCCGCCCCAGATGGTCATTGCAAAACCACGCTTCTCTATTGTTGTGCACTACAACACTAAAACATTGAAATCATGGTGTTCACATCCCCAAAACTCATCTGGAAAAAGTGTCTCAGTCTCACCTGCTTGACTCTCAATGACTTACGGGAAGCTTACAACTACGGAGTAAGCGCATGCTAGATTATGATCTGCAGTGAGTCGGTTCCGTACCCATTGAGGTACTCCTTCCCCCAGCATGCGCGCAGTTCCAGCGGGCCAGTTTTTACTGTTGTTCGTTCAGCGCAGTGGCAAGACGGCTCCTCTCTGAGAGTCCAGCTTCTGCGCCATCCCACCCCGTTACAATCTGGGGATCCACAGAGCAACAAATGTGGTTTTCAGTTTGTTGAAATAAAAAAAGGGGGGGGGAAATAGGGCTTTTTTTTGTTTACTTAAAAAAACGACCTACCATTTTATTTATTGAGCCGCTGATCCTGTCCTGAACTTTCACATGAAAATGGTATGTTTTTATTGCCCTAAATATCTTTTTTGGGACGCGGCTCAGACTGAGTTCAATCCCCAAAGATTCACACGATACATTGCAAAACTTGCCAACTAGCTCGCAGGCGCGCGGTCTGCAACGTTCTGAAAGCTGCCAGTTTACAACCCGACTTCAATATTTGGCTTCAGTCTGCCCAGGGTGATAAAACAAGAACATCAGGACGTCCGGGCATTAGCCTGTTGCGCACAAAGTCTTTTTGGTCTGGTAATATTTCAAGTGTACTTTAGGCTCCCCTGCGACCTCCTCCATCGGTGTTTTAGATGAGAGGGCTAGCTAGGCCCCACGCAGTCTGGAGAGGAGAAACGTGCTCTGGTTGGTGGTATTTTCTGTAAACATCCCTCGTCTCGGCTGCTAAGCAGGGTGGAAAACGTAACCAAAACTTGTGAAAATTTACTCAGTAAAATTAATCCGTTTTCAAATGTACTTCAAATCGGCCCTGCCACACCGCGATTTCCTCCTTGATGGTACATTTTGTGGAAAAAAAAAGGCCTGGTACCTTATTTAAAAGGCCATCTAGCGTGTAAGTCTTCTACATTAACACAATAAAAAAGTCAGCATTTTTAAAAGTAAAACTTTTTGAATACATTTTTACATCTTCCAACCATATATGAATAATCAATGTAGATTTTCTTATGCAATAATATTATCACAATTTATAATACCTAATTCTACACTGACTCGGGTTAAAACAAAACTGGCCAGATGTTTTTACTTTGGCCAGGTCCTCATCAAAATAGTGACTAGTAGGTTTCATGAATTTTTGTCCTGTTGACCTTAGTTGCTTCATCTATATTTATTAAAAACTAAATGAACACTTAAACAAATGCTCTTGTTTTTCGACCCTGTAAGATGATGAACTTAATGGCCCCTCCCCCACAGAGGATAGAACATCAGCCACTACGGACGCCGCAAAACCGCCCCCTCTTACCCTGGAGGCCCACGCCGTTGGGTCACTTGACGTTAAATTAAAGACACTACTTCTTTCTTCTATCTCCGTGCGCCGGTCATCGCACTCCATCGTGCTCACGCGGACTATCAGATCATGTCTTCCCGAATTCAATGACGGACCTAAGAACAAACACTGGCGGTCAGCCTGCGAGGAAGCCGTTTTTTCACATCGCATGACACAAATGGCCGAAAGAGTATTTATGACCTTGTGCTCATAGGCTTTAAAAAATATATAAGATCCACCACAAGTCTTTCCAAGTACTTTTACGCTTTGCAAAGGCCCACCGATGTTGGATTTAAACGGCTTCATTAAACTAACCACCGGGTTCAGGGCCTACCTTAGGCTACAGATGCCACGCTCCCTTGTCCGTTCCTCCGCCACAAATGGTGGGGGCAGGAAACTTGTACCGCTCTCCCACCGGAAGAAAACAAAACAACAAATCCTCATAAAATAGTCAAAAGTACATATCTAATGTGTAACGTCAACTACAGGTAACCCTGTATACTGGAGGCCCTGGTGAGCAAAAGGTAACATTTTGGTAATGTCCGAATGCTTTCCGGTGGAGAGTGTATTAAAAGGAGACCCAGCCAGCGCTGGTTCTCTTACATTAGCTTAGCACAAAGACCGAACCGCTAGTCGGGCTAGTGGTAAGGTTTTAAATTGCGGGCGCTCTCACCATGCGTAAAAACACACGTGCCTGTCTGAAGTTGTGGTTGATGTTGGGCCTCCATCGCCAGGTTCCGGGGAGGAGTTTGCAGGAGGTTGCCCTATCCGTGCGGCGCTCGTTGGCGTCTCGCTCACGGTGTCAATGCTGACAGGAGGTCAAGATGTTTAAAGCACACAAACAAGTTTGATCTACAGCATGATCCTATCCTCTAAAGACCAGTCATATTGTGTGCAGTGTGGCGGCCCTGCGAGAACCATTGGTCTCCAAAGTCACTGTTCACAGGTCGAAAGACGCCCTGCTTCCAGCTCTGGGAACATTCAACAATGAGTGACGTAAAGAAGTAAAAAAAAAGGGAAACACAGACCAAATTAAGACCATCTAAAATAGCGTTGGGTGTCCATTGCCTCTCAAGCCTCACAAGTCGGTTGTCCTCTTGTTCAGAAACACTTGTTGCCCACCTCGGGACGATGATGTCCCCAAGTCGGAGCGGTGCAGCACATCAAGGTGGCCCAGATGCGTCATGCAAACACATTACCCTGTCTTAGCCACTGGAATGAGAACACCAAATATAAACACGTTGCAATCAAACACAAAGCCCTGACTGATGGTGTGTGTGTGTGTGTGTCCTGGTCGCGCGGACGATGAAGTCTGTTACCTGGCGGATGCGGGAGCGTCATTGGTAGTGACGGTGTGGAGATCCTCTTGATGCTTTTCACTGCTTCTCATTGCGGGGGGTGATCCGTTCAAAAGCTTTATCGTAGTGCTGCCAAGGCACCGCAGCTGCACTGCGAAACCGAGTCATCCCCGCCGTTCTTATAAATAACTGATGTGACAAGGGCAGGCGGTTCACTTACAGGGTCAGTGGGGTCAGCTACCTCCATGTATCAGCATCTCATCAGTCTGGAAGTCCATCTCCTCCTTCACCTCCCCTTCCTCTACGCAACTGGAGGATTCTCGTGTTTCAGCTGCCGTGAATACATGACATGGAGTAAAGAATAGGGTGTATGGAGGGATAGAGGGTTGTAGGGGAGAGAATGGTTGGGTTAACAAATGGGGAAAATGGGGGAGAGCTTGTTTATGGAGGATACGTTGTATGTAGGAGAGAGGTTGTATAGAAGAAGAGGGTTGTAATCGGAAAAACACATTTTAACCCCAGGCTACGAAACCCACAGAAGAATTATCCTACTACAAGACTACAAAGATATGTCTTAATCTAAAATACCACTTTTGAAACCACTATCCCCACTTTTTAAAATCTCGGAATTAAAACAAATTCTCTAATTCCAAACACATTATTGACCCCTCTTTGCTCTTTTATCCATTATTAACAGGATTAATGTATATATTCGATAAAAATGTCAAAAACATGAAATGCCATTCTTATGTCCCACAGTCCTTATTTTCGGCCACGGGATTCAATAGAAACGAGGAATCTGCACACTGAGAGCTGCCAATCTTTATTTCGTTGAAAACGAGGAATCGTTCGTGACGACTCTATGTCAGCTTCTATCCAGCGATAAAAACCGAAAACGCGAGCAATACCTGGATTTCTGGTCCCTTCGGACGACCCCAACTGCTTCGGGACCTTCTTCTCAACGCATACGATCCCGGGACATACAACAAGCACATGTTCTCCCCAGTGGGAAACAATTGCCGTACATCAGCTAAAGCATCACATCTCTCACCCTCCCGTCTCTCTTGGCGCTCTTAGTGAGCGTCTAGCAATGTTGAACGAGGTCCAGGTTCCTACGATCTTTCCCCTGCGGCAGATTCCTCTGTTGAAACAACTTGCATTTATGCCACTTCAATATAAGAAAACAAGTAACATGTTGAAATCAACAGGTGACACTCCTGTGTGTGGGTGGGGGTGCAGCCTGCGTACCTGACAAACCTCATGCTTTCCTCTGGTAGGCCGTCTTCTGTGCTTGCCTTGTTCCACCACTGGAGCTCGTCTCGTCCTCCTCGATGAAGGAGCGTACTGACTACCTCCCCGAACTGAGAGGCATACTTATCTGGAGACCAAATAAAACATCGATTTCATACGAAATTACAACCTAAACTAGTTTCATCTAGTACGAGGGTTTTTTACGATTCCCAAACAGGGGGGGGGGGGTTAAGCAGGGCGTTTCCAGTGGTGGGAAACGTGGATGAGATTGTTGCCATTTAGAGAAGGATGTGTCCAGACTAGGTAGGGTCGGGAGACGCGGGTCTATAAGACCTGCTCCAAATTTTCTCAAACCCAAAATCACACAATCCGTGCGTATGATGCTGCTATGAGCTATGACGTTACGGCAGGGCGCCAGAGCGAGGCAGGTCAGGGAAAGCAAACAACAGCCACAGATTCGAATATTTTCGGTTAACAGTGGCCGGTATAAAACTAACTTTCTGTCCATCTTTACGAAACGGCCGCCCCTGGTGGAGTGGAACTACATGAGTGAGCAGGTAATAAAAAAAATATATAGTAGATAAGGTTGCCCCCGGGCTCGATGCTGCACACCTCTCCTTGTGGGGGGGGGGGGGGGGGGGGGGGGGGGGGGGGGGGCTTAGTAACCGCTTTTGGCTTTAGCAGAAAGGGTGAGACTGAGAAGGTATAGTCGATTTCAATTGTTTTTTTGGCTACGTCCTGTATCTTCACATCCTACCTACGGCCCCTGTAAGAAAACACGGTCACCTCTTACCCACCAAATAGAAAATATCGACCAATGGTATCGATAGACTCAGATCTTTAAGCATCTCAAAAGGTCCAATATCAATAAAAATAGAACAGGCCCCATCCCTATCCAGACATTTAATCCTCTGTTATACACATACACTGGAGTTAAAAGATACAAACCTATTTAAGGCGTGATTGCGTGTGGACACCCGTCCTGTCTTACGGTGTCTCGCTTTCTGGATAAGTCGCTCCAGTCCAGTCTGCAACCCTACGGAGAACAAACACTGAGTAAACAGATGGCATGGGGTTCCTGTATTAGATGTAGTTCATTATTAACCACCAAACCTTCCCAGCTGTCTCCTTTGCGAAAGGCTGTAGGGCAGGCTTTGAACTTCTCCGCCGCACAGGACCCTCGACGGATTGTCCTGGATCCAGGGCGTTGAACGTCGCCATGACCTTAAGTCAAGAGACAAAGACTCTTTCGGTACTCACCTAAAAGATGTCCAGATACAAAAACAGTCACAATGCAAATGGCAAACATGCATAGGTACTCAGGCCGTGAGCACACTGAGTCTCCAGCATGCCATGAAAAAATAGGCACTGATCCTTGCCAGTGGCTATCTCAGCGACCCGCCACACTCCACAGCCAGTCGGACAAGGTACAACTCCACACACATGACCTCAAAACCTTGGCTCTGAGCTGTCACTAACATCATATTTCATTTAAGCTGTCTGTTTCCTTCTCACCATCATACATTTTAAAGCCGCAATAACACAAACTAACACACAGCTGGGAGCTTAATGGTAATAAAACCTCATTGACCACTGCCTGAGACCACTCTCAGGACCTCACACCTAATTGATACTGTCAGAGTGAGAGTGGCCCCGACCAGTGGGTTCTGCCTCTCAAGACCACCTTGCAGTGCCCAGGAGATGACCTGAGACATCTCCAGACTATCTCACCCTCATACTCGGTCGTACGGGGACTTAACCGGCGACCCGCCGTTCCTAACCCAACTCCCTAATGTATGAGCTCCTGCTTGCCACCCACAAACCCACCCAACAGTTAGCTACATTTAGTTTACGCGAAATCCGTTTATAATTTAGCGTGCTGCGTCTTGTAATTTAATAAGCTTGGCGGTTCGGGATCGATTACTACAAAGCCACTACGGTTTAGATTTGTACGTTTGTTAAAGCGTTACTCGTTCACGGCACTAGCTGACATCTCCCACTACCTACTAATTACTACCATGATCTTTATGTCAACTACTTGTAACTTACGATCACTGCTACAGAAGAGCTGCTCTCGGCTGGGCGTCTAACGAATCCCGGACCCTGTCACACATAATAACAAGAAGGCGCTCCGAGCGTTCTTCCTGGATAAGGAAATTTCCGTTCCTGGGCTCTCTGGCGCGGTTAAGCTAAAGGGTGGCTTAACGCTAGCCATCCTGCCAGGTGGCCCCTAGCATGCTCTAATTGGTGCAGTCCGAACACGAATTTTCTAAAGGCTCGCTAAGGATCTAACTTTAAACACCACGAACACGGTGGTTTGTTTACCCTGTACACTTGAACTGTAAGATTACCGGAAGTAGTGACACCCTGTAATGCACGTTTAAGCCACCAGGTCCTCAAAAGTACAATTCCCCGACGAAGTGCCCGGTTGTGAAGTCAGGAAAAGCTGACGCAGAGCCGGGACCCGGATTCAACATGCCGTGTTTCATGCCCTAAGACTGCCCGCAGCGGCCAAAGGCGAAACTACAACTCGTAAATGTGTTTTTCTTTGCCCGAGGTAACCGAGTACGTACACACAGTATGTCTAACGTGCTTAGTGGCGTGCGCTGTAATTCACACATGGCCACAAGGTGCGTATTTGCACATTTTTCGATCTAAATCTCTCGAAAACAACCAGGGCAGCTTGGACACAACCTGTTAGCACGGAAACCACTCATGTTTACCATAACTGGTGTTCTCTTTTCGTAATATAAATATGACTTTATACATGATAAACAACAATAATATAATTAATACACCCATACCTACACTGGGATGTAGTGTTGCAGTTCCTCACTGTGAGCACCGGAGGCGATGAACACAAATATTCTCTACACACATCGGCCTCCTCCCCGACGCAAGTACAGAACACACAATACCATACTACATGAACCGGCCGGTTTGAATTCGTTCCAAATAAACCGTGAATGAGATTTATAATAAGAAGCTTTATAAGAATGAAATTCACTTGTCATTCGCATTGCATCGCAAACCTCGGCCATTAAATAGTACCTTTTACACCAATCTGTGACCTCATTTTATACACTGACGACAGCTACTTACACACTTTGATAAACATAAGTCATCTATTTTATACTTTATTTACATTGCCCTAGAGATATCAGGTCGCAGCGTGGACGGAGTCAGAAGTGTTCCCGCGGCAAAAACGCGATTATGAGGGATCGATGGCCCAACACAAGTAGTGGGTTGCACAGTCCCTACCCCGAAAAGAGGGGTTTTTTCAAAGGACGATTATCATTGAATGAAACCCGGAAGACAAAACTACAAACTACCTGCCTTGATGAACATAGTGCATACAACCGCACAGCAGTGTCGTTTCAACAAAAATAAGGCCGAAAAAGGTGGAGGGAAGGTAGACTACGTTCCGGGTGAATCCATTTACCTGGCGGCGGAAGGAACTTATGTGGAAGTTTTTCGCTCCTTGGCCCTTTCTCGTCCTCTCCTTCATACCAGGAAGTGGAAATCTAGATGCATACTCTATCTGTATGTCCTGCAAGCTTGTTTATGAACCATCAGATCCTTTTAAAATTGGCAGTGTTGATATTATGGTAGACCGGTAAATCAGTCATAGACGTCCCATATCCAAACAGACAGACGCCCGGAGGGGCCTGGGGCAGAACATCGCCTAGAATCCGGTCTCTCTGAGCAGATAACTGAGCCTCCTGACTCGATCTCTGCTGTCGACAGTAGCCACGAGCTGTCTTATAACTAATCGCTGGAGCGAGTAAGAGGGCGGGCATAGCGCTTCAAAGGTCGAGACATCTGATAATAAGAGGCTGTGGTGTGAATGATGTCAATTTTACAGGGCTTTGGTTGAACGCGAGGCTGCCGTCTTTTGCACATCTGGTCTTTTAAGCATGTGCATTCATCCACACTCATTTCTCTTCACCTTAACAAACCACTGAGCGACTGCATATTAACGTGCCGGGAATCCGCTGGGGGGCTGCCTGTGAATTGTTTTTTCTTCCCGGTTGCAGATAAAAATTATTACCTGACACTTGCTTGTGACTCATGTCAAACACACCCACATGGTTTCCTTCAGGGCTCTTTGGAGCTGATGCAGCTGGTAAACGCAGGCGTGTGCAGAGTCCTGATTCATTATGTTATCTGGAAGCCGGTTGTTTGGCGGCCCGCTCAGTGACTGGTTACATGAACACTCACGAAATTAGCAAGGAAGGGGGTGATTGGTCTACTGGAGCAGGCCAGCATGAGGTTGACCATTTGTACTTGACAGAAAGATCTCAACATCTAGGCTGCTGTGGATCATCATCGGAAAGAGCTCCACCATCTAGGCTGCTGGATGGATCACATCTGAAAGGCTCACATCTGGCTGCGCGATCATCAGCTGAAGATCTCAACTCTAGGCTGCTGGTGATCATCATCTGAAAGATCGCACATCTAGGCTGCGATGGTCATCATCTTAAGATCTCACATCTAGCTGCTGGATGATCATCATCTGAAGATCTCACATCTAGGCTTGCTGATGATCATCATCTTAAAGATCTCAACATCTAGGCTGCTGGATGGAAGCAGCATCGAAAACTCAACATCTAGGCTGCTGGATGGATCATCTCTGAAAGATCTCAACATCTAGCGCTGGATGATCATCGTGGAATAGGCTACAGATGTTCATTGTTTCCCGCTCCAAGAAATTTCCTAACGTGGTGATTCTCTGATGTGCCTTATGATCAAAACTGCCTGAACTATCACAGTAAAATACTGATAACATCACCATGCCTCACTCCAGGCGACTTGTGTTGACGGGGAATAAGTAAAGTTACATGTTTGTGCCAATATTAGCCATGTTTGATGTTAGCTATTTTGCACTGGCGGAGATTCTCAAGTCTTGGTAGTTTACTTATATTCCTCCAACCGTTTCCTGTTACTTTGTACGCACAATTTTACTTGCCAAACGTCCTCTGTGTATTGTTATTTAGTTTGCCGGTTTTTTCTGACGGTCATTTGGCCTAAGTGGTCTTATAGGCCAACACCGCGCCGCCGGCCTGAACACAACCTCCATCTAACTCTTTGCTAAATCACTGATGAACGAGCACGTTGCAGCTAATACTTTATTTTCAACAGCGTAACCAATCATAATAAACGCTGGTGGCAGCGACCAGTAAGAGGATAGGTTGCTTTGGACAGGGCAATCGCCGATTTCTGAGAACATACTGTCAAAATGCCGCTTAGAAGAGCGGATGGCCCCATACTGTCAGGAGCCTTGCTCTGCAGATTTTGGGCTGATGTTGACACTTTGCTGTCAGCTTCATTTGAAAATACATCAGATAGATCTTGTGTGTGTCCGTAGGAGTTGTGTTGAGCTTGGGGCATCAGGAGTTTACCTTTACATTTTTGGCAGTACGTTATGAACAGCTCAGGGATGTTACAGATAATCCAAATAATGTACTATAGTGTAACTACTTCAGCAGTAGAATTGAGTAAATAACATTGCTTTATCACTTTATCACTTCATACTGGACTCAAACTGACACTTTAATAAAATTTATGGTCTTTTGTTTGTTTATTTGACAAATTTCTAAGTGTTGGTTAGTACATTCTTATTGTTCTTTTGTTGGTCTTAAGATACTGTCTTTTTTTATCTTCGTTATTTCTTTTTCCTTGCTAAAAAACTGCTGCTGAAATTTCATTTCCTACGGGTGTCAATCCCAAAAGGATCATAGATCAGTCTAAGTCTAAGTCTAGAGAACATTACTACTTTCTTTTGGAGTAATACACCCCACACGCCTACAAACAGCTGAGTCACAAGTAAGACAAAATACCCACAGTTCACTAAAACACGATCTGGTTGTATTTTATGTCTTCTGACTATATCTAAATGATATATCAATGCCAGATTTGTCGTCCCGGCACATCAATGGAAACGCAGCAGCACAATTGAAAAGCAAACTAATAAACACATCCAGTTTATCTATTAGGCTTCTAAAAAATACAACATTCATCCAGCAGAATTAGTTCCTTGGTTTTAACAGTGTCTTTCGGCGGATGACGCTTATGACCCGTTTGGGAAACTATTCTTGCGCTTTAAATCAACACCAACACTTCCACTTAAGTACGGTTTGAAATGACTAACCCAACTCCCACCTCGTTATCATCCCCACACCCCATCATGTATCCATGACACTGTGAATAACCCTGCTTATTTGGTATTTGCCTGGTTTGCGCAGGTGCACGAATATGATGGAATAGTTAACCCAAGGTCAACATTCTGTCATTATGGGAGCATGGTGCGTGTTTGCACATGGTGTCCATAGTTTCTCTTGCCAAAACAAAAGTGATACCGGCTATCAGGTACTTGTCCAATTGTATGTGGGTGAGATTGTCAGCAGAGATCACACTGAGTCCCAGCAAGAACACCTACTGTCTATCACTCTCCGTGGGAGTAGCACAGGTGGGTTATCCCGAGGGGATCGGGGATCACCGCCAGCCTCCGTCTTTATTAGCCCAACCCCAAACCAACAACAACAAGAAGGAAACACACAGTCCTCCCCCTTATCGAGCCTACTCTCATCACGCCGTACACTGGGGTGGGTGGGGGGGGGGGACCGGGCAAATAAGCCAGCCAGGCAATCCCTTTTTAATGGGCCTTTAATGCTGTCAGCTCCTTTGGTCTTCAGAAGGGTAGCATGCGCGTGTGGTGAACCGTCACAAGTAGATCCGTTGGGACTGCATCTACACGCGCTAAATATAACTAGTGTCCCTGTGTCCTGGTGTGGTGTTTGCCCATCACTCAGGATAACGGGAACTCAGATGTAGTTTTCTTGAGATAATATACCGAGCATTTTCTTGTTTGTAATGTGCCTATAACCATATGAAAGGTATATACTCAGGTACTCGCACTGAGTTATCAAGACACATAAAAATGTCAGAAGCAGAGTTGGAAAAAGATATTTGCCGTACAACATTGCGAGTAAGTCCTGCCTTAAATATTTTACTTCAATAAACACCGTATTAGCATGGAACACCTCAAAGTACCAAGAGTACACGTATCCTGTAAATGGACAGTTTTCGATGCTGTGTATTAGGCAGCAGGTTTTCATTCCTTAATGTTCCGTAAAGGGTTATTATGCCTTACGCTGGGTCGCTGAACCTGGGATAATACATTGTAATTTACTTGCTTATTATCTTTCATTCCTTAGGGCGACTCGCCAAATACTTAATTTCAAATAAATGTAGTGAGTAAACCAACTTTTCCCGACAACGGAGCATAACTAGCAGCCGATGGTGGGCAATGTGGGCCTGAACAGGTGTTCAGGTAGGAACAGTTTGTCCAAATGATGTCTTGTAAGTACCTAAGTGTGTTTAGAAAAAAGTGATTTTAGGATAAGATTATACCAAAACGTTGCCTGCATGCGGCCCATTGTTACTGACCTGTACCTGCACGTTGCAAATATGAATTGTGTGTTTATCACATATCCCCTTGTAGAAACTGATAAATGAAACAGTAAAAAAAAAGGTATGGTAAGGGCAGCACTTCAAGTTAAGAAAGAGGTGGGTGTTGTTAAGACAGAAACATTCAAAAGTGACTTGCAACCCAATACCCTGCATTAATGAACATTTAACTAAAACTAGATTGTTTCACAAACCTTAACCAAAATGCTTTTTGTTGCCTAAAACTAACCACAACCTAATGGAAATCAGGATGTGAACCTTGCCACTAACCTATATACACCCCATGCACCTTGACCCACCTCCCTAAACCTTCAAACGAACCCGCCAGGCAATACAGTTACCTAAACCTGTATCCAACCAATGATAGTGATCGGTTTACAGGCGGAATTCCTATCCCAATCAAGTAATAGCCTCACTGTTTTTCAGCTAATTGTACTGGTGCAGTGACATTTTGATTTAACTTTAACACAGTTCCAATTTGATCCAATGTTGTCACTTATTGAATGACAACGATAGTGACGAAAGAATAGGAAGATACATATGATAACATAAATAGGCACAACTTTGTAACATCAGATTCATGTCATATTACACAATATAACCGAATATATCCTGTATGTTGGTGAAGGCCCCCCCTTTAGTACATCCTTCAATGTTTAAGAACTTTGACCTTAACCAGACAAAGCTTACTTTGTGTTTTCTTAAGTCTTCATATATACACTGCGAATGGCTTTTTGCTCGCTAAACAGGGCGGTGGCTGCCCTGTGTCGTAATACTGAGTGCACTTCAAGTAAATGCGTCCGTCAGTACACTATAAGTACTTATATCTCCAGGATTTGCTCGTTCCAATGTCTCCCCTCTGCAGAGTTTTAATGCTCCCATTTTTGGTTCCATTGAGACGTAGCGTACAGTCTGTTTGACCCTCGGCCTGGATGCGTTCCCTGTCCCGTCCCCATGTTTGTCCCTCCCTTCTGGGACGCAAGCGCCCGTTCAACGGAGTCGCGCCTTTCTCGTGCAACGCGCAGCAAGCTCTGTTTCTGGAATCTGCTGTTTGCCATTTTGGTCGATTCTGTCGATTCTCCCGTCATGTTCCGAGACGTCTTCCGCGTCGTACGCGGCCTCAGCCTGAATACCGTCTACTGGCCGGGCGTGAGCACGGCCCCTGCCCGCCCTTGCCTCTGCTGCTGGAGCTCATGGGCTCGGGGTTCTCCCTTCCTTGGAGCGGCGAGGCTTTTCTTCCGGAAACCCCTCTTGACTTTTCCCGACATGAAGGCGTGACGATGGGGTTTCGCCGCGGTGGATCGGAGCCGAGCACTACCAAAATAAGCACGACCCGCTACTCCTACGGCAGCGCAACCAGCAGTTGAGATGTTGAGGCGTAGAAAGCAATCCAGCAAAGCCGAAACACGGCAACAACGATCACAACCAGGCCGTACACTTTTCTCTCTCCCGACTTCCTGCGCGTGGTGGAGGTGGCGTGGACATTTTTATACCCCGAACTGCGGACCTTGACGCACGATAAGCAGGTAGCAGAGGCAGATGATAAGAAGAGGGCAGAAATCCAACGTGGATGTAATAAATAAAAGCCGCCCGCCAATGTTGCTGCTGTGGCCAGCGATGTTTACAGGTACCCCCTGTCTTCTGGATTTGGCAAAGATCCACCACAGGCAGAATAACAGAAGGACAGAGCCCAGACAGTGCCATTTACAACTTTGGCCACCTATGCGCCGCCACTTGAAGACCGAACAGGTGACTACGGCAAGGTAGCGAGTCGATGCTCATCACAGGCAGCAAAAAAAGAATGCGGTGACTGGTTGATGGAGTCGCCAGTCTGACCATGCGCACATAAATGAGCCAAACTCCACGACTGGATGGTGTTCTAACCGCCCGGAAAGGCATCTGAGCATGACGAGCCGTCAGCGATGGCTTAAGTTCTGGATGTCATAGTGTTGGTCACTGACTCTATCGTTGAGTAGATGCAGCCAGTGGTGAAGCCACAAGTGTTTGCCACCCAGCCCAATGAATACACAACGCTTATGTATAGAAGTTGGTAGAGACCCCCTGCCACGCTAGGACCTACGATACAATGGACGCTGGAGTTGGTGGAGTTGACAGCGTCCTTTCAGATCGCTGTCTTTAACAGCAACGAGGAGTCCGGGCGAGGCTGGGGAAGCTGACCGTTCTCCCCCAGCTCATCCCTCCTCTTCATAGCGAGCGGGTCCAGTGTCTTCGCGGGTTTCAGGGGGGAGGGCAGAGGAAGGGCGCAGCTCCCTCACCGGGAGCTAGATTTCTTCTGTGTTTAAGCTCTCGCCATCTGATCTGTCGGGATGGGGAAAAAGACATTATCAGACGGCGGTTCCTCTTTGTTTTCAGCTCTGAATAAAACCAAAAAAACAATCTTGGTCGTTTTGTATTTTTGTTTAAACACAGAAAGCTCTTTTTTACGTTCCAGCCAAACGTGGTGCTTGACTAATAAAATTAGTTCTGTTTTAAAAAACCTTGAACTTGCCCTTTCCAACTTTGAAACCACCAGGTATGCTCTGTTGCGACAAAAGGGGGGGGTGCACACGAAGGAATTCTGCTGGTCATTCTTCGGATAGACAGTGATTTTAGGGCTTTGACTGTCATACAGAGATGTATGCCGTGCTTGTTGTGGCCTTTGGACATGTGCGCAATGCATGTAATATGTGTGTGTGTATTGGGTAATCTGGGAAGTGTTTGTTCGCTACTCACCATGGCACCTGTGGTATGTGTGCTAATCCAGTTAGAAAAGGATTCAAGAAATAAAATAAAGATTACCTACGGTGATGGCAGCCTTATTATTTGAAACACAAGGTGGAAATGGGCTTTGTGGCTTGTGTTTGTGCCAGACGTGCCACAGAGAGCGAGAGGGAAGGCGGACAGGTCCCCTCTCAGCACGGTGTGAACGTGTGTAACGTGCTTTGAGACATAGACTGTAAATATAGTCTATTTGAATATGTTTACTCCAGCATTGGTGTCTCTCTCAGTCCCAGGTGATACTCAATCAGCAGAGAGTTCTGTATACTCGTGGTAGAAACAATTAAACCTGCATCAACCGTTTAACTGAAGGTTGGTTAGCTGTATTACATAGGGTTTAGTTACCGACAAATAAAGTGATCTGTATCATCTGTGAGCAACGCCTTCAAATGGCCAAAAAAAATAAAAAGATAAAAGCTGATTTCTGTCCCTCCTGAAAACTCCATGGATTTTAATCCTGTCACAAAAGCCGCAAATATAACACAAAACTGCCAACTCATCGTGGTTGTAATAAGACAAAAAAAAGTGGTGATCATTAGCAAGGATTTGCTGTACGGTTTAGTTTCCAAACACCAAAGTCCAAAGCAAGCGACCAAACCAGCTTTTATTTGGAAGTCAAAGCTCAGGACAGAGGAGGGCAGGAGACTGGAGCATAGACGGTACATTTATATACTATATACCATTACACATAATATAATACAATATTATTAATATCATCATGACAGATGCAAGAGGACGAGGGGCTATCGGCTTCAGCCAACCCAAAAATCTAAAAGGCAAGCGCTCGCTCCCTTCAGGTCCGCAGATCAAGCTGTTCCCCCTAGCCCCCCCTCTAAGTCCTGGAGAACTTCCCATTGTATAATCTGGAACAGCGTTTTTTGTTGCATTTGCTTTCGGTGTCGGCTTCTTATCCTTTTGCGTCACTCGTTTCAGGGTTTGTGTTTGCCTCGCTTTTGCATCGTTTCTGTAGTTGCAGCGGGTTTATGTATTGGTTTGTGTGTTGTATTTGCATTTTTTGGGCAATCACTGTTTTTTTGTCACACTAATGAATTGCTGTTCTTAAGTTGTTTGTGTTTTGTCCTATTTGCATGTGTTTTCTTTAGTTACGGGCGTTTGCCCGCCCGGCAGCCGCCGACACTGGTCTTTTATGCAGGCCAACGCTGTTGGAACTGAGGCACAAAGCATCATAAACTGTAATGTCCCAACATTGTTACAATGCCAACACAGGACACAGGCAAAGATAACGCTCCGAGGCAGTGGCAGAGAGACCAAAAAAACACAGGAAACGATGAATTGATGCAAAGCGATGAGTGGTGTAAAAATGATGAAGTCCGAACGGAAACAATCAACTGTGACAATGGATTTTGCAGTTAGATTAATTAACCATAGCACTTTATTTGTCCTATCCTGGACGGCAGGTCATATAAAACACATGTTTTCCCAGGTGGGGCAATTCATTAGCAACCCAGCAGCACTTAGATTAACATTCACTGGGCCCACAATTTGGGAGTGGCTTTTAGGACACATGCGGTGATACTGTTGTTTTGTTTCCGGAGCACCATTTTGGTGAAACTAACAGCTGGTGCACTCGCCACCCATTCACACAGCCATTTCACTGTAGAACTCACAAAGAACAAAAGAATACCCATTTATTCGGTTAATATTACCCACGTTGACCAATTACCGACCTAAACCAACCGGACACTTTGCAGTGCCAGCCCGGCGACATACTGTCGGACAACACACACAGCTGTCTTTTTGCCACCAGCACCGAGGCCTACTGCTCACAACCATAATGGGGTATCTCGTTCAATAGTCATGAATTTTCTTGATATGTCTCCTATATATCGAAGAATATTATTAAAACAGTGCATGAGGTATCCGTGGGGACGACCTTAGTTTTCAATCATCAAAGCATTCTTTTGGGAAAATGCACCCACGAACTATTTATTCATTGCATACCTAAACAAATTATTTGGATTCTGCTGCCACAGGCTTGACTAAAGTTATGGTAACACTTTCCGGTAAGGTACATGAATTATGATTCTGGTATCATCAGAATTGACATGATTATATTCCTCCTCATAAACTCATGCATAACAACCCATTCACTAAAGCCCAGTAGTGGGTACATCAATTACTCAGAAGTTGAGATAGAAGGACTCTTGGCTGTGGTCTGTACAATATTACTTTCAAAAGTAACTAAAGCTTAGATACGAATGCAGTAAGTAAAAGTAAAAGTGGGGTGAAAAAAAAGTACTTAAAAGTGCAGTACTCGAGTAACAAACTCTAAGGTCCATGTTAATACCAAATTTATTATATTAAATCAGAAATGTCCCACGATTTCCCCACAATATTTCAGGAAACATGCTAAGTGAAATACTTTATTGGCCGGGGACAAAATACCAAAGCCGGTTCGCCATGTGTAAAAAACTTTCCATATTGTTGCCTGTGTTTGCCTATTTTGACACCCGAGGTGCGGACACAAACAAACACGCAAAAACAAGTGCCGGCTGCAGCGATGGAAGCAGCAACCAACATGGATTAACATTAGAGTCATTCTACCACTTTAAAAACTCATGGCGCTTTTTTTAAACGTTGCATACCAAGCAGAGTCAATATGATGATTAAGATTCATGTACACTTGGGAGATAGCTTAGAGCCCAAAGGATGCAAGTGAGCTCGTGCCTCCTAACTTAACAGGTAAGCTTCATCCATTTATATCACAGCTACGGTGTAATTTGGCGTAAACGAATAACCAATGGGCTCCTCATGCCTTGTTACCACTGTGCCAGCTGGTGGTAGTGGTGAGTGATGTGGGTGATGTTTTCTTGGCACCTTTAGCACCTTAGGGCCAATTGGGCTCGTTTAATGCCACGCCGACCTGAGCAGGTGGCTTGACCGCATACCCCCCTTTATGGCCACCATGTACCCATCCTCTGATGGCTACTCAGCAGAATATCAAACCCATGTCACAAAGCTCCATCATTCCAAATTGGTTTCTTGACCATGACAATGAGTTCTCTGGACTAAATGCCCCCACTCACCCGATCTCAACCCAATAGGCTCTTTGGGATGTGGTGGAACGGTACTTCGTGCCCTGGATGGCTCCCCCACAAATCTCCCTCAACTCCGATGCTATCACTCTCACTTATGTGGGCAACATTTCTAAAGAAATCGTCAGCTACCTTGTTGAATCAATGCTTAGGCATTCCCTGAGGCGAGGGGTTCCAACACAGTAAATAAGTATGGTTTCCTAATATCCTATAGGTAAGTGTAAGTGTAATGCTGCTGCACAATTAGGCAACTCACACGATTGACTGCACACACACTTGGTAAATCATACTCTGACGCTTTATAGTCCTTTCCTCATGGGTAAGTTTAATTAGTTGGGCTATATAAGACCACGTGGCTATGTAATTGCTGCAACCAGGAAATTTCATGGGGTTGGTGTAAATTGGGACATTTTAAGGCCGACAGGCTTTTTTTGGGACTCGGACACCACCTGAAGTGGACTGTCCCGGTTAAATTGGACTGTCCGTTTAAACCGGACAGTCTGGTCACCCTATATTAACCTTGCTAGCCGTAGGGGGCAAGGGATGCATGTAGGCCTGTCTGTCCCAATTGCTCCAGACGACTACACAACTGCTGGTAGTCATTACAATATCATGTCCCCGAGGCACATTTTAAGAACTACGTTGTGTTTAGAGCTAAAAGAAATGCTAACATGCTAACACACTCAGCTTAGTTGAATACAGTACACCATCCGCAATGTTAGCATCATCCCAGTGGCATGTTAGCATGCTAATGTTCTAATTTAGCTTCAAAGCACATGTGGGCCTAAGAACTTGTTTTTCGGTCACTTTTGTGACAGAAGGTTAGCCATACTACAAAAAAAGACCATCTCAAAACACCCTGGAAAAAGGCCCCCCCCCCTGGGGGGACACATGCACTTTTGTGTCCACCCGCCAAAGAATGTTCGAGATTACAACCACTCAATAGAATACATTGTTTTTGGCAGGTGAGCGAATCAATCTACTACCACTGATTTTTTACCACATTTAGCTAGTAAGGGTGCAAAATGTCCTAGACCCTGATATCTGTTGGGAGGTACAATGTATTTCATTACATTTCGGGTCACTAATTGTGAACAGATCACACACAAAAAAATGGTGAACTTTAGAGATTTGGGTCTTGGTCTCTTTTGGGCTTTTACACGGAGATGGGGAAAATACCATTTATGGCACTGTCTGTGACTTCATATATGACCAGTTGTAGTACTCACCATCAAACTCTTGAACAGGAGAGTGTACGTTCCAAAATGTCACCTGTAGATTCCTTTTGTTCTCTGGGGAAAAATTTCCATGTGAACCGTAAACTGTATTAAGAAACATCCGTAAACATATGCTATTAAGTGTTCAAGTGATGCAAAAGACACATTAAGTATAGTGATTTCATTCACTCTACATTACACCACAGCTTACACAGATAGTCACTAGAATGTCCTATAAAATCCCTCATAAGCATTTCATGTCAGAGGGACTATTACCATCTCGTCTCCAAATAGGATTGTGTCTTTCAGAAAATCACTGTGAGAACACAACAGAGGTGTCTGGCTCATTCGAGTCATCAACGACCCGACTGAAGGGTATTGACACCTCGAGGGCGACATCTGCAGGCGACAGTTGATGTGCATTCATCCTCTCTGTCCCTTCCTGGAGTTCAATTTAAATACGTATGAACAGCAAAACAAAAACCAACACATTTGTACGCTTTTTAGAGACGTAAGATGTGCTTTGATTTCACCAAACTTCCACTAAATCATTTTTCATATCTTCCTATGTTGGGACAATAACAGTTCAATTCATTTTGATCTGGGCCCATAGAAACCACCCACTAAAGAGGAAAACCCTGTACTTGTGTACTCAAACGAACCAATAACACCACACTTGCAGGCCAAGCACGACAGCTTTCTCTTCTCTTCGTTTTTTCAGGAAAAGTTGCAAAAGAGAAAAGATAATTCCACACTGTTGGGACTGGTCCATAGTGATGAATGAGGACTAATAAAATAACTACACCTCTGCTCAAGGCTTCATGCAGCTTGTGAGGCTTATTTGATATCTAAGATTAGTCAGTTGGCTAGATCCATCAATTGGCTCTAAGTACACTAAGCTGATATACTGAATAAATATTGTTTGATGGACCAGAGCGTCTCTTGTATCCCAGCAACATCCTGTACAACCATGAAGAGAGGGTATTTGGTGAGCTCCGTTGCAGTTGTTATGTTCAGTCACAATTTTTTCCTTCCCTTGCATAGTTGAGTTTTTTTCCAAAATTGCGTCCCTCTTGTCTGTTTTTACAGCACCACCGCGTGGACGGCATAGGTATTCATTTCTAGCAAAGTTTTAATCATCATGAATGAGATAAACCTTTATATTGGTTCAAACCTGTTTTGGTTTTTTTGCACTCAGACGTTCATGCCGTTTTAACAGAACACTCTCAGTTTGCACCGTCACTAAGTCCTGTAGACTCATAACACAAGAAATGGCGATACAGCATAGATAGGCCAATTGGGAAATGATTCTATTTTGAAAGCCTGAAAGAACCGAAAAGAGTGGTACGTTTGTTCCACGTGTGGTGTCAAGCATTTAAGCCATCGGCACACACCAAAAAACACAAAAGGGAATGCGGTGATCCCATTTACCGTCATGCTTTAGCGCTTGGGCGGATTGGGATAGCTGATCGTCACAGAAGCATTCGGAAGACGGTGTGTTAGTTTTGGTTACTCTTTATCTACCTAGGTTTCTGCCTTTCTGATACTGTTGGTTAAAAAGCACAAGGTTTTTGGTGTTTAAGGTAGCGTGAACCGAATTGTACACGGCAGGAATCTGAGACCATTAGTCAGATTTGTGATGCTAACGGAGACGCACGCAAACTTATGTGGCCAGTTAAACAAAACGTGAATTAAATCCCATCTGGATTTATCAAATGGACTCTCCCGTGTTTTGCTTCCTCAGCACGATATACAATACAACCAATTGACCGTTATCAACAGCTGCAAAAACCGCCAGTGTTTTGTACCAATCATTTTTAATGTTGTGGTTTTGCGCATAAAACCCCTGAAGTAAAATCACTTCAATTAGATTTTAATTAAATTAGGGACAATTATTAATTCTTACATTTCACTTAGTGCACTGTAACTTTGCTTCATCCATTTTATCTATTGTGTATGTTCGCTGCATTTTAGAACATAATGATTGCTAAAAAAAATATTATCTCAGTGAACGTTAATATCAAGAACTATAAACAAAGTAAGGTTTATATAGACGTATATACAGTATTTTATAGATATAGTAAGAGACATTTCGTTTTTCTTGAATTTTTGTATGTCTGTCGGTTATCTGTAGGCTTCTGTTATTTATTATTACATCAGCCCCTAGTGCCTGCATGATATGTATTTTAAAAAAAGAATGTAAAATGGTAGTGCTCTGTACGGAAGATTGTAATAGTAAGGAGTTTGCATAATAGTTTAAAAATAAGAAAAAAAAACAGGATTAACCCGTAATGGAAATATTTTCATAAGCGCAACGTTAGAGAATCAGCTAAAACGAAATTTTCTTTTCAAGCCAACTTAACTGTAGTGCAGCTGTAACCTCACGGTGATAACTCAGAGAAATCCATTGAGACTCGCTCATCTCAACAACCCCCTGAAGTCAATATCTGTACGGTATTAGGGATTCAGCTTGCCTCTGAATCGTCTTTCTAGGACCGTTCAATGTCTCTGAAAGAGGAGCTTTGTGTCCAAAGGGAGGTTCTGAACTGCCGCGGGTGTCATCCCTCATCGTCCTTGTCTTCCTTTGACTGGCGCAGCGAGACCATCATGGCAGTTAGTACCCAATACAGCACATGCCTCCAATGTGAAATTCTACCTATCAGACTGATTAGTGAGAGCTTCTTCACGACTCTTTACTGGGAAACGAAGGCTGTATCTTGTTGGAGAATACCCCGAACACTCCCTGAAACAACGTCTGATAAAGAGGACCCCAGGCAAATGATTGATCTATATTTTAATCGTCGTCACCGCTACTTTGATTGGTCGTTGGTCTATCTGTACAGGAACTCCTCCCTTGTGGTCATTCTTTTACGTGACACATTATCCACTTTGTTGCTCCACTGATTCACTCTATATACAGAATTATTTGGATCAAAAGCTGACAGATGGAAACAGCTTGAAGTTTTAAATTCTTTACACACATCTCAATATAGAGTTTAAAATCATGTGTATATACACTACTTTGCCAAGCAAACAATTTGAGACCGCCTATGCGTGCACTTCTCGACTGAGTCATCCCCACCGCCACGGCTCAGCACAAGGGCAGAGGGCAGCGTCTCTTTGCTCTGCTGAAAGTTGATTGGCTACAATCTGCTGCCCTCCAGACCTGGACCATCAGGACCGAATGCCTCCAGGACCTGTACGTCTCCAGGAACTGATGCGGCGCAGGACATTGACCGATCCCCCTCACCCCGGACACAACATGCAACCCCCCTTCCATCAGGACCAAATCTAACCGCCTATTCCCCTCTTTGTCTGCTGAAGAGAGCCAATGCAGTTCAAAACATGGATTTATTCACCAAACGAAACCCTGTACACTGTTCCACACGACACAACCTACCTGCAAGAAGGGAACACCAATCAACCGAGGCCAGCAAACACACGCACAAACGCAAGAACCCGACAGGACGCAGAGAACAGGACTACATCCACAGGTACAGAGACACGACAAACAGTGAAACACATAAGGGAGGCGAACCATCACACGGTGCAAACACAAGGCATTGAAGTTTAAACAGACAAAACTGGGAGAAAACAGACTTAAAAAAACTTGGAAGAACGGACACCGAACTAACCCTGTCACTCTCTGCGCAGGCTCTTACAAGCCCCGGACCCCCCTGATCGCCATTGCATAGAGTCTTGCAAATGTGCCTTAGCGTAAACTCTGTGTGGCGCACAATGGTTATTTTGTCCATAGATAGCTATATCTATATTATCATATAATAATTGTGTAGAATGATATATTTTGTGTTTCTGTATGGCTTTCATATTAATTTTCATCATGTTGTTACGTGTGCACATTTCACAAAGGCAAATTTCCCAATTTTATGCTGGACCGTTACAGTATTTGGCGTTAATATAAGTTGGGATTTCCCAAAATAGATCAAGTGGTCACATGCTTTCCACGTGTAGTGTATACCACCGTGAGTGTGAGCAGCAGGAAGACCTATCAGGGATTTATTATTGACCCAAATAGTGGTACATGACTTACTGACTAACGAGGCAGGCAGTCAAAACAGAGCCACCATAAACTTATCTACAGCAAAGATTCAGTATTTCAGGGACAGAGCTGAAAGCATGCAAGAACAACATATAATCTGTCCGGGAATTCAGCGGAAGGGCGATATCTACTGCAGGTCTGCCAAGGAATTCAAAATGAAGCATGTGGAACTCAAGAGTATTGGTTGCCAGTAAGGCCTGGCCATAAAGGGTTGGGCACAAGGGAATGTGGCTGGAAGGAGAGGCCCCATGTACCCTGGCATGTCAGGGAAATATTGTAATGTGTTTTAATACAGAAAATGTCCGTAAATGACTAATTTTTCTCATGGACTGGAAAACCAAATCTTTCCCTGACCGGAACCCAAGCGCTTTTTTACACCTAACCACGCCGACCACCACTCACTGTCACCCTCTAACTAGAGGAAATACTGTAGTATTACAGCTGGATGTACTTCCAAAACAGGCTGCTATAACCTGGCGAAAGCTTATGCCGACATGAGTTTTTAGACAAAAAAAACAGGGATTTTCAGCAACACTCGCAGGATTTATCTCATTGATAACAGCTTCACGTGTTTACTCTTCACATCCTTGACACCGTATCAGAATCTGAATAAGTACTGCTACTGAAACCAAAAACTCTGCTGCTCCACATTCCCACTGGCAAAACCCACTGGTGGTTTTTAAACGGTCACAGAAACAATGTATTTGTCCCAGAGGTTAGTATTGTTGCATCATTTATCTTATATGCAGCCACAAACCGATACGCCATGGCAACATAGACCGAAAATTGAATTGTTTAGCGGCACGTAAACGAGAGTTCCCGCGCTCGTCGGTCTAGTCTGCTGACAAAGTAATCGGCAACGAGTGTTTGCTGGCTTATTGGTGTGGCACAGTCTTCAAACACGCGGGATAACCAACAAGAGGTGGAATTTACGAAGTGCAGACAAACGGCGCGAGCGTAGCTGGCCTGAAGGGGAAAGCCGGCGTAACTCAAACAGTGGCCGAGCACAATACAATACTACAACGGAAGCACAGGTCTTCAATGAGTTCTGACCTAGTGAATACTTATCCATTAGTACACCAAAGTTTGCTGTTTCAACAAACTATGTACGACTCACAGAAGGGGCTATCAACACGATGATGTTTGAGAGGGAAAGGTACGCTAGGTGACCTCCTTGTGCTCGTTTGGTCATGGGCGACTTTCAATTCCTGGGATGTTCCCTGTAATGACTGTCCCATGTTTTGCTAGAACACTGCTTTATCTGACATATTCACAAAAGGGCCCTCTGCCGCTTTTCTACACGTCTACGGGAAATGTCCCTGTCATAAAGATAGACTGGTTTGCTCCTATGAAGACATGCAAAGACTCAACTAAGGACATTTACTTAATCATGTTCACCAAATAGAATTATTTTTGGCACCTATACACATGCGCTGACCCAAGGCCTGTACACATAGAGGCCTCAAGGACGAGAATGAAGACCATTGCAGCGCTGGGAGCACTTAAAACCTATTTTATACAGTCTGCTTAAACTACAGAAGAATGGATGCCTCGGCTCGTAAAATAAATGAGAATCAAAATTATTAAAAAAAAAAAACTAAAAAAACAAACTAAGGTTGTTAAATTAATCACACAGGTGATGGGATTGGTGATGTTATAACATGCATCATGGCAGATACAAGGCGAGGCACATTTTGTATTTCACACGGTTTTACCTGCAGCTCGCTGCATGAGTGGAAATGCCAACATCTTAGCTCCGCAGCGAGCTGAGCATCCATCACAAGTATTCTGTCACAGCCGGGCACGTGGGAAGGACAGATATGGCAGAGTGACTGCCATCCTGACTCAGCACGATCAGCAGGTGCATTCCGGTACACCACAGGGCATAGATTTGCACAATGCTTACTATCCTTTTTATGACAGAGAATTATCATCTGAATGTGCAGCTCGCCTGTTTCTGGAGCTTTACAGTAACATTCAGAAACTTTTGACGGACTCGCTGCGTCGTAAGTCACATACCGCAATTGGTCGATAATAATCCGGTGTAAGATTCGATATCAACAACTTTTCATTCCGAGATTGTTTCAGGGATGTCCTTAATTTTCGGCCCGGATAGTACGTCTCCTCTGCTTTCTTTGGTGTTGGCAATAAACTGGTGTTTATTCAGACTATGTACTATGGGACTCTGCAGGTAAATCCAGACAGCTACGAGACTATCAGTCAATCGGTTTCCTGTTGCACGCCTAAAACACCTTGACAAACCCCGGTATTCCACAAAACAGTTTGAGCTATTGTGGCAAGAGGCACGGTGCTCCTTTCGGCCTCCAGCAACCGCCCCCGAAGTTTTTGATTGGTTTTTAAGAGAGAATGCCAATGGCCAGAGCACGTATTTCTTCCTCCCGAAACGTTGTGTGACAAGGCCAGAGACACCCAATCCTCCGCAACACTGGTAGGCAGATCTGGCAATGCAGACTACCTGTGTAACTAAGTCATATACTACGCACGTATTAATAACTACCACTGTACTGATTTGAACCCAACCACACATCTTTCCTACTCCAAGCACGACCAACTGTGACTCGTGCACATAATTACCCAGACTGGGGATCTTATTAGGATGAGACGTGTGATTCTGCTGC
Organism: Etheostoma spectabile; assembly: GCF_008692095.1. Taxonomy (NCBI): domain Eukaryota; kingdom Metazoa; phylum Chordata; class Actinopteri; order Perciformes; family Percidae; genus Etheostoma; species Etheostoma spectabile. Next base: position 17,859,120 of record NC_045747.1, on the reverse strand, counting down.
CACTGGGGTAGCTATTTAGGAACCCCACCTGTTCGTTGTATTGGAGTAGAGGAACAACATGTGTCTAATGGGGCTGGAAGACTGGCGTGGTGGTTTTTCCATCTTGATAAAAAGTTGTGTATCATATTAAAAAAACTGCAACAAAAACATGCATCAGCAGAGAGGTAACCACTCAATACAGGTCGATTAGATTTACACCTTTATTAATCCGCCATGGGAAAACTCATGTGCCACCCAAATCAACGCATCCGACAACTACACCGTGCATCACATCTCAACAAATAATACACACACACAACATACAGAAACACACCTAAAGAGCATTTGAGTCGTGATAAACTGCTGACGGTCTGCATCTACCACGGAATCTGGAAAACCGGGACAACAGAGTGAGACAAAGTGATCATAGTTTTAATAATTTCTTGAGGCTGCCTGTTACCCAAGGATGAAAATTAAAACCACGTGAATACTGTTCCATCTCCTGATTTCACAAAGCCTTCTCTTGCAACGATTTTGCCCGTACTGACGACTCAGCAGGGAGCCGGTCAGGGGCATTGTTAATACATGCAAGAGCTGGGTAAATAGCGGATGTGTTTCGCTGGCGTTTGGAGGTTCTCCTCTGAAAGACTGAGAGTGAAGGTCTCTGTTTTGCCAAGCAGTCATAACGGAACAAGTTGGGACCCTCCGCAGGGCGCGAACTTGGTGGAAAATGTAATAATTTTATTATGGATTACTCATGAAATGAAAAACAAGAAGGTTATAGAACTTGTAGATAAATAATATGGCCTTCATGTTACATCAGTCTACTACGCGAAAAGTGCGGCGTTTTTGCATTGGAAACAAATTATTGGGCCGGGGCCGTGAGGAATACTGCCCTTAATATCACATACAGCAATGAGTTTAATATGGGAAGGTGGGATTTATCTGGGATAACCGTAGAGCAACATACATGTACTTTACCCTACATTACATTACTCGTGTTCGGTCCAGTGGTAAGCAGCGTACATGCACTCAGGATCCTGATAGACACATAATAACGTGGAAGGAATAAACCCCCCCCCTTTTTCCCTAAGCAGAAAAACCACCTGAGTATCACAGACGACGTTGCAGACATGGCCTCGGGCGTCCAGTGGCAACAGTTGAAGCTTCCTCTCTGCGTCGACACACTCTGGCAGCTATTTATGTGTGGTGCTTGAAGCAGCGCCGGACCTCAGGTTGTTTTGTTGCCTTGACATCCTAATAATTCGAGGAGCGTGAGTTTGTCAAATTTTTGGTATTAAGCATATCACACTAAACGTACAAAAATTGAACCAAGAATTGTTTTTACTTTACTTCCTGGTGGTACTCCGTTGATGCTACTCGTATTGTATTTCACGGTCAATAAACGAAAATCCTCCGCATGGCATAAGTAATAAATGACCTTCAGAGGAGGAAAGTACATCGAATGCATATGATCCTGTAATGCTTCCTTTCTAAGAGTCTGCCAGTAGTTTGGGTCTGTATAAAGCTTTTGTCATTGTTCGGACTTATGCAAGCGTTTTCCTGGGCAATCAAACTCTTAAACAATGTTGTGTTACAAAATAATAATTTTTTGATTTCGGTTAGCACACAATACTGACAGTACAATCAGAGAGATGTTGAGTAACTTTATGCTTAACAATGTCAGAATTATCATTTGACCCTGCTCCTTCAGACGAGGGACTTTCTTGTTGTTAATAATTGTCTTCTGGTCTTTCAGGCAATCCTCTTTGAGAAGCCAGAACACGTGTCTGAATCAAGCTTTTCACAAAGCTATGAACTACTCTGTTGTCGTATGCGGCTTTGTTATTCCTTTGTCAGTTCCAAAAACCCGCTACTACTTATTCAGTCTTAAAGTGACTACAAAAATATATTGTTTCATTTTCATTTATGATACTGTAAAACCCAAATCTGTTCCTGCACTAGGCTGCTACACAATTAGGGTTACGCTAAATTGATATTAATTGGGATTTTTAACATATGTAAAATACAAAAGTTACGGGAAATTCTCTTAACAAATTTATAGATTCCATAACCACAATGCACAGTGAAGACGTATAGACGCTCGGGTATGCGGCTGGACCACAGGTCGCTCGTGAATGAAAAATATCAAGCTATTCAAAACTCGCCGAACGCTGTCTGCAAGTGTATGCTCCAAGGTTGGGCACTAACATGTGCACGGGGCACGGTAACGCCAATGAAATGATCATTATAAGCTTTCATCCGGCCTCTAACTCGAACACAACTAAGCCACACAGTCCAGTGGACGGGACGATGCTCCCTAAGAAACAAATTTTGCATACTTAAGTGACACTTTCGGGTATGCACCTATACGTGATATTGCCATATGATATTTCCATGTAGCCAGCACCCCTTTCAATCCGTTAACTGTTGAAGCATTTTTCGGTTGCACTGTCCTGATGACAGTCCACCAGTTAGCGATGCGGATTCCACTTTAAAACCAACACGGAACCTTCCACAACACTCTAAATCAATACTGGAGGATAGCCACTTTTTTTTTTCCGATCATCCTCTCATGTACTAATAACGAAGAGAGTTCATCAACTTTGTCTCTCTCTCTTTGTTGCACTAATATTTTGCGATGACGTCGCGTTACGAGTAAAGTGATACAGACAGTAAAAACATTTTTTTATACGCACTTCAAGATATTGTAGGCGGTTTGCTTCTATACATTCTTCTTTCTGACTAGTTGACAGACAACATCCATACTACACATTTAGTGTTTTTTTTTGCCTACATGTTGGTCGCTTTCTTCGCAAATTCAAAGAAGGTAGCATTACTAATGCCTCATTTGCATATTGGTTTTAGGAACGGTCATCCCAAAAATGTTGTCTTAGTTCTACGTAACAAAATTAGGATTTATCCAAGTTCTGCAGTATCTATTATTGTTTTTGTTCTAGACATTATGGGCCCTGAAGATCTTAGTTTTCCTCTGGTCCTGGCTTGTATGAACTACGGTTCTTGTCGCCCGGTTGACTGGAGATACATATTTTATGTAAGCTGATAAAAATTCTGTATGCATCCGGGCTTTAAGGAAGAACAAGCTTCTTCTCCGGCTTGTACATGACAGCGGCTGGAAGGCTGCGGGATTGGCTATTGGTGGTTCTCCTGTGGGTGCTGCCCCCTAATAGGGCTGCACAATAATTACGATTTTATAAGTCGGATGGACTAAATAGACCCAGTAATACAACAATCAGCTCCAATCCTGGCTTTAGCTTAGCTTTCTCTTTTCTAACCTATTCGTCTTGTACGATTCTCTGTGTGAAGTAGATGCCATTCTCAGGCGGACAAGTCAGATAGAAAATATCCGTTCACCTTATTTTCACTTCTTTATCCAGAGGAGAGGGATAGACATGCACCGTTTAATCTAAATTGAGATGCTACAACCGGGCCCTCTCATGTCTGAAGGAGTGCTGAGGTACTGGTTTGATTAGCATCGAGAACCCCCCAACGACAAGTTTTGTAAAAATTACGTGCCATAGCAGCCCCCATACTTCCGCGCTTGTGGTGTTGCCGCGACGGAGCACAGTATGCGTTTTTCCATACTGGCAGGCCCTACTGTCTGGACTCGCCTCGACTGTACTCGCCTTTTTGTTTTCCATAGACAAAAGTCCCTGTACCTGCCAACAGGTACTTTTTTGAGGGATACCAAAGGGACGTGAAAACCTGCAGCGACGAGTGGTTGAGAGAATCTTACACAATCACCGCGTCCATCATCGCTCGCGACAGACGAGGGGTGTCTGAAAAGCCGCCCTTTTTTACCCTGTTGGTGTCCTCACCAGTCAAAAACTGACAAACATTTACATTTCTTCCCTTTTATTTCAGACTTTTTTTTTAGTTTTCAAATACCCTTTCTGACTACCATGGAGTTTAACAGTACTTGTGGATTCATGTCAATAGCCCTCATTGATAGATGATTATACATATATTTGTAAAACAGCTGAATTATGATTATTTGCACTAATAGTAAGACCCGAGGAACGTACATAATGAATTACGCAGAGGAAAGTTGTCATTTATTTAGCCAAAGAGCGTTGTACGGAATCCAATCCATTTTTTTGTGGTAATTTTGTTAAAAAAACCCCTTTTGTTCAGAGTAGACATGTGTTAAAGGTCAAATTGCAACGGGACAATAGGTTAAAAAAGATTAGCCAGCATTGGTTTTTGCTGCCATCCACTTCTTTGAACTAAATCTGTCTCTGGCTGGTCACCGCAACATGCTGAAACCACCGTCAACATTCGGTGTGTGTGTACGTTAAGGCACGCAGTTTTCTTGTGTTCACTATGCAACCCCCACGCCACCCTCACCGCCTAGGAGTACTAATCTGCATAAAAGGATGATGGGGCACCGCGCCGATCGAGCCGACAGGAGCTTGTATATGTAAGGAACAACTCGCATAAGCAGTGCTCTAAAATGTGGCTCTATTTTACATTGACAATAGCCCACACTACATTATACAAAAGTCTACGAGGTCCACCTTTCCACTTTAATCAGGCACAAGTTTGACGAATGCGTCCTATTACCTTAAGCTCACAGCACAAGGTGCACATCTCTCACTCTCAACGAAAACAAAACAATCCGCAGAGTATGCGCTCCCCTGGGTAGAGAATGCAAACTCTGATGGCATATTGTTAACCTACCCCTTATACCTCCTAAGTGTACCATCTAGGCCCATCCGATTGCCTCCCTTTCTCTGCTTGGCTTTGTGCCCAGCCCATAGAATTTGAGCCACCCATTAGAGAAGACATCATGGCTTTCACAGCAAGTGGCATTTGTCAAGGCCACCCCACCCAGCCCTCCCCTTGCCCCCCCTCCTCTACTCCTCAAAAGCTCCGACTCATAATGGGCCTACTAAGGAAGCTCCTTGTGAGAACTGCTCGAGTGGCTGTACTTTTCTGACAAAGGTTGATTTTGGGAAAGGCCTTCAGATAGGTATGAGGGGCAACGAAGTCTATATAAAAGAGACTTCAGATGGGGAATAGGGACCACTAATCTATAAAAGAGACTCAGATATGGTGTTAGTGAACCACTAGGCTAGATAAAAGAGACTTCAATACATTATTAGGGGACCACCCAAGGGCTATATAAAGAGACTTCAATATCTGGTATTAGGTGACACTTAAGGTCTATATAAAGAGACTTCAGATATGGTAGTAGGGACCACGAGTCCTATATAACGAGACTCAGATAACAGTATTAGGGACCCTAGGCTATATAAAGAGCTTCAGATACCGTATTAGGGACATAAGGGCTATATAAAGGAGACTTCAGAATACAGTTAGTTACCACTAACGGGCTATATACAAGGACTTCCGATACAGTATTAGGTGACCGACTATGTCTATATAAAGAGACTTCAGATTACCAGTATTAGGGTACCACTAGGTCTATAAATAAAAGAACTTCAGATTGGTTTGTGGACCACTCAGTCTATATCAAAGATACTGTCACAATACAGTATTAGGGACCCAAGAAGGCTATTAAAGAGACTTTCAGATATGTATTAGGGGACCACTAGGGCATATAAAAGACGTCAGATACGGATAGGGGACCACTAAAGGTCTATATAAAAAGAGACTTCAGATACATATTATGGACCACTAAAGGGCTATATAAGCAATAACTTCCGATTGGTATTAATGGACCACTAATGCTATATAAAAAGACTTCAGATATGGTATTAGGGGACCACTAAGATCTCTATAAAAGATCCAAAGCACCGGGGGCGGGGGAGTTAACTAGATGTAAGTAAAATAATCAATACAACTTTTGGCGTGAGGTAGACGGCGGCGGGAGCGAGACTTTTCTGAAATACCGGTGGCTGGATGTGTCCATTTATATCCTCGGACACACGCTGTGTTACCCCGTCGAAGGATCCCCCCTTCTAATCAACAGGCTGTGAGACGGAGCAAAGATGATCTTGAAAATCTGTTAGATAACAAACCATGGGATGTATTATTGCCTAATAATTGTACAAGTATCCAGCTTCACTCTCGCTCCTCTCCTTGTCCGCTTTCGCAATATCTCTGGCTCTAGTGAAGTTCACCGACATGTTTAAAGCTTTAAATATTGAGCCATGGCATTGCCAAACTTTTAGATAATTACCACACGTAATTTCTCTAGCTACTCCACACACATTCAGTTCCTAGAAACACACCTTTCTTCCTATTACTACAGTCTGATCCTGTCAGTGGCAAGAACAAAAAAAATCACTTTTAGTGGACAAAAATCGAGGGTGCACATTTTCCCCCAGGGCAGCCCTGGGCGCTGAGGCTAGGCTCTGAAAATCTAGACATGACGGGATACTTAGTCCAATTACAGGGCATTCAGAAAGAAGGCTTCCTGATTGCATCCTATTCCTCCCCGGCGACGAGAAAAGGTCCTCACTATTCAAAGTCGTTTTTTGTTGCATTCTACCCCTTCCGCTTTGCCCTCACATTTTGCTTTTGTTTGTAAACGTTCATATACACTGCATTTTGTATAAAGCTAAATCGAGTACGCACGCACGCACGCATGACGCTCAGTTTGACTGCTTAGTTTATAAAACAAAAAATCAGGCCACCTGAACTTTCAATAAATCCATCTTATTTCAAATCTTAGCTATGGGCTTTGAAAGCAAAGCAAACGAGAACACATACTATAAAAAAGTGCAAATGACCATGTAAGCACAATAGGCCTACGACGGAAGAACAAAACAATACACCGCCTCCATATTTTAACTAATTTTTTTTTTTTTTTAATGTCAGAAATGGTGAAAATGGTTTTTTTAGCCTCATTTACACTGAATGAAGAGTAGCATATTATTAATGCACTGTCAGGTTTATTATTTATGGCAGAAAACTACGTTCTTAACACATTTTTACTCTTTTACTTTTATGCTGTAGGCTACATCTTGCCCACCGCATTAGAAGTGGAACCCGCTCTGGAAGTGGGCGAATTAACAACATTAATTTCACTAATCATCTCAGTCTCAAGCCGAATGAGAGAAGACAAGACTTAGACACTTACGCCGGTCGCCTTGACGGTAAAACGCCCCCAAATTCTACTAAATGTACTATTTTAACTTGACCTTTACGATGAGACTTTTCACCGTGATCTTCGTAACCCTGGCGCGTCACGTGGATTAGGCTAGATTGATTGAAACCGCAGAGGCACTGCAGTTGTTTTATCCCTGTCAGCACGGTGTTTTCTCTTCATCCTCAGGCCGTTAAACAGTCCGCTCGTCCTCCGCTGGGAGTTTCGCCCCCCCCCTCCGGCTGTTCTCGACCGACGATGCCCTGAAGTCACCACTGCAAACATTATACCAGTCGCTCCGTCTCTTTCTCTTGGTAACTAGGTACCACTAAGAGGCTGCACACGCGTCGAGAGATGTGTTAAACTGGTGTGTGGGTGTGGTGCCGATGCCGGGCGTGCGTGTGCACGTGTAAATATTTGCCGTTAAATCGTGACCATTTAAACATTTAAATAGACAGCCTGCATAAAATTCTGAAAGCCCTATTTGCTTTTCCTATATATAATATCTATAGACATAATATATATATATGATTATATATATATATATATCTACACACAACATATAACATATATGTTATATATATTATATATATATAAATAGTAAATATAATATTATATATATATAATATCTATTATTAACATAGGTTTATTGATATAACCATATATGATATGTTATACTCAATAACTTGTACGTCATTACATTTACAGATTCCTCATGTTTAACATTTTTGAACTATACTTTTGATGATTAGATCATCTATATATATAGTTTTGCTCTACTTCCATCAAACAGGAAAATGCTACCCCCTGGAAAGCCGGACGCGCGGGAGTTACTCCTGCATCGTAACGCACTCATTAACTAAGGCCCTGGTAGCCGAGCTGCACCAATCCATCGGTGTCTCTGATGTAGCGGGGCCAGAGCGCGCTAACCTATGATACATATAATCTCCCAGTAGCTCCGCCAGTAGAAAAGAATTGCTCGGGCATACGTACCCCTGAGTTGTTGTGATTGGTCTTAGTGGTTATCCAACTCTGAAGGAGATTTTCAAATGCACGCTTGATGCCAGAGGGGGTGTGTAAGCCTTTACCACTCCACTTGCGCCGTTTTGAAAGCCTCTCTCTCCTCATGGTGGGCCATTCTCTGGCAGGTAAAACCTAGAAAGGAGAGGTACCTGTGCTCCTTATGAACTCATAAGGGTCACGTTTCGCATATTTGGCCCATCTGAGCTTTAATTTTCTCAAAGGTATAGCCGGAGGAGAAGGAGAATCACGGCTTTCAACATGCGGAGAGTGGGGTCTTAAGGCCGACACGCCCACCTTAACCTTTCCCCCCCCCCTTTCTCTCCTCCTCAGAACTACAGACATCACAATGGCATATATCAAGGAACGTTCATTGTAGGACTGGCTCTAAGCGGCTAATCCTGCCCAAGAGCATTTGGGGGTCAGAGACTTCAGATAGCATAAGGGACCACTGGTCCTCTAATAAACGACTCAAATAGATCATGTCGGTTCTTTTTCCAACTTTTGATGCGTAGCTTCCAGTTGCTCAATGCTCTTCTTGTTACTCCAGTGCACAAAGTCAGCAAGGTACACTGAACTCCTGCAACCCGCTGAGGATTTGGAGCCAAGTGCTCGCTGGAATCCAGTACCAGGACTGACATATTCCAAAAGGCTTCTTCATAGCGAACAGAGCATTATTACAGTAAAAAGTACAAAATGAAGAGTATAATGTTCAAAACCTTGAAAATCCAAAGTAGAGTATAAGTACCTAAAACTTTTACTAGTAAGAAGTATATCCTAAAGTGGTCCAGGACATGTTGAAAAATGATTTAGTTGCAATTTATTTCAGGTTTTCCTTTCATCATAAGAGTCATTCATTGTTTTGACTTATTCATTTAGTAATTAGCTTCTAATTTTCTATGTGGTTAGTTTTAAATGTTATGGCAAGTATGCTGCTCCTATGCTTAACATACAATGCCTCCTAAGCACGAGGGATTTAACAGAATAAGGCTGTATGTGAGCCGACTCTGTATACACACGAATGTCAATACAAGAGTGACCAATGAACATCAGAATAACTTTGTCTCTTATAGTCTTCTTGTTCTGCAGTGGTGAAACAGAGTTACTCCTTATTTGTGAGACACTCCTAATAACTTACACATTCTGATCTATTCCTGCAACCTTGTGTCCAATTCATGCTCACTCTGCCTAAAAGCTCCCTCTGAATGGTTTACTG
>NC_045747.1:17849601-17849820 GCF_008692095.1 Etheostoma spectabile | reverse complement strand
TTTACATCCATAAATATCAACCTATCACTTGGTTTACACCTATTACCATTTCTAGCCACTGGGGGGCCACAGGCACGCAGGGGGTACTCATATTAATGTTAATAAAACTCATAAAGTGAAATTTTCATGCCATGGCACCTTTAAGGTTGGTGTGGCTACTTTGCTTACTCCCAGATGAACTTCAGAGACATATCACCGAGTCTCTCCTGCAGGAGTTGA
>NC_045747.1:17803899-17849576 GCF_008692095.1 Etheostoma spectabile | reverse complement strand
TCGGCAGTAACGAAGAGATCCACTTTCTGGAAAACGTGAGTGAAGCAGCCTTGAACAAGTTGTGGAAAAGCTACATTCGCGAACATGACGAAAGAACTCCACAGCCACCTACAAGTCTCTGCCAACATTTACGTGCAGTGGATTTTCACCTGCGCAAGGTAGCAACATAAATGGGGGGCAGCTTGTTTGCAGACACATGTCAAACAGGAATCAGGTCTGGCATTCATTTCAATTTTAAATTCCAGTTACGATCGGTGTACTGAAGAAGAACACCTTACTGTCGCTGTATAGATGACCGAGTGGCTCAACTCCCCTGCAGGAGACTCGTATGTCCTGAAGTTCATCTGGGAGTACCAAAAGGGCCACACCAACCTTAAAGTGCATGCATGAAATTTTCACTTTATGATTTTTTAACATTAATATTATTCCCCCCTGCGTTCCTGGTGGCCCCCCATGCTAGAAATGTAATAGTGTAACCAATTGATGAGGGTGTATTTAGGGATTGTAGTTACATGCAGTAAACCCTTCCGAGGGAGCTTTAGTGCAGAGTAGCATATTGGACACAATGTTGGCAGCATAGATCAATGTTAAGTTAGTAGGAGGTGGCTCACAAAAGGAGTCAACTCTGTTTCCCACTCAGAACAAAGACTATAAGAGACAAGTGATTCGCGATGTTCTTGGATCCTCCTTGTATTGGACATGCGTGTGTAATAACGAGTACGGCTCACTGTGGTCATGCAAGTTTTCCTGTTTGATAAAGCTGCAATGAATTTGAACTTCTGGGACTCGTCATCTTTAGTCCCCTCAGAGGCTCCTGTCTCATCCTGATCTTCTCATTGCCCCATGTTCTGCGCTGGCCTTTGAGACAATGAAGCTCCAGATGGCCAATCTGGAATCTGATTCCCTTAAATGGAAAGGAGACAAGAACTCAAAGGGGGCAAGGTTTACCTCTCCTTTCTCTCTTTGCCTGCCCATATTATTGGCCCACCCCGAGAGAGAGCCACATTGCTATCACCACAGTCTAGGGTTGAGTACACCATGACAATTTCCTGCCTTCTCCCCCTTGCTACCGTCCCACTTAAAAGTGGGACAAGCCCAAAAAAGCTGTATACGTTAATCCTGAAAGCTCCCTACAATTTAATGACACGGTCTGTCTCTACTTCCAACATCTCTGCAGCTGTTGAATGTGTACTGGTTTTTTTTTGTAATCACATGTTTTTTTGTTTTTTTTTTACATTTTTTTGTGGACAGTTGATATTACAATTCATCACAATACTGCTTTTGATTTTTGGACTATCTGAAACACATATCAGGCCAATCTTTTGTTTTAAATGAAGGCAACAGTATTCAAAGGGTTTTAGCTGTACGTCAAACCCGTTCTAGAAACTTTACTGAATTTTGTTTCAGTTCACCCATTCCATCGGGGTGGATTGGCAGATCCGAGTGCAAAATAATGGGAGTCCTATGAAGCCGAGAATGGTCTAAATGCATTCGTTCTCCTATGGTTTTGAGAACTCATATTGGTTGATTGAGCCCATCGTTTGTTGCACCTGGAGTATAGGTTGAAAGTTTGAAATGAACGCATGTCACCCTTCAATTTCTTACAGGTTTTTTTTTTTTCTGCTATGTGTATTACTAGTTATACTTCAGACTAGAAAGCACTTTTAAAAAACTCTAACACCCGCACGGTGGATTGTTTTAGCCTCCCCTTTTGAATGCAACTTTCAATTTCTAACAAAAAAAGTGATATCCTGAGAAATGGGATGTGAGTGGTTTAGCTCCATAGATTCCCATTCCTCTGCAACTGCGGCTGGAACCCCCCAAGTGGAATCCTGGTGAACGAAGCGTCAGAAGAGGATGGAGACTTCTTCCATATTACTCCCTTACTATGTCGGTTCTCATTCGTACATATAATAAAGAAAATAAAACAAGTTTGCTATCAATATTCAAAACAGTCTGGGAATCCGGTGGCCCATCTAAGTAATTAGATTCAGCTGAGACTTGTTGGAGTCGGACTTAAGTTACTCTAGCCCTGCCTATCGCCTTATGTTATTTCGGCTTTGTGCCTCTCCAGGTAATAAACAGTGGTAAGATGTGGTAAAAGCAACCACAGGTGTGCACATTGGTAGAGAGGCCTGACAAGGCACCTCTGCCAGCAGAACAAAAACAATTATTCTAGGAGTGAGCCTACTGTATTGAGAAGTGTATACTTCTGGTATTGATGTATACATAAAAGCCATTATTAACAATTTCAATTCAGTGATTTTGATAATAGTTTAAAAAAATAGTGCAATAGCTTGAATATTGAAGCTCTGTTGTTTCATTTGCCTCGTTGCTGGCAAACGTTGAGCCATTTGAAAAGAAAGTAACTAAAGCAGGGGTCTTCAACGTCCTTTTAGCCAAGCCCCCTGACCTGAAGAGAGGCCCTATACATAGCCCCTATGCATAAAATTAGTTCAAAAAGAACTGGTCTAAATACCGTGTAGGTGGCCGAAGCCTCTCCACAAGGCACCCTTTTATGGTAACCCTACAATACTAGCATTGAAATAATTTAATATAATTAACCAAGATTTTGCGGCCTCCCGGCATGCCCTCTGGAGCACCCCCTGTTGAACATCCTGTTCTAAAGCACACATGACACCATGGGTAGCTACATTTAAGTCCGTCGCCTTTAAAGGAAAAGATAAACACTCAGTACAAACCCACCTCCCTGGTTACAATAACAATTTGAAACTTGGTGTGGTTCTCCCAAAAATAACTTATTCAGTTTTTGAAAAACTTTAATACACAGGTCAATCCGATTGGATTTGTTAAGGGTCCTGCCAAACCACCATGCAGTGTTTCATACACGGATGCATTCAGAAAGACATTTAAAACAGGGATAGCTACCTGTCAACACACAGTATATTCCGATACGACAGAGAGGAGACATATCTAGTTAAGGTATCAACCAACAGCAAGTGAAGTAGCCTCCGAACCCTTACTACTTGGAAATGACCTAAGAGGACGCATCCTAAGCGCAAATCGTGTCTGAGGGCTTCCAGGCTGCGGGCATGGAACATATTCTAACGTAGGCCTACATAGGGTTTAGCGCAAAGAACTTGTTTTATTGCGCTTATACCCCAAGGTAGGCAGTTAACGAGATCTTGTAGAGAAGGATTTTTTTTGCGTGCTTCCCCTTGGTATTAACAACTTTGTGTGGATGGTACTTCCACTATCCTGGCGTTCATGATCTCAAGCACTTTCTGAGAGGATACCAACTGAAACCAGCGGCCAACCCGTCACAGTGGCAAACAGCGAGCAAATACCCCCTCACACGCATTCACACGGGAATAGATGACGCGGATACACAGTGCCAAAGACACTTGGCAGGAGACAGGTTTTCACTGCAATCATCTATTTTATATATCTATATAGACTCCAGACTATTGCAGACACATACAAGCCGCTGTGTGAACCAAACTACAAGCGATATGCCGCCTCCTCCCCCAAGAGTCAGTTAGTTACCCTCTGAGTCCAAGTTTGTTTGTGCCCTTTTTGCAGACTTCTTTCTGTTGGCAAACCTGTTGAAACTTGACTTGACCCCGAGGCCGGGCAGCCTACGCTGTGCATCCTGACTCCGGACTGAGTCTGCTGAACAAGAGGACACAGTGAGAGAACAGTTAGGGGGGGTAAAAATGCTCAGCTCCCTTGTCTACCAAATAAGCAACACCATATGATAGGCTGGTTACAGATGGAAGGCCACGCGGAGGGCAGAGGGGCGGCAAGGGCCCGTCGGTGCGGGCCAAGAGAGGGCAGAAGGAGAAAAGGAGACTGGGTTATAAGTACAGGCCTATAGTTTCAGGTGTAAAGCAAGATATAGATTTATCATTGCATTGTATTTTTATAGTTGTAGACGCTGCCAATGCTGTTTAACAGTTGGATGTAATTTATGGAAAGTTGGCGCGCGGGGGCGGCACAGGAGAGGCACGGCGGGGGACGGGAAGGGAGCTCAACAGGGGAGGAATGGAAGGAAGGGAATGGAAGTGGAGGAAGGTATTGCAGGGACAGGTACGGCTGTAAAGTGCGGGAAATGCACCAGAAGGAGACGAAACTAGGGGGCAGTGGGTGTCCGGACACAAACTAAAAGTGTAAAGGGGGCGACCGAAAACACAACAAGAAGAAGAGACGACACAATACAATATAAAAGGAGAAACAAGAAAACTGCAATCCCAGGGATAATAACGTGTACAAGCTTCGAATACAGGACCGGGTAAAACCAGAAATTTATACGGTTTATAGGCTGTTACTCTGGCTTTAGAGGATGACAGTGACAGTGTGCGTGCGCGGGCCCCTTGGGGAGGTGTGAAGGTGTGTGGGGTGTGTGGTGATGTTGTTAAGCCACCACTGCCTGAATTTGTGCGAGGCCTGTTTGACCCGCTGATTGGGTTATGGTGTCTTGGAGTGTCTTTGTGGGCACGGTAGACGAAGATGACCGGCTGGTGTGGAGTGTGGGTGGGGTTTGGGGAATTCCGTCATTTTGACGTGATGCGGTGGATCAGCTCCTGTCATACTACCGCAAGTGATGGCTTCAGTCAGCCTGTTTTTAGTCCTGCAGGTGTAGAGGGGGTCTCAGGTTTGAGCTTGTTATCACGTGTTCACAAAGTAAGGTCCTATGGCAGTGGGAGGTTTATTCAAAGGTGAGGGCGTGGCTGTATATATTACGAAGGCCCAGGTAGAATACACGCCCGCCATTGTTTCTTAGGTCGGTTTTATTAAAGCAGTACCGTTGCCTGTAAATCACTAAAAAAAATATAAGATCTGAAAAAGGTTTCAGATAGCTTTGCAATACAATGACATATTAAATGAAGTTCTAACTATACTAGACCATGCAAGTCTCTTCAACTCCAGCGGGGTTTTTAACTGAAAGCAGTTAGATCTCAGGCTGTTCTGTTGCTGGCACAGGGTGTTCAGCTGGCAGTCTGTCAGAGAGCCCTATATATTCAGCAGCCAATAAGATGCATCAACCCATCCCGCTGCACCTGTGAGGGTCTTTGCTGCCCTCTTTCTGTTCTCTACAGTCGGGCGATGGGTTCGAGTTTGGTGGCGTAACATGGAGCAGATCACAGACATCTCTGTCAGGTATAACTACAACTTGCTGTTTTGGTTTAACAAACCGCAGAGCCATCCGATTCACGGCAGAGCGGGGGGAAGGCAGATCATGACGTCCCCTCGGCACTTACCAAGGCTGGTGATGAGACAATTTTCCCGCATCGTATTATGTGCATTAAGTTGTGTCCAGGGCTTTGGAACAGACTACTGATCATTCGGGCTGGGTATCGCACTTTATTTTCCCAGACCAGTACCTGACTTTAAACCGTGCCTAAGAGAGGGGGCGATAGCAAGTAAAAAAAAAGAAGAAGAAAGAACACACGTACGGGACAAATCTTTGGTGTGTTGAGCGCCGACTACTAGCCATCTCCGTGTGACTTTGTGCCCGCCGCTATGACTGATTGACAGCCCATCACACACAAGAGAGATCTGGGGGAAGCAGCTGCAGGCGGAAACCGTAGCTTGTGGTCATCGGGAAAAACAGTTTGCCCAGTGGAAACGTCATGATGCACGGCATTTACTTCAGGCCGAAGATGGGGAAACTGGGCTACTTTGCTCAGTTGACACGGACTTTTGATGGAGGCACTGGGGAAATAGGGCACAACCAAACGGGTTATTGTTGAAAACGCCTGGGGCCAAGAAACATACACAGACTAACCTTTGCAAATTATTTCGAACCGCCTGTGGAGAAAAACAACACCTTACTCTGTCCTTCCGTTCATGGCCTGCCGACACACAAGCCGCTGGCCCTTCTGTATTTGATGCTTGCAGAAGAAACAGCATCGCTTGGCATGGGGGGCCGCCATGGTTCACACACCGGAGCCTAGGTAATCCCCACCATGGGTGGACAGTGGGCACTCTCCAAGTAAGTCGCGTGCAGATTGAAGCGATTGACCGGCATAATTTCAGACCGACCGGAAGGGGTAGGCGGGTTGGTAGGGGACCGTCCTCTGATACATGGCAGTAGGCAGTCAATGTCTCAGAAATACCAAATTCCCCCACACAGGTACGACCTGGACGCAACCGATCATCACTCCTCGACGAGTTGACGGGGGTCTGTCTGAATACCAAACAACCTGAGCAGATGCCGGGGCGGGAGGCCGGAGGGCAGAGAGGACGCGGGACGACCCTCTCCACGCTCTTCCCCGCACCTCACCCCGGCGCTCCCGCCTCCCGCGGCTAAAGGACAAGAGGCAAATGTGAGTATTTTTTGTGGAGTCCAATACAGTAGTGTGCAACGCGGGGATTAAGACCTACCCGGGAAGGAAATGTAATAGTTATACTTGCACCCACTTCCCAACGGCATTACATTGTCCAGAACGCTCAGAGTTTTGTTTGTTTTTTTTTTAAATTGAAGCCTGTTTTTGTTGATACTTTCAATAATAGACCATGGGGCACGGTATGGAATAGGAGGAAATGAATCAAACGGGGACGTACAAAGGAGAGCAACCAACAAGACACAATTGACAGCTGTGGCGTGGCCGGAACACCATAGTATGCCTCATGTTCAGGTCATAAGGGGATTTGGAAATTGGACCAGAATAGGTGTACATGGTTGTGTTGTAAAAAACGACCATATTTGGTGATCCTGGTGCCCCCCGGGGGTGAGGTCTCGGGGGAGCGACCGAGTGAGACAGCTCACGGGGGTGGAGGCTGCAGAGTCCGTCGATACTATCGGTGGTGGAGCGCACAGGAGCAGGTAAAGAGCAACAGACTAGAATTCGTTTGGGTGTGTGGATGTGTTTGGATCTGGGGAAAAAAGAAGCCCTAGGGCATCCCAGGGGGAAATGACAAGTGACCGCCGGGGGCCCACCTTTGGTTAGTTAGCACACACACGCACGCGCAACGGCACCTCCAGGCCTATACCTGCACTAATGGAGAGGTCAAGTGATGGCTGCCAGCCGACAAGCCCTGAGCGTTTGGGGGGTGCGTGCCTTGCTCAAGAGCCCTGGCATGCCCAGAGCACCTGGCCGTGCCCAGTAGGTTGAATGGAACTCTCCACCACCACCCCCCACTCCTTACGTTTTTGGTCCTAGTGTACTTGAACCGTGACCCTCCGTTCCCAACCCATCCCCTACCTACTGACTCGGCCACCCCAGAATGTTCGACGTTCCCGACTGTCTCGGCTAGTGCCGTAGAACGCTGTGCAATTTTGAACGGCTGACTGACTGAAAGCGGAGACATCCGACACCTATATGCCCCCCCTCACTCAAACACATGGCAGGTTGCTTGGTGCCAGGTTTGTATGCACGTGACGCACCAGAGACAACAAATAACCCCAACCCGAACAGTGATTCCCCCCACCATATGCTTTTAAGACAATCATATTACCAATATTAATATCAATATTACAAAAACGTCAACGTTTGTCTTCCTTAAGATAATGAAAACCTAAAAAGAGCATCATTTTTTTTTTCCTGGATGGAGCGGTCATAATTCCTATTTGTGTGGTTCCCCCCCCCCCGAAAAAAGAAAAAATTTTGAACTGGAAGGTATTATTCAATCATGAAGTATTTCTTGAAGTTTGGCCAATGATTGGTTACAACGCCGGGCGGGTGATTTATGGTTATTTATTTTTTTGCAGAGGATATATGGATCGAAATCCCAAGGACAACTTTCTCCTATTCCACTTCAGTAGAACTGGGTGACCGGAACTCCCAACACTTCGATGCACTTCTTAGAGCAGTAGCTTCAGGCACGGAGGAGCCTCCCCCCGCTGTCCTGGAGAGACCAGAACCAGTCCTGTATTAAAGCATGGAACAGCGTAAGAAACCTCTGCTCATGAACCATTAACCAATAGATGAATAAGTGTTTAAAAAGTCTTGTATGTGATTACATTATGAATTTGAATCAATATTTAATATTAAACGGTTGAATCTAATATTTTTAAATGACTTATTTACAATAATGCATGTTAAATTTGTACAACATCCTACTGTGGCACTATTCATTGGCCTGATATTTTTTGTGTCCAGCGGCTATGACGCGCTCATATAAATAATAATTAACAACTAATGTATCTATCATCAAAAGAAAGTTGGAGCACAATCCTGGTTGACCACAGCAGGGAGTGGCAGTCTAAGATAGACTACACACCCTTCCTCACCTAATGAGGACATGATTTTAGTAGATTGGTTTGTTCTCTTGGCATTCTAATCCCATTTCTATCATCATTAAAGCGTTACACTTCTGTTGGGATTCCGGTTCTCTTTTAGGACCCTGAAGCGGCAGTACATAAATCTGCACTTGCTTGGAGAAAACTGAGTGAAGCGGCCATTGACAATTGGGAAAAAGCTCACATCCAGAACATGAAGAAGACTCCAAACCCCGCGAGTTCTGCCAAAAGATAAGGTGATAAGTATTACATGCGCAAATGAACTCAACATAACTCCCGCTTTTTTGCAGAAACATGTAACAGGTATCAGTTCGGGCTTCATTTCAATTTGGAACATCAGGTAGATCGGTGACTGGGAACACCTTACTGCGCGCAAGTCAAAGAATGGTCAACTCCTGCAGGAAGCGCGGTGATCAGGTCTCTGAAAGTTCCTCTGGAGTCAGCAGAGTAGCCACACGACTTTGATCTGCTTACATGTTTTGATCACCTAAGTGCATTGGACCGGCCGCGTGCACCTCCAACAATCACAGGAAATTAATGGGTAACTGCTCTGAAAAATGAACAGCAAGTAGAGTAACACCAGCTGGCCTAATCTCTCAACTTTATGAATGTCACAGAGTTCAATTGGTTTTTTACTTATGTGCCGCTTGCTTTGGGCCCGGGAGCAGTGCCACAGGTCAGTTCCTGTCATCGAGAATAGGGGAAAAAAAATTCTAGCAGGAAATCAAACAGAAAGTAATATGAAACCCGGTTCTCACTGATCAGATAACTGCGGTGTTTCCAGATTGGATGGGTCAGGGAGTTCGTTGACAACTTATCCCGATCAGTTAACTGCCTCTGGACGACAGTCACCGGAGGGGGGCAGTTGAATTATTGCTGCCATTTTAGTCCAAAAAGCTAACTAAAAAAAATCAAGTCACGAACGTATGTAACTGTGACGATGTGCATTAAAAAGGTCTCATGACATTGTACTCGTTTGATGCTTTATATTAGACCTAGTGTCCCCTACTACCATATCGAGCAGTCTCTTTTGATCGACAATAGGGTCCCCAATACGATCGGGTCTCGTATATAGACCCTTAGTGGTCCCCTAAGACATCTCTGACGTCTCTTATATAGACTTATGGGCCCCTTAATCCATACTAAGTCCTCTTTTATATAACTAGTTTCCCCTAATACCATAGCAAACCCCCCCACCTGAAGGCCGTGTATATAGACCTTAGTGTGGTCCACGAATACCATATATGAAATCTCTTCCAAAATTTGCTTGTGCTGATTACAGCCTCCAGTCCCACAATGAGCTTTCCTTTGTGCCATTTATAGTCTTTAGCTTGGACGAGAGTGTGTGTTTGTGCAGGGGGGGGTTCAGTGGAGCGGGGGCCGTGACCTTGACCAAACTGCCACTGAAACGCCATAAATTCTCTCTCTCAGGAGTGGCCAGATCTCTGGTGGCCAAGCCGAGAAAGGATAGGCCGTGGTGGAACGCATATTAAGTTAAAAACCGCAATTGAATTTCATGCCATGGTACTTAAGTCAGTTTATACACGGGCCCTAAGTCATGGCAGCTAACGAACCAGCTATGCCTATGGACAAATTGGAGCAAAAACTGACAGTTTAATTTATGGATTATGATTGAATATATTTTATGCAATTGATGATGGAAATCTTTAAAAAAGGTTCATAGCATGAAAAATTTCACTTAGGTTTTTTTAGTTCCCCCAGCCTGCTTTGTCCCCCAGTGGCCGAATGGAGAGGGGGTTACCCGAGCCCTGTTTTATCCTGCCGCTGCCGTTGAGAAAAATAAGCTCAACCTTATCGACGGAGCAAGGTTACCTCCCCCTTTCCTCTGCTTTGCCCGCCAGAGAATTTGGCCCCACCCACGATAGAGAGAGCGAGACATCATGTCTTGCCAACGAGCAAAGCATAGCAGGAAATAAACATAAGCGGAAAAGTGCGGCTTCTTCGGCCCTAAGTATGCGTTTAAACTAAAGTTTGACTGCGGTACCTTCCACAAAAAGACCGAGCTTGCCTTTTGGCGGAGTTATGCGTTACAGATAGCTCCAACAAGCAAACGTGCAATGAATGAATAATCACACTACCTATACCGTGGCACTGCCGCCTTTACCAGGGGGGGGACAGGCGCGACTCTGCGACCGTTGGGAGTAGGTGGTGTGTAGCCTCTTGGGGGGATGGAGAGGGGAACAGTAGGCTATGCAACACCTGCCCAGGGAGACAGCTGACTGACTCATGAGCGAACCGGCACTGGACAGTAACGGGAATCAGAAAGGTGAGGTGATGTGCCTTGTAACCGGGTAAAAAAGAATAAACCACAAGCTTCTGCAAGCCCAAACGAGCCAGTGACACTGATCTCCCTTCTTCGTCCGCCTCCTCCCATCTTCCTCGTCCTCCTCCTCGATCATCAGCACTGAGGGCCAATCAGCAGCGGTACCCCCAATACGGGCGGTTGACAAAGAAAAGCCAGAGGGGGGACCAGATCAGCGCACAATGCCCACCGAGCCGGAACCACAGAGCGTGGATGCACTCGGAGCACAAAACAACGGACCGCTCACCTGTTGGGTCGTGAGATGAGGTACGTGCCCGCGTCCACGTGCGCAATGAATGACGCAGCGGAGGCGGTCCCAGGCTTCGCCATGCTCAGGTGGATCCGCTGGCGAACTCGTTGGGTTTGAACTGCGGGGTTCCCAGGAGACGTGCGAGCGGGCCTGGCGGGATATCGAGACACTAACCTAAGAGCGCACAGTTACTGCAACGACTACAATCAGTCACAGCCTGAAAAAACTACAGCTCTTGCCAATTTGCGGTAGGGCTCCATACGGTAACCAAAATCCCGCCGTAAAGGGGTTTTGACTGCTTGATGCACTTACACTTATTAGCTTGTTCAGGGCCATCCGACCAGAATCCCAAACCTAAAAGAAGTGGTGCCCATCATCGAGCCAATTGTTTAAGCGTTGTAGAGGAACCCGCCCCAGATGGTCATTGCAAAACCACGCTTCTCTATTGTTGTGCACTACAACACTAAAACATTGAAATCATGGTGTTCACATCCCCAAAACTCATCTGGAAAAAGTGTCTCAGTCTCACCTGCTTGACTCTCAATGACTTACGGGAAGCTTACAACTACGGAGTAAGCGCATGCTAGATTATGATCTGCAGTGAGTCGGTTCCGTACCCATTGAGGTACTCCTTCCCCCAGCATGCGCGCAGTTCCAGCGGGCCAGTTTTTACTGTTGTTCGTTCAGCGCAGTGGCAAGACGGCTCCTCTCTGAGAGTCCAGCTTCTGCGCCATCCCACCCCGTTACAATCTGGGGATCCACAGAGCAACAAATGTGGTTTTCAGTTTGTTGAAATAAAAAAAGGGGGGGGGAAATAGGGCTTTTTTTTGTTTACTTAAAAAAACGACCTACCATTTTATTTATTGAGCCGCTGATCCTGTCCTGAACTTTCACATGAAAATGGTATGTTTTTATTGCCCTAAATATCTTTTTTGGGACGCGGCTCAGACTGAGTTCAATCCCCAAAGATTCACACGATACATTGCAAAACTTGCCAACTAGCTCGCAGGCGCGCGGTCTGCAACGTTCTGAAAGCTGCCAGTTTACAACCCGACTTCAATATTTGGCTTCAGTCTGCCCAGGGTGATAAAACAAGAACATCAGGACGTCCGGGCATTAGCCTGTTGCGCACAAAGTCTTTTTGGTCTGGTAATATTTCAAGTGTACTTTAGGCTCCCCTGCGACCTCCTCCATCGGTGTTTTAGATGAGAGGGCTAGCTAGGCCCCACGCAGTCTGGAGAGGAGAAACGTGCTCTGGTTGGTGGTATTTTCTGTAAACATCCCTCGTCTCGGCTGCTAAGCAGGGTGGAAAACGTAACCAAAACTTGTGAAAATTTACTCAGTAAAATTAATCCGTTTTCAAATGTACTTCAAATCGGCCCTGCCACACCGCGATTTCCTCCTTGATGGTACATTTTGTGGAAAAAAAAAGGCCTGGTACCTTATTTAAAAGGCCATCTAGCGTGTAAGTCTTCTACATTAACACAATAAAAAAGTCAGCATTTTTAAAAGTAAAACTTTTTGAATACATTTTTACATCTTCCAACCATATATGAATAATCAATGTAGATTTTCTTATGCAATAATATTATCACAATTTATAATACCTAATTCTACACTGACTCGGGTTAAAACAAAACTGGCCAGATGTTTTTACTTTGGCCAGGTCCTCATCAAAATAGTGACTAGTAGGTTTCATGAATTTTTGTCCTGTTGACCTTAGTTGCTTCATCTATATTTATTAAAAACTAAATGAACACTTAAACAAATGCTCTTGTTTTTCGACCCTGTAAGATGATGAACTTAATGGCCCCTCCCCCACAGAGGATAGAACATCAGCCACTACGGACGCCGCAAAACCGCCCCCTCTTACCCTGGAGGCCCACGCCGTTGGGTCACTTGACGTTAAATTAAAGACACTACTTCTTTCTTCTATCTCCGTGCGCCGGTCATCGCACTCCATCGTGCTCACGCGGACTATCAGATCATGTCTTCCCGAATTCAATGACGGACCTAAGAACAAACACTGGCGGTCAGCCTGCGAGGAAGCCGTTTTTTCACATCGCATGACACAAATGGCCGAAAGAGTATTTATGACCTTGTGCTCATAGGCTTTAAAAAATATATAAGATCCACCACAAGTCTTTCCAAGTACTTTTACGCTTTGCAAAGGCCCACCGATGTTGGATTTAAACGGCTTCATTAAACTAACCACCGGGTTCAGGGCCTACCTTAGGCTACAGATGCCACGCTCCCTTGTCCGTTCCTCCGCCACAAATGGTGGGGGCAGGAAACTTGTACCGCTCTCCCACCGGAAGAAAACAAAACAACAAATCCTCATAAAATAGTCAAAAGTACATATCTAATGTGTAACGTCAACTACAGGTAACCCTGTATACTGGAGGCCCTGGTGAGCAAAAGGTAACATTTTGGTAATGTCCGAATGCTTTCCGGTGGAGAGTGTATTAAAAGGAGACCCAGCCAGCGCTGGTTCTCTTACATTAGCTTAGCACAAAGACCGAACCGCTAGTCGGGCTAGTGGTAAGGTTTTAAATTGCGGGCGCTCTCACCATGCGTAAAAACACACGTGCCTGTCTGAAGTTGTGGTTGATGTTGGGCCTCCATCGCCAGGTTCCGGGGAGGAGTTTGCAGGAGGTTGCCCTATCCGTGCGGCGCTCGTTGGCGTCTCGCTCACGGTGTCAATGCTGACAGGAGGTCAAGATGTTTAAAGCACACAAACAAGTTTGATCTACAGCATGATCCTATCCTCTAAAGACCAGTCATATTGTGTGCAGTGTGGCGGCCCTGCGAGAACCATTGGTCTCCAAAGTCACTGTTCACAGGTCGAAAGACGCCCTGCTTCCAGCTCTGGGAACATTCAACAATGAGTGACGTAAAGAAGTAAAAAAAAAGGGAAACACAGACCAAATTAAGACCATCTAAAATAGCGTTGGGTGTCCATTGCCTCTCAAGCCTCACAAGTCGGTTGTCCTCTTGTTCAGAAACACTTGTTGCCCACCTCGGGACGATGATGTCCCCAAGTCGGAGCGGTGCAGCACATCAAGGTGGCCCAGATGCGTCATGCAAACACATTACCCTGTCTTAGCCACTGGAATGAGAACACCAAATATAAACACGTTGCAATCAAACACAAAGCCCTGACTGATGGTGTGTGTGTGTGTGTGTCCTGGTCGCGCGGACGATGAAGTCTGTTACCTGGCGGATGCGGGAGCGTCATTGGTAGTGACGGTGTGGAGATCCTCTTGATGCTTTTCACTGCTTCTCATTGCGGGGGGTGATCCGTTCAAAAGCTTTATCGTAGTGCTGCCAAGGCACCGCAGCTGCACTGCGAAACCGAGTCATCCCCGCCGTTCTTATAAATAACTGATGTGACAAGGGCAGGCGGTTCACTTACAGGGTCAGTGGGGTCAGCTACCTCCATGTATCAGCATCTCATCAGTCTGGAAGTCCATCTCCTCCTTCACCTCCCCTTCCTCTACGCAACTGGAGGATTCTCGTGTTTCAGCTGCCGTGAATACATGACATGGAGTAAAGAATAGGGTGTATGGAGGGATAGAGGGTTGTAGGGGAGAGAATGGTTGGGTTAACAAATGGGGAAAATGGGGGAGAGCTTGTTTATGGAGGATACGTTGTATGTAGGAGAGAGGTTGTATAGAAGAAGAGGGTTGTAATCGGAAAAACACATTTTAACCCCAGGCTACGAAACCCACAGAAGAATTATCCTACTACAAGACTACAAAGATATGTCTTAATCTAAAATACCACTTTTGAAACCACTATCCCCACTTTTTAAAATCTCGGAATTAAAACAAATTCTCTAATTCCAAACACATTATTGACCCCTCTTTGCTCTTTTATCCATTATTAACAGGATTAATGTATATATTCGATAAAAATGTCAAAAACATGAAATGCCATTCTTATGTCCCACAGTCCTTATTTTCGGCCACGGGATTCAATAGAAACGAGGAATCTGCACACTGAGAGCTGCCAATCTTTATTTCGTTGAAAACGAGGAATCGTTCGTGACGACTCTATGTCAGCTTCTATCCAGCGATAAAAACCGAAAACGCGAGCAATACCTGGATTTCTGGTCCCTTCGGACGACCCCAACTGCTTCGGGACCTTCTTCTCAACGCATACGATCCCGGGACATACAACAAGCACATGTTCTCCCCAGTGGGAAACAATTGCCGTACATCAGCTAAAGCATCACATCTCTCACCCTCCCGTCTCTCTTGGCGCTCTTAGTGAGCGTCTAGCAATGTTGAACGAGGTCCAGGTTCCTACGATCTTTCCCCTGCGGCAGATTCCTCTGTTGAAACAACTTGCATTTATGCCACTTCAATATAAGAAAACAAGTAACATGTTGAAATCAACAGGTGACACTCCTGTGTGTGGGTGGGGGTGCAGCCTGCGTACCTGACAAACCTCATGCTTTCCTCTGGTAGGCCGTCTTCTGTGCTTGCCTTGTTCCACCACTGGAGCTCGTCTCGTCCTCCTCGATGAAGGAGCGTACTGACTACCTCCCCGAACTGAGAGGCATACTTATCTGGAGACCAAATAAAACATCGATTTCATACGAAATTACAACCTAAACTAGTTTCATCTAGTACGAGGGTTTTTTACGATTCCCAAACAGGGGGGGGGGGGTTAAGCAGGGCGTTTCCAGTGGTGGGAAACGTGGATGAGATTGTTGCCATTTAGAGAAGGATGTGTCCAGACTAGGTAGGGTCGGGAGACGCGGGTCTATAAGACCTGCTCCAAATTTTCTCAAACCCAAAATCACACAATCCGTGCGTATGATGCTGCTATGAGCTATGACGTTACGGCAGGGCGCCAGAGCGAGGCAGGTCAGGGAAAGCAAACAACAGCCACAGATTCGAATATTTTCGGTTAACAGTGGCCGGTATAAAACTAACTTTCTGTCCATCTTTACGAAACGGCCGCCCCTGGTGGAGTGGAACTACATGAGTGAGCAGGTAATAAAAAAAATATATAGTAGATAAGGTTGCCCCCGGGCTCGATGCTGCACACCTCTCCTTGTGGGGGGGGGGGGGGGGGGGGGGGGGGGGGGGGGGGCTTAGTAACCGCTTTTGGCTTTAGCAGAAAGGGTGAGACTGAGAAGGTATAGTCGATTTCAATTGTTTTTTTGGCTACGTCCTGTATCTTCACATCCTACCTACGGCCCCTGTAAGAAAACACGGTCACCTCTTACCCACCAAATAGAAAATATCGACCAATGGTATCGATAGACTCAGATCTTTAAGCATCTCAAAAGGTCCAATATCAATAAAAATAGAACAGGCCCCATCCCTATCCAGACATTTAATCCTCTGTTATACACATACACTGGAGTTAAAAGATACAAACCTATTTAAGGCGTGATTGCGTGTGGACACCCGTCCTGTCTTACGGTGTCTCGCTTTCTGGATAAGTCGCTCCAGTCCAGTCTGCAACCCTACGGAGAACAAACACTGAGTAAACAGATGGCATGGGGTTCCTGTATTAGATGTAGTTCATTATTAACCACCAAACCTTCCCAGCTGTCTCCTTTGCGAAAGGCTGTAGGGCAGGCTTTGAACTTCTCCGCCGCACAGGACCCTCGACGGATTGTCCTGGATCCAGGGC
The DNA here is from genome assembly GCF_008692095.1 of Etheostoma spectabile. Lineage (NCBI taxonomy): Eukaryota > Metazoa > Chordata > Actinopteri > Perciformes > Percidae > Etheostoma > Etheostoma spectabile. Next base: position 17,833,145 of record NC_045747.1, on the reverse strand, counting down.
GTTGAACGTCGCCATGACCTTAAGTCAAGAGACAAAGACTCTTTCGGTACTCACCTAAAAGATGTCCAGATACAAAAACAGTCACAATGCAAATGGCAAACATGCATAGGTACTCAGGCCGTGAGCACACTGAGTCTCCAGCATGCCATGAAAAAATAGGCACTGATCCTTGCCAGTGGCTATCTCAGCGACCCGCCACACTCCACAGCCAGTCGGACAAGGTACAACTCCACACACATGACCTCAAAACCTTGGCTCTGAGCTGTCACTAACATCATATTTCATTTAAGCTGTCTGTTTCCTTCTCACCATCATACATTTTAAAGCCGCAATAACACAAACTAACACACAGCTGGGAGCTTAATGGTAATAAAACCTCATTGACCACTGCCTGAGACCACTCTCAGGACCTCACACCTAATTGATACTGTCAGAGTGAGAGTGGCCCCGACCAGTGGGTTCTGCCTCTCAAGACCACCTTGCAGTGCCCAGGAGATGACCTGAGACATCTCCAGACTATCTCACCCTCATACTCGGTCGTACGGGGACTTAACCGGCGACCCGCCGTTCCTAACCCAACTCCCTAATGTATGAGCTCCTGCTTGCCACCCACAAACCCACCCAACAGTTAGCTACATTTAGTTTACGCGAAATCCGTTTATAATTTAGCGTGCTGCGTCTTGTAATTTAATAAGCTTGGCGGTTCGGGATCGATTACTACAAAGCCACTACGGTTTAGATTTGTACGTTTGTTAAAGCGTTACTCGTTCACGGCACTAGCTGACATCTCCCACTACCTACTAATTACTACCATGATCTTTATGTCAACTACTTGTAACTTACGATCACTGCTACAGAAGAGCTGCTCTCGGCTGGGCGTCTAACGAATCCCGGACCCTGTCACACATAATAACAAGAAGGCGCTCCGAGCGTTCTTCCTGGATAAGGAAATTTCCGTTCCTGGGCTCTCTGGCGCGGTTAAGCTAAAGGGTGGCTTAACGCTAGCCATCCTGCCAGGTGGCCCCTAGCATGCTCTAATTGGTGCAGTCCGAACACGAATTTTCTAAAGGCTCGCTAAGGATCTAACTTTAAACACCACGAACACGGTGGTTTGTTTACCCTGTACACTTGAACTGTAAGATTACCGGAAGTAGTGACACCCTGTAATGCACGTTTAAGCCACCAGGTCCTCAAAAGTACAATTCCCCGACGAAGTGCCCGGTTGTGAAGTCAGGAAAAGCTGACGCAGAGCCGGGACCCGGATTCAACATGCCGTGTTTCATGCCCTAAGACTGCCCGCAGCGGCCAAAGGCGAAACTACAACTCGTAAATGTGTTTTTCTTTGCCCGAGGTAACCGAGTACGTACACACAGTATGTCTAACGTGCTTAGTGGCGTGCGCTGTAATTCACACATGGCCACAAGGTGCGTATTTGCACATTTTTCGATCTAAATCTCTCGAAAACAACCAGGGCAGCTTGGACACAACCTGTTAGCACGGAAACCACTCATGTTTACCATAACTGGTGTTCTCTTTTCGTAATATAAATATGACTTTATACATGATAAACAACAATAATATAATTAATACACCCATACCTACACTGGGATGTAGTGTTGCAGTTCCTCACTGTGAGCACCGGAGGCGATGAACACAAATATTCTCTACACACATCGGCCTCCTCCCCGACGCAAGTACAGAACACACAATACCATACTACATGAACCGGCCGGTTTGAATTCGTTCCAAATAAACCGTGAATGAGATTTATAATAAGAAGCTTTATAAGAATGAAATTCACTTGTCATTCGCATTGCATCGCAAACCTCGGCCATTAAATAGTACCTTTTACACCAATCTGTGACCTCATTTTATACACTGACGACAGCTACTTACACACTTTGATAAACATAAGTCATCTATTTTATACTTTATTTACATTGCCCTAGAGATATCAGGTCGCAGCGTGGACGGAGTCAGAAGTGTTCCCGCGGCAAAAACGCGATTATGAGGGATCGATGGCCCAACACAAGTAGTGGGTTGCACAGTCCCTACCCCGAAAAGAGGGGTTTTTTCAAAGGACGATTATCATTGAATGAAACCCGGAAGACAAAACTACAAACTACCTGCCTTGATGAACATAGTGCATACAACCGCACAGCAGTGTCGTTTCAACAAAAATAAGGCCGAAAAAGGTGGAGGGAAGGTAGACTACGTTCCGGGTGAATCCATTTACCTGGCGGCGGAAGGAACTTATGTGGAAGTTTTTCGCTCCTTGGCCCTTTCTCGTCCTCTCCTTCATACCAGGAAGTGGAAATCTAGATGCATACTCTATCTGTATGTCCTGCAAGCTTGTTTATGAACCATCAGATCCTTTTAAAATTGGCAGTGTTGATATTATGGTAGACCGGTAAATCAGTCATAGACGTCCCATATCCAAACAGACAGACGCCCGGAGGGGCCTGGGGCAGAACATCGCCTAGAATCCGGTCTCTCTGAGCAGATAACTGAGCCTCCTGACTCGATCTCTGCTGTCGACAGTAGCCACGAGCTGTCTTATAACTAATCGCTGGAGCGAGTAAGAGGGCGGGCATAGCGCTTCAAAGGTCGAGACATCTGATAATAAGAGGCTGTGGTGTGAATGATGTCAATTTTACAGGGCTTTGGTTGAACGCGAGGCTGCCGTCTTTTGCACATCTGGTCTTTTAAGCATGTGCATTCATCCACACTCATTTCTCTTCACCTTAACAAACCACTGAGCGACTGCATATTAACGTGCCGGGAATCCGCTGGGGGGCTGCCTGTGAATTGTTTTTTCTTCCCGGTTGCAGATAAAAATTATTACCTGACACTTGCTTGTGACTCATGTCAAACACACCCACATGGTTTCCTTCAGGGCTCTTTGGAGCTGATGCAGCTGGTAAACGCAGGCGTGTGCAGAGTCCTGATTCATTATGTTATCTGGAAGCCGGTTGTTTGGCGGCCCGCTCAGTGACTGGTTACATGAACACTCACGAAATTAGCAAGGAAGGGGGTGATTGGTCTACTGGAGCAGGCCAGCATGAGGTTGACCATTTGTACTTGACAGAAAGATCTCAACATCTAGGCTGCTGTGGATCATCATCGGAAAGAGCTCCACCATCTAGGCTGCTGGATGGATCACATCTGAAAGGCTCACATCTGGCTGCGCGATCATCAGCTGAAGATCTCAACTCTAGGCTGCTGGTGATCATCATCTGAAAGATCGCACATCTAGGCTGCGATGGTCATCATCTTAAGATCTCACATCTAGCTGCTGGATGATCATCATCTGAAGATCTCACATCTAGGCTTGCTGATGATCATCATCTTAAAGATCTCAACATCTAGGCTGCTGGATGGAAGCAGCATCGAAAACTCAACATCTAGGCTGCTGGATGGATCATCTCTGAAAGATCTCAACATCTAGCGCTGGATGATCATCGTGGAATAGGCTACAGATGTTCATTGTTTCCCGCTCCAAGAAATTTCCTAACGTGGTGATTCTCTGATGTGCCTTATGATCAAAACTGCCTGAACTATCACAGTAAAATACTGATAACATCACCATGCCTCACTCCAGGCGACTTGTGTTGACGGGGAATAAGTAAAGTTACATGTTTGTGCCAATATTAGCCATGTTTGATGTTAGCTATTTTGCACTGGCGGAGATTCTCAAGTCTTGGTAGTTTACTTATATTCCTCCAACCGTTTCCTGTTACTTTGTACGCACAATTTTACTTGCCAAACGTCCTCTGTGTATTGTTATTTAGTTTGCCGGTTTTTTCTGACGGTCATTTGGCCTAAGTGGTCTTATAGGCCAACACCGCGCCGCCGGCCTGAACACAACCTCCATCTAACTCTTTGCTAAATCACTGATGAACGAGCACGTTGCAGCTAATACTTTATTTTCAACAGCGTAACCAATCATAATAAACGCTGGTGGCAGCGACCAGTAAGAGGATAGGTTGCTTTGGACAGGGCAATCGCCGATTTCTGAGAACATACTGTCAAAATGCCGCTTAGAAGAGCGGATGGCCCCATACTGTCAGGAGCCTTGCTCTGCAGATTTTGGGCTGATGTTGACACTTTGCTGTCAGCTTCATTTGAAAATACATCAGATAGATCTTGTGTGTGTCCGTAGGAGTTGTGTTGAGCTTGGGGCATCAGGAGTTTACCTTTACATTTTTGGCAGTACGTTATGAACAGCTCAGGGATGTTACAGATAATCCAAATAATGTACTATAGTGTAACTACTTCAGCAGTAGAATTGAGTAAATAACATTGCTTTATCACTTTATCACTTCATACTGGACTCAAACTGACACTTTAATAAAATTTATGGTCTTTTGTTTGTTTATTTGACAAATTTCTAAGTGTTGGTTAGTACATTCTTATTGTTCTTTTGTTGGTCTTAAGATACTGTCTTTTTTTATCTTCGTTATTTCTTTTTCCTTGCTAAAAAACTGCTGCTGAAATTTCATTTCCTACGGGTGTCAATCCCAAAAGGATCATAGATCAGTCTAAGTCTAAGTCTAGAGAACATTACTACTTTCTTTTGGAGTAATACACCCCACACGCCTACAAACAGCTGAGTCACAAGTAAGACAAAATACCCACAGTTCACTAAAACACGATCTGGTTGTATTTTATGTCTTCTGACTATATCTAAATGATATATCAATGCCAGATTTGTCGTCCCGGCACATCAATGGAAACGCAGCAGCACAATTGAAAAGCAAACTAATAAACACATCCAGTTTATCTATTAGGCTTCTAAAAAATACAACATTCATCCAGCAGAATTAGTTCCTTGGTTTTAACAGTGTCTTTCGGCGGATGACGCTTATGACCCGTTTGGGAAACTATTCTTGCGCTTTAAATCAACACCAACACTTCCACTTAAGTACGGTTTGAAATGACTAACCCAACTCCCACCTCGTTATCATCCCCACACCCCATCATGTATCCATGACACTGTGAATAACCCTGCTTATTTGGTATTTGCCTGGTTTGCGCAGGTGCACGAATATGATGGAATAGTTAACCCAAGGTCAACATTCTGTCATTATGGGAGCATGGTGCGTGTTTGCACATGGTGTCCATAGTTTCTCTTGCCAAAACAAAAGTGATACCGGCTATCAGGTACTTGTCCAATTGTATGTGGGTGAGATTGTCAGCAGAGATCACACTGAGTCCCAGCAAGAACACCTACTGTCTATCACTCTCCGTGGGAGTAGCACAGGTGGGTTATCCCGAGGGGATCGGGGATCACCGCCAGCCTCCGTCTTTATTAGCCCAACCCCAAACCAACAACAACAAGAAGGAAACACACAGTCCTCCCCCTTATCGAGCCTACTCTCATCACGCCGTACACTGGGGTGGGTGGGGGGGGGGGACCGGGCAAATAAGCCAGCCAGGCAATCCCTTTTTAATGGGCCTTTAATGCTGTCAGCTCCTTTGGTCTTCAGAAGGGTAGCATGCGCGTGTGGTGAACCGTCACAAGTAGATCCGTTGGGACTGCATCTACACGCGCTAAATATAACTAGTGTCCCTGTGTCCTGGTGTGGTGTTTGCCCATCACTCAGGATAACGGGAACTCAGATGTAGTTTTCTTGAGATAATATACCGAGCATTTTCTTGTTTGTAATGTGCCTATAACCATATGAAAGGTATATACTCAGGTACTCGCACTGAGTTATCAAGACACATAAAAATGTCAGAAGCAGAGTTGGAAAAAGATATTTGCCGTACAACATTGCGAGTAAGTCCTGCCTTAAATATTTTACTTCAATAAACACCGTATTAGCATGGAACACCTCAAAGTACCAAGAGTACACGTATCCTGTAAATGGACAGTTTTCGATGCTGTGTATTAGGCAGCAGGTTTTCATTCCTTAATGTTCCGTAAAGGGTTATTATGCCTTACGCTGGGTCGCTGAACCTGGGATAATACATTGTAATTTACTTGCTTATTATCTTTCATTCCTTAGGGCGACTCGCCAAATACTTAATTTCAAATAAATGTAGTGAGTAAACCAACTTTTCCCGACAACGGAGCATAACTAGCAGCCGATGGTGGGCAATGTGGGCCTGAACAGGTGTTCAGGTAGGAACAGTTTGTCCAAATGATGTCTTGTAAGTACCTAAGTGTGTTTAGAAAAAAGTGATTTTAGGATAAGATTATACCAAAACGTTGCCTGCATGCGGCCCATTGTTACTGACCTGTACCTGCACGTTGCAAATATGAATTGTGTGTTTATCACATATCCCCTTGTAGAAACTGATAAATGAAACAGTAAAAAAAAAGGTATGGTAAGGGCAGCACTTCAAGTTAAGAAAGAGGTGGGTGTTGTTAAGACAGAAACATTCAAAAGTGACTTGCAACCCAATACCCTGCATTAATGAACATTTAACTAAAACTAGATTGTTTCACAAACCTTAACCAAAATGCTTTTTGTTGCCTAAAACTAACCACAACCTAATGGAAATCAGGATGTGAACCTTGCCACTAACCTATATACACCCCATGCACCTTGACCCACCTCCCTAAACCTTCAAACGAACCCGCCAGGCAATACAGTTACCTAAACCTGTATCCAACCAATGATAGTGATCGGTTTACAGGCGGAATTCCTATCCCAATCAAGTAATAGCCTCACTGTTTTTCAGCTAATTGTACTGGTGCAGTGACATTTTGATTTAACTTTAACACAGTTCCAATTTGATCCAATGTTGTCACTTATTGAATGACAACGATAGTGACGAAAGAATAGGAAGATACATATGATAACATAAATAGGCACAACTTTGTAACATCAGATTCATGTCATATTACACAATATAACCGAATATATCCTGTATGTTGGTGAAGGCCCCCCCTTTAGTACATCCTTCAATGTTTAAGAACTTTGACCTTAACCAGACAAAGCTTACTTTGTGTTTTCTTAAGTCTTCATATATACACTGCGAATGGCTTTTTGCTCGCTAAACAGGGCGGTGGCTGCCCTGTGTCGTAATACTGAGTGCACTTCAAGTAAATGCGTCCGTCAGTACACTATAAGTACTTATATCTCCAGGATTTGCTCGTTCCAATGTCTCCCCTCTGCAGAGTTTTAATGCTCCCATTTTTGGTTCCATTGAGACGTAGCGTACAGTCTGTTTGACCCTCGGCCTGGATGCGTTCCCTGTCCCGTCCCCATGTTTGTCCCTCCCTTCTGGGACGCAAGCGCCCGTTCAACGGAGTCGCGCCTTTCTCGTGCAACGCGCAGCAAGCTCTGTTTCTGGAATCTGCTGTTTGCCATTTTGGTCGATTCTGTCGATTCTCCCGTCATGTTCCGAGACGTCTTCCGCGTCGTACGCGGCCTCAGCCTGAATACCGTCTACTGGCCGGGCGTGAGCACGGCCCCTGCCCGCCCTTGCCTCTGCTGCTGGAGCTCATGGGCTCGGGGTTCTCCCTTCCTTGGAGCGGCGAGGCTTTTCTTCCGGAAACCCCTCTTGACTTTTCCCGACATGAAGGCGTGACGATGGGGTTTCGCCGCGGTGGATCGGAGCCGAGCACTACCAAAATAAGCACGACCCGCTACTCCTACGGCAGCGCAACCAGCAGTTGAGATGTTGAGGCGTAGAAAGCAATCCAGCAAAGCCGAAACACGGCAACAACGATCACAACCAGGCCGTACACTTTTCTCTCTCCCGACTTCCTGCGCGTGGTGGAGGTGGCGTGGACATTTTTATACCCCGAACTGCGGACCTTGACGCACGATAAGCAGGTAGCAGAGGCAGATGATAAGAAGAGGGCAGAAATCCAACGTGGATGTAATAAATAAAAGCCGCCCGCCAATGTTGCTGCTGTGGCCAGCGATGTTTACAGGTACCCCCTGTCTTCTGGATTTGGCAAAGATCCACCACAGGCAGAATAACAGAAGGACAGAGCCCAGACAGTGCCATTTACAACTTTGGCCACCTATGCGCCGCCACTTGAAGACCGAACAGGTGACTACGGCAAGGTAGCGAGTCGATGCTCATCACAGGCAGCAAAAAAAGAATGCGGTGACTGGTTGATGGAGTCGCCAGTCTGACCATGCGCACATAAATGAGCCAAACTCCACGACTGGATGGTGTTCTAACCGCCCGGAAAGGCATCTGAGCATGACGAGCCGTCAGCGATGGCTTAAGTTCTGGATGTCATAGTGTTGGTCACTGACTCTATCGTTGAGTAGATGCAGCCAGTGGTGAAGCCACAAGTGTTTGCCACCCAGCCCAATGAATACACAACGCTTATGTATAGAAGTTGGTAGAGACCCCCTGCCACGCTAGGACCTACGATACAATGGACGCTGGAGTTGGTGGAGTTGACAGCGTCCTTTCAGATCGCTGTCTTTAACAGCAACGAGGAGTCCGGGCGAGGCTGGGGAAGCTGACCGTTCTCCCCCAGCTCATCCCTCCTCTTCATAGCGAGCGGGTCCAGTGTCTTCGCGGGTTTCAGGGGGGAGGGCAGAGGAAGGGCGCAGCTCCCTCACCGGGAGCTAGATTTCTTCTGTGTTTAAGCTCTCGCCATCTGATCTGTCGGGATGGGGAAAAAGACATTATCAGACGGCGGTTCCTCTTTGTTTTCAGCTCTGAATAAAACCAAAAAAACAATCTTGGTCGTTTTGTATTTTTGTTTAAACACAGAAAGCTCTTTTTTACGTTCCAGCCAAACGTGGTGCTTGACTAATAAAATTAGTTCTGTTTTAAAAAACCTTGAACTTGCCCTTTCCAACTTTGAAACCACCAGGTATGCTCTGTTGCGACAAAAGGGGGGGGTGCACACGAAGGAATTCTGCTGGTCATTCTTCGGATAGACAGTGATTTTAGGGCTTTGACTGTCATACAGAGATGTATGCCGTGCTTGTTGTGGCCTTTGGACATGTGCGCAATGCATGTAATATGTGTGTGTGTATTGGGTAATCTGGGAAGTGTTTGTTCGCTACTCACCATGGCACCTGTGGTATGTGTGCTAATCCAGTTAGAAAAGGATTCAAGAAATAAAATAAAGATTACCTACGGTGATGGCAGCCTTATTATTTGAAACACAAGGTGGAAATGGGCTTTGTGGCTTGTGTTTGTGCCAGACGTGCCACAGAGAGCGAGAGGGAAGGCGGACAGGTCCCCTCTCAGCACGGTGTGAACGTGTGTAACGTGCTTTGAGACATAGACTGTAAATATAGTCTATTTGAATATGTTTACTCCAGCATTGGTGTCTCTCTCAGTCCCAGGTGATACTCAATCAGCAGAGAGTTCTGTATACTCGTGGTAGAAACAATTAAACCTGCATCAACCGTTTAACTGAAGGTTGGTTAGCTGTATTACATAGGGTTTAGTTACCGACAAATAAAGTGATCTGTATCATCTGTGAGCAACGCCTTCAAATGGCCAAAAAAAATAAAAAGATAAAAGCTGATTTCTGTCCCTCCTGAAAACTCCATGGATTTTAATCCTGTCACAAAAGCCGCAAATATAACACAAAACTGCCAACTCATCGTGGTTGTAATAAGACAAAAAAAAGTGGTGATCATTAGCAAGGATTTGCTGTACGGTTTAGTTTCCAAACACCAAAGTCCAAAGCAAGCGACCAAACCAGCTTTTATTTGGAAGTCAAAGCTCAGGACAGAGGAGGGCAGGAGACTGGAGCATAGACGGTACATTTATATACTATATACCATTACACATAATATAATACAATATTATTAATATCATCATGACAGATGCAAGAGGACGAGGGGCTATCGGCTTCAGCCAACCCAAAAATCTAAAAGGCAAGCGCTCGCTCCCTTCAGGTCCGCAGATCAAGCTGTTCCCCCTAGCCCCCCCTCTAAGTCCTGGAGAACTTCCCATTGTATAATCTGGAACAGCGTTTTTTGTTGCATTTGCTTTCGGTGTCGGCTTCTTATCCTTTTGCGTCACTCGTTTCAGGGTTTGTGTTTGCCTCGCTTTTGCATCGTTTCTGTAGTTGCAGCGGGTTTATGTATTGGTTTGTGTGTTGTATTTGCATTTTTTGGGCAATCACTGTTTTTTTGTCACACTAATGAATTGCTGTTCTTAAGTTGTTTGTGTTTTGTCCTATTTGCATGTGTTTTCTTTAGTTACGGGCGTTTGCCCGCCCGGCAGCCGCCGACACTGGTCTTTTATGCAGGCCAACGCTGTTGGAACTGAGGCACAAAGCATCATAAACTGTAATGTCCCAACATTGTTACAATGCCAACACAGGACACAGGCAAAGATAACGCTCCGAGGCAGTGGCAGAGAGACCAAAAAAACACAGGAAACGATGAATTGATGCAAAGCGATGAGTGGTGTAAAAATGATGAAGTCCGAACGGAAACAATCAACTGTGACAATGGATTTTGCAGTTAGATTAATTAACCATAGCACTTTATTTGTCCTATCCTGGACGGCAGGTCATATAAAACACATGTTTTCCCAGGTGGGGCAATTCATTAGCAACCCAGCAGCACTTAGATTAACATTCACTGGGCCCACAATTTGGGAGTGGCTTTTAGGACACATGCGGTGATACTGTTGTTTTGTTTCCGGAGCACCATTTTGGTGAAACTAACAGCTGGTGCACTCGCCACCCATTCACACAGCCATTTCACTGTAGAACTCACAAAGAACAAAAGAATACCCATTTATTCGGTTAATATTACCCACGTTGACCAATTACCGACCTAAACCAACCGGACACTTTGCAGTGCCAGCCCGGCGACATACTGTCGGACAACACACACAGCTGTCTTTTTGCCACCAGCACCGAGGCCTACTGCTCACAACCATAATGGGGTATCTCGTTCAATAGTCATGAATTTTCTTGATATGTCTCCTATATATCGAAGAATATTATTAAAACAGTGCATGAGGTATCCGTGGGGACGACCTTAGTTTTCAATCATCAAAGCATTCTTTTGGGAAAATGCACCCACGAACTATTTATTCATTGCATACCTAAACAAATTATTTGGATTCTGCTGCCACAGGCTTGACTAAAGTTATGGTAACACTTTCCGGTAAGGTACATGAATTATGATTCTGGTATCATCAGAATTGACATGATTATATTCCTCCTCATAAACTCATGCATAACAACCCATTCACTAAAGCCCAGTAGTGGGTACATCAATTACTCAGAAGTTGAGATAGAAGGACTCTTGGCTGTGGTCTGTACAATATTACTTTCAAAAGTAACTAAAGCTTAGATACGAATGCAGTAAGTAAAAGTAAAAGTGGGGTGAAAAAAAAGTACTTAAAAGTGCAGTACTCGAGTAACAAACTCTAAGGTCCATGTTAATACCAAATTTATTATATTAAATCAGAAATGTCCCACGATTTCCCCACAATATTTCAGGAAACATGCTAAGTGAAATACTTTATTGGCCGGGGACAAAATACCAAAGCCGGTTCGCCATGTGTAAAAAACTTTCCATATTGTTGCCTGTGTTTGCCTATTTTGACACCCGAGGTGCGGACACAAACAAACACGCAAAAACAAGTGCCGGCTGCAGCGATGGAAGCAGCAACCAACATGGATTAACATTAGAGTCATTCTACCACTTTAAAAACTCATGGCGCTTTTTTTAAACGTTGCATACCAAGCAGAGTCAATATGATGATTAAGATTCATGTACACTTGGGAGATAGCTTAGAGCCCAAAGGATGCAAGTGAGCTCGTGCCTCCTAACTTAACAGGTAAGCTTCATCCATTTATATCACAGCTACGGTGTAATTTGGCGTAAACGAATAACCAATGGGCTCCTCATGCCTTGTTACCACTGTGCCAGCTGGTGGTAGTGGTGAGTGATGTGGGTGATGTTTTCTTGGCACCTTTAGCACCTTAGGGCCAATTGGGCTCGTTTAATGCCACGCCGACCTGAGCAGGTGGCTTGACCGCATACCCCCCTTTATGGCCACCATGTACCCATCCTCTGATGGCTACTCAGCAGAATATCAAACCCATGTCACAAAGCTCCATCATTCCAAATTGGTTTCTTGACCATGACAATGAGTTCTCTGGACTAAATGCCCCCACTCACCCGATCTCAACCCAATAGGCTCTTTGGGATGTGGTGGAACGGTACTTCGTGCCCTGGATGGCTCCCCCACAAATCTCCCTCAACTCCGATGCTATCACTCTCACTTATGTGGGCAACATTTCTAAAGAAATCGTCAGCTACCTTGTTGAATCAATGCTTAGGCATTCCCTGAGGCGAGGGGTTCCAACACAGTAAATAAGTATGGTTTCCTAATATCCTATAGGTAAGTGTAAGTGTAATGCTGCTGCACAATTAGGCAACTCACACGATTGACTGCACACACACTTGGTAAATCATACTCTGACGCTTTATAGTCCTTTCCTCATGGGTAAGTTTAATTAGTTGGGCTATATAAGACCACGTGGCTATGTAATTGCTGCAACCAGGAAATTTCATGGGGTTGGTGTAAATTGGGACATTTTAAGGCCGACAGGCTTTTTTTGGGACTCGGACACCACCTGAAGTGGACTGTCCCGGTTAAATTGGACTGTCCGTTTAAACCGGACAGTCTGGTCACCCTATATTAACCTTGCTAGCCGTAGGGGGCAAGGGATGCATGTAGGCCTGTCTGTCCCAATTGCTCCAGACGACTACACAACTGCTGGTAGTCATTACAATATCATGTCCCCGAGGCACATTTTAAGAACTACGTTGTGTTTAGAGCTAAAAGAAATGCTAACATGCTAACACACTCAGCTTAGTTGAATACAGTACACCATCCGCAATGTTAGCATCATCCCAGTGGCATGTTAGCATGCTAATGTTCTAATTTAGCTTCAAAGCACATGTGGGCCTAAGAACTTGTTTTTCGGTCACTTTTGTGACAGAAGGTTAGCCATACTACAAAAAAAGACCATCTCAAAACACCCTGGAAAAAGGCCCCCCCCCCTGGGGGGACACATGCACTTTTGTGTCCACCCGCCAAAGAATGTTCGAGATTACAACCACTCAATAGAATACATTGTTTTTGGCAGGTGAGCGAATCAATCTACTACCACTGATTTTTTACCACATTTAGCTAGTAAGGGTGCAAAATGTCCTAGACCCTGATATCTGTTGGGAGGTACAATGTATTTCATTACATTTCGGGTCACTAATTGTGAACAGATCACACACAAAAAAATGGTGAACTTTAGAGATTTGGGTCTTGGTCTCTTTTGGGCTTTTACACGGAGATGGGGAAAATACCATTTATGGCACTGTCTGTGACTTCATATATGACCAGTTGTAGTACTCACCATCAAACTCTTGAACAGGAGAGTGTACGTTCCAAAATGTCACCTGTAGATTCCTTTTGTTCTCTGGGGAAAAATTTCCATGTGAACCGTAAACTGTATTAAGAAACATCCGTAAACATATGCTATTAAGTGTTCAAGTGATGCAAAAGACACATTAAGTATAGTGATTTCATTCACTCTACATTACACCACAGCTTACACAGATAGTCACTAGAATGTCCTATAAAATCCCTCATAAGCATTTCATGTCAGAGGGACTATTACCATCTCGTCTCCAAATAGGATTGTGTCTTTCAGAAAATCACTGTGAGAACACAACAGAGGTGTCTGGCTCATTCGAGTCATCAACGACCCGACTGAAGGGTATTGACACCTCGAGGGCGACATCTGCAGGCGACAGTTGATGTGCATTCATCCTCTCTGTCCCTTCCTGGAGTTCAATTTAAATACGTATGAACAGCAAAACAAAAACCAACACATTTGTACGCTTTTTAGAGACGTAAGATGTGCTTTGATTTCACCAAACTTCCACTAAATCATTTTTCATATCTTCCTATGTTGGGACAATAACAGTTCAATTCATTTTGATCTGGGCCCATAGAAACCACCCACTAAAGAGGAAAACCCTGTACTTGTGTACTCAAACGAACCAATAACACCACACTTGCAGGCCAAGCACGACAGCTTTCTCTTCTCTTCGTTTTTTCAGGAAAAGTTGCAAAAGAGAAAAGATAATTCCACACTGTTGGGACTGGTCCATAGTGATGAATGAGGACTAATAAAATAACTACACCTCTGCTCAAGGCTTCATGCAGCTTGTGAGGCTTATTTGATATCTAAGATTAGTCAGTTGGCTAGATCCATCAATTGGCTCTAAGTACACTAAGCTGATATACTGAATAAATATTGTTTGATGGACCAGAGCGTCTCTTGTATCCCAGCAACATCCTGTACAACCATGAAGAGAGGGTATTTGGTGAGCTCCGTTGCAGTTGTTATGTTCAGTCACAATTTTTTCCTTCCCTTGCATAGTTGAGTTTTTTTCCAAAATTGCGTCCCTCTTGTCTGTTTTTACAGCACCACCGCGTGGACGGCATAGGTATTCATTTCTAGCAAAGTTTTAATCATCATGAATGAGATAAACCTTTATATTGGTTCAAACCTGTTTTGGTTTTTTTGCACTCAGACGTTCATGCCGTTTTAACAGAACACTCTCAGTTTGCACCGTCACTAAGTCCTGTAGACTCATAACACAAGAAATGGCGATACAGCATAGATAGGCCAATTGGGAAATGATTCTATTTTGAAAGCCTGAAAGAACCGAAAAGAGTGGTACGTTTGTTCCACGTGTGGTGTCAAGCATTTAAGCCATCGGCACACACCAAAAAACACAAAAGGGAATGCGGTGATCCCATTTACCGTCATGCTTTAGCGCTTGGGCGGATTGGGATAGCTGATCGTCACAGAAGCATTCGGAAGACGGTGTGTTAGTTTTGGTTACTCTTTATCTACCTAGGTTTCTGCCTTTCTGATACTGTTGGTTAAAAAGCACAAGGTTTTTGGTGTTTAAGGTAGCGTGAACCGAATTGTACACGGCAGGAATCTGAGACCATTAGTCAGATTTGTGATGCTAACGGAGACGCACGCAAACTTATGTGGCCAGTTAAACAAAACGTGAATTAAATCCCATCTGGATTTATCAAATGGACTCTCCCGTGTTTTGCTTCCTCAGCACGATATACAATACAACCAATTGACCGTTATCAACAGCTGCAAAAACCGCCAGTGTTTTGTACCAATCATTTTTAATGTTGTGGTTTTGCGCATAAAACCCCTGAAGTAAAATCACTTCAATTAGATTTTAATTAAATTAGGGACAATTATTAATTCTTACATTTCACTTAGTGCACTGTAACTTTGCTTCATCCATTTTATCTATTGTGTATGTTCGCTGCATTTTAGAACATAATGATTGCTAAAAAAAATATTATCTCAGTGAACGTTAATATCAAGAACTATAAACAAAGTAAGGTTTATATAGACGTATATACAGTATTTTATAGATATAGTAAGAGACATTTCGTTTTTCTTGAATTTTTGTATGTCTGTCGGTTATCTGTAGGCTTCTGTTATTTATTATTACATCAGCCCCTAGTGCCTGCATGATATGTATTTTAAAAAAAGAATGTAAAATGGTAGTGCTCTGTACGGAAGATTGTAATAGTAAGGAGTTTGCATAATAGTTTAAAAATAAGAAAAAAAAACAGGATTAACCCGTAATGGAAATATTTTCATAAGCGCAACGTTAGAGAATCAGCTAAAACGAAATTTTCTTTTCAAGCCAACTTAACTGTAGTGCAGCTGTAACCTCACGGTGATAACTCAGAGAAATCCATTGAGACTCGCTCATCTCAACAACCCCCTGAAGTCAATATCTGTACGGTATTAGGGATTCAGCTTGCCTCTGAATCGTCTTTCTAGGACCGTTCAATGTCTCTGAAAGAGGAGCTTTGTGTCCAAAGGGAGGTTCTGAACTGCCGCGGGTGTCATCCCTCATCGTCCTTGTCTTCCTTTGACTGGCGCAGCGAGACCATCATGGCAGTTAGTACCCAATACAGCACATGCCTCCAATGTGAAATTCTACCTATCAGACTGATTAGTGAGAGCTTCTTCACGACTCTTTACTGGGAAACGAAGGCTGTATCTTGTTGGAGAATACCCCGAACACTCCCTGAAACAACGTCTGATAAAGAGGACCCCAGGCAAATGATTGATCTATATTTTAATCGTCGTCACCGCTACTTTGATTGGTCGTTGGTCTATCTGTACAGGAACTCCTCCCTTGTGGTCATTCTTTTACGTGACACATTATCCACTTTGTTGCTCCACTGATTCACTCTATATACAGAATTATTTGGATCAAAAGCTGACAGATGGAAACAGCTTGAAGTTTTAAATTCTTTACACACATCTCAATATAGAGTTTAAAATCATGTGTATATACACTACTTTGCCAAGCAAACAATTTGAGACCGCCTATGCGTGCACTTCTCGACTGAGTCATCCCCACCGCCACGGCTCAGCACAAGGGCAGAGGGCAGCGTCTCTTTGCTCTGCTGAAAGTTGATTGGCTACAATCTGCTGCCCTCCAGACCTGGACCATCAGGACCGAATGCCTCCAGGACCTGTACGTCTCCAGGAACTGATGCGGCGCAGGACATTGACCGATCCCCCTCACCCCGGACACAACATGCAACCCCCCTTCCATCAGGACCAAATCTAACCGCCTATTCCCCTCTTTGTCTGCTGAAGAGAGCCAATGCAGTTCAAAACATGGATTTATTCACCAAACGAAACCCTGTACACTGTTCCACACGACACAACCTACCTGCAAGAAGGGAACACCAATCAACCGAGGCCAGCAAACACACGCACAAACGCAAGAACCCGACAGGACGCAGAGAACAGGACTACATCCACAGGTACAGAGACACGACAAACAGTGAAACACATAAGGGAGGCGAACCATCACACGGTGCAAACACAAGGCATTGAAGTTTAAACAGACAAAACTGGGAGAAAACAGACTTAAAAAAACTTGGAAGAACGGACACCGAACTAACCCTGTCACTCTCTGCGCAGGCTCTTACAAGCCCCGGACCCCCCTGATCGCCATTGCATAGAGTCTTGCAAATGTGCCTTAGCGTAAACTCTGTGTGGCGCACAATGGTTATTTTGTCCATAGATAGCTATATCTATATTATCATATAATAATTGTGTAGAATGATATATTTTGTGTTTCTGTATGGCTTTCATATTAATTTTCATCATGTTGTTACGTGTGCACATTTCACAAAGGCAAATTTCCCAATTTTATGCTGGACCGTTACAGTATTTGGCGTTAATATAAGTTGGGATTTCCCAAAATAGATCAAGTGGTCACATGCTTTCCACGTGTAGTGTATACCACCGTGAGTGTGAGCAGCAGGAAGACCTATCAGGGATTTATTATTGACCCAAATAGTGGTACATGACTTACTGACTAACGAGGCAGGCAGTCAAAACAGAGCCACCATAAACTTATCTACAGCAAAGATTCAGTATTTCAGGGACAGAGCTGAAAGCATGCAAGAACAACATATAATCTGTCCGGGAATTCAGCGGAAGGGCGATATCTACTGCAGGTCTGCCAAGGAATTCAAAATGAAGCATGTGGAACTCAAGAGTATTGGTTGCCAGTAAGGCCTGGCCATAAAGGGTTGGGCACAAGGGAATGTGGCTGGAAGGAGAGGCCCCATGTACCCTGGCATGTCAGGGAAATATTGTAATGTGTTTTAATACAGAAAATGTCCGTAAATGACTAATTTTTCTCATGGACTGGAAAACCAAATCTTTCCCTGACCGGAACCCAAGCGCTTTTTTACACCTAACCACGCCGACCACCACTCACTGTCACCCTCTAACTAGAGGAAATACTGTAGTATTACAGCTGGATGTACTTCCAAAACAGGCTGCTATAACCTGGCGAAAGCTTATGCCGACATGAGTTTTTAGACAAAAAAAACAGGGATTTTCAGCAACACTCGCAGGATTTATCTCATTGATAACAGCTTCACGTGTTTACTCTTCACATCCTTGACACCGTATCAGAATCTGAATAAGTACTGCTACTGAAACCAAAAACTCTGCTGCTCCACATTCCCACTGGCAAAACCCACTGGTGGTTTTTAAACGGTCACAGAAACAATGTATTTGTCCCAGAGGTTAGTATTGTTGCATCATTTATCTTATATGCAGCCACAAACCGATACGCCATGGCAACATAGACCGAAAATTGAATTGTTTAGCGGCACGTAAACGAGAGTTCCCGCGCTCGTCGGTCTAGTCTGCTGACAAAGTAATCGGCAACGAGTGTTTGCTGGCTTATTGGTGTGGCACAGTCTTCAAACACGCGGGATAACCAACAAGAGGTGGAATTTACGAAGTGCAGACAAACGGCGCGAGCGTAGCTGGCCTGAAGGGGAAAGCCGGCGTAACTCAAACAGTGGCCGAGCACAATACAATACTACAACGGAAGCACAGGTCTTCAATGAGTTCTGACCTAGTGAATACTTATCCATTAGTACACCAAAGTTTGCTGTTTCAACAAACTATGTACGACTCACAGAAGGGGCTATCAACACGATGATGTTTGAGAGGGAAAGGTACGCTAGGTGACCTCCTTGTGCTCGTTTGGTCATGGGCGACTTTCAATTCCTGGGATGTTCCCTGTAATGACTGTCCCATGTTTTGCTAGAACACTGCTTTATCTGACATATTCACAAAAGGGCCCTCTGCCGCTTTTCTACACGTCTACGGGAAATGTCCCTGTCATAAAGATAGACTGGTTTGCTCCTATGAAGACATGCAAAGACTCAACTAAGGACATTTACTTAATCATGTTCACCAAATAGAATTATTTTTGGCACCTATACACATGCGCTGACCCAAGGCCTGTACACATAGAGGCCTCAAGGACGAGAATGAAGACCATTGCAGCGCTGGGAGCACTTAAAACCTATTTTATACAGTCTGCTTAAACTACAGAAGAATGGATGCCTCGGCTCGTAAAATAAATGAGAATCAAAATTATTAAAAAAAAAAAACTAAAAAAACAAACTAAGGTTGTTAAATTAATCACACAGGTGATGGGATTGGTGATGTTATAACATGCATCATGGCAGATACAAGGCGAGGCACATTTTGTATTTCACACGGTTTTACCTGCAGCTCGCTGCATGAGTGGAAATGCCAACATCTTAGCTCCGCAGCGAGCTGAGCATCCATCACAAGTATTCTGTCACAGCCGGGCACGTGGGAAGGACAGATATGGCAGAGTGACTGCCATCCTGACTCAGCACGATCAGCAGGTGCATTCCGGTACACCACAGGGCATAGATTTGCACAATGCTTACTATCCTTTTTATGACAGAGAATTATCATCTGAATGTGCAGCTCGCCTGTTTCTGGAGCTTTACAGTAACATTCAGAAACTTTTGACGGACTCGCTGCGTCGTAAGTCACATACCGCAATTGGTCGATAATAATCCGGTGTAAGATTCGATATCAACAACTTTTCATTCCGAGATTGTTTCAGGGATGTCCTTAATTTTCGGCCCGGATAGTACGTCTCCTCTGCTTTCTTTGGTGTTGGCAATAAACTGGTGTTTATTCAGACTATGTACTATGGGACTCTGCAGGTAAATCCAGACAGCTACGAGACTATCAGTCAATCGGTTTCCTGTTGCACGCCTAAAACACCTTGACAAACCCCGGTATTCCACAAAACAGTTTGAGCTATTGTGGCAAGAGGCACGGTGCTCCTTTCGGCCTCCAGCAACCGCCCCCGAAGTTTTTGATTGGTTTTTAAGAGAGAATGCCAATGGCCAGAGCACGTATTTCTTCCTCCCGAAACGTTGTGTGACAAGGCCAGAGACACCCAATCCTCCGCAACACTGGTAGGCAGATCTGGCAATGCAGACTACCTGTGTAACTAAGTCATATACTACGCACGTATTAATAACTACCACTGTACTGATTTGAACCCAACCACACATCTTTCCTACTCCAAGCACGACCAACTGTGACTCGTGCACATAATTACCCAGACTGGGGATCTTATTAGGATGAGACGTGTGATTCTGCTGCCACTGGGGTAGCTATTTAGGAACCCCACCTGTTCGTTGTATTGGAGTAGAGGAACAACATGTGTCTAATGGGGCTGGAAGACTGGCGTGGTGGTTTTTCCATCTTGATAAAAAGTTGTGTATCATATTAAAAAAACTGCAACAAAAACATGCATCAGCAGAGAGGTAACCACTCAATACAGGTCGATTAGATTTACACCTTTATTAATCCGCCATGGGAAAACTCATGTGCCACCCAAATCAACGCATCCGACAACTACACCGTGCATCACATCTCAACAAATAATACACACACACAACATACAGAAACACACCTAAAGAGCATTTGAGTCGTGATAAACTGCTGACGGTCTGCATCTACCACGGAATCTGGAAAACCGGGACAACAGAGTGAGACAAAGTGATCATAGTTTTAATAATTTCTTGAGGCTGCCTGTTACCCAAGGATGAAAATTAAAACCACGTGAATACTGTTCCATCTCCTGATTTCACAAAGCCTTCTCTTGCAACGATTTTGCCCGTACTGACGACTCAGCAGGGAGCCGGTCAGGGGCATTGTTAATACATGCAAGAGCTGGGTAAATAGCGGATGTGTTTCGCTGGCGTTTGGAGGTTCTCCTCTGAAAGACTGAGAGTGAAGGTCTCTGTTTTGCCAAGCAGTCATAACGGAACAAGTTGGGACCCTCCGCAGGGCGCGAACTTGGTGGAAAATGTAATAATTTTATTATGGATTACTCATGAAATGAAAAACAAGAAGGTTATAGAACTTGTAGATAAATAATATGGCCTTCATGTTACATCAGTCTACTACGCGAAAAGTGCGGCGTTTTTGCATTGGAAACAAATTATTGGGCCGGGGCCGTGAGGAATACTGCCCTTAATATCACATACAGCAATGAGTTTAATATGGGAAGGTGGGATTTATCTGGGATAACCGTAGAGCAACATACATGTACTTTACCCTACATTACATTACTCGTGTTCGGTCCAGTGGTAAGCAGCGTACATGCACTCAGGATCCTGATAGACACATAATAACGTGGAAGGAATAAACCCCCCCCCTTTTTCCCTAAGCAGAAAAACCACCTGAGTATCACAGACGACGTTGCAGACATGGCCTCGGGCGTCCAGTGGCAACAGTTGAAGCTTCCTCTCTGCGTCGACACACTCTGGCAGCTATTTATGTGTGGTGCTTGAAGCAGCGCCGGACCTCAGGTTGTTTTGTTGCCTTGACATCCTAATAATTCGAGGAGCGTGAGTTTGTCAAATTTTTGGTATTAAGCATATCACACTAAACGTACAAAAATTGAACCAAGAATTGTTTTTACTTTACTTCCTGGTGGTACTCCGTTGATGCTACTCGTATTGTATTTCACGGTCAATAAACGAAAATCCTCCGCATGGCATAAGTAATAAATGACCTTCAGAGGAGGAAAGTACATCGAATGCATATGATCCTGTAATGCTTCCTTTCTAAGAGTCTGCCAGTAGTTTGGGTCTGTATAAAGCTTTTGTCATTGTTCGGACTTATGCAAGCGTTTTCCTGGGCAATCAAACTCTTAAACAATGTTGTGTTACAAAATAATAATTTTTTGATTTCGGTTAGCACACAATACTGACAGTACAATCAGAGAGATGTTGAGTAACTTTATGCTTAACAATGTCAGAATTATCATTTGACCCTGCTCCTTCAGACGAGGGACTTTCTTGTTGTTAATAATTGTCTTCTGGTCTTTCAGGCAATCCTCTTTGAGAAGCCAGAACACGTGTCTGAATCAAGCTTTTCACAAAGCTATGAACTACTCTGTTGTCGTATGCGGCTTTGTTATTCCTTTGTCAGTTCCAAAAACCCGCTACTACTTATTCAGTCTTAAAGTGACTACAAAAATATATTGTTTCATTTTCATTTATGATACTGTAAAACCCAAATCTGTTCCTGCACTAGGCTGCTACACAATTAGGGTTACGCTAAATTGATATTAATTGGGATTTTTAACATATGTAAAATACAAAAGTTACGGGAAATTCTCTTAACAAATTTATAGATTCCATAACCACAATGCACAGTGAAGACGTATAGACGCTCGGGTATGCGGCTGGACCACAGGTCGCTCGTGAATGAAAAATATCAAGCTATTCAAAACTCGCCGAACGCTGTCTGCAAGTGTATGCTCCAAGGTTGGGCACTAACATGTGCACGGGGCACGGTAACGCCAATGAAATGATCATTATAAGCTTTCATCCGGCCTCTAACTCGAACACAACTAAGCCACACAGTCCAGTGGACGGGACGATGCTCCCTAAGAAACAAATTTTGCATACTTAAGTGACACTTTCGGGTATGCACCTATACGTGATATTGCCATATGATATTTCCATGTAGCCAGCACCCCTTTCAATCCGTTAACTGTTGAAGCATTTTTCGGTTGCACTGTCCTGATGACAGTCCACCAGTTAGCGATGCGGATTCCACTTTAAAACCAACACGGAACCTTCCACAACACTCTAAATCAATACTGGAGGATAGCCACTTTTTTTTTTCCGATCATCCTCTCATGTACTAATAACGAAGAGAGTTCATCAACTTTGTCTCTCTCTCTTTGTTGCACTAATATTTTGCGATGACGTCGCGTTACGAGTAAAGTGATACAGACAGTAAAAACATTTTTTTATACGCACTTCAAGATATTGTAGGCGGTTTGCTTCTATACATTCTTCTTTCTGACTAGTTGACAGACAACATCCATACTACACATTTAGTGTTTTTTTTTGCCTACATGTTGGTCGCTTTCTTCGCAAATTCAAAGAAGGTAGCATTACTAATGCCTCATTTGCATATTGGTTTTAGGAACGGTCATCCCAAAAATGTTGTCTTAGTTCTACGTAACAAAATTAGGATTTATCCAAGTTCTGCAGTATCTATTATTGTTTTTGTTCTAGACATTATGGGCCCTGAAGATCTTAGTTTTCCTCTGGTCCTGGCTTGTATGAACTACGGTTCTTGTCGCCCGGTTGACTGGAGATACATATTTTATGTAAGCTGATAAAAATTCTGTATGCATCCGGGCTTTAAGGAAGAACAAGCTTCTTCTCCGGCTTGTACATGACAGCGGCTGGAAGGCTGCGGGATTGGCTATTGGTGGTTCTCCTGTGGGTGCTGCCCCCTAATAGGGCTGCACAATAATTACGATTTTATAAGTCGGATGGACTAAATAGACCCAGTAATACAACAATCAGCTCCAATCCTGGCTTTAGCTTAGCTTTCTCTTTTCTAACCTATTCGTCTTGTACGATTCTCTGTGTGAAGTAGATGCCATTCTCAGGCGGACAAGTCAGATAGAAAATATCCGTTCACCTTATTTTCACTTCTTTATCCAGAGGAGAGGGATAGACATGCACCGTTTAATCTAAATTGAGATGCTACAACCGGGCCCTCTCATGTCTGAAGGAGTGCTGAGGTACTGGTTTGATTAGCATCGAGAACCCCCCAACGACAAGTTTTGTAAAAATTACGTGCCATAGCAGCCCCCATACTTCCGCGCTTGTGGTGTTGCCGCGACGGAGCACAGTATGCGTTTTTCCATACTGGCAGGCCCTACTGTCTGGACTCGCCTCGACTGTACTCGCCTTTTTGTTTTCCATAGACAAAAGTCCCTGTACCTGCCAACAGGTACTTTTTTGAGGGATACCAAAGGGACGTGAAAACCTGCAGCGACGAGTGGTTGAGAGAATCTTACACAATCACCGCGTCCATCATCGCTCGCGACAGACGAGGGGTGTCTGAAAAGCCGCCCTTTTTTACCCTGTTGGTGTCCTCACCAGTCAAAAACTGACAAACATTTACATTTCTTCCCTTTTATTTCAGACTTTTTTTTTAGTTTTCAAATACCCTTTCTGACTACCATGGAGTTTAACAGTACTTGTGGATTCATGTCAATAGCCCTCATTGATAGATGATTATACATATATTTGTAAAACAGCTGAATTATGATTATTTGCACTAATAGTAAGACCCGAGGAACGTACATAATGAATTACGCAGAGGAAAGTTGTCATTTATTTAGCCAAAGAGCGTTGTACGGAATCCAATCCATTTTTTTGTGGTAATTTTGTTAAAAAAACCCCTTTTGTTCAGAGTAGACATGTGTTAAAGGTCAAATTGCAACGGGACAATAGGTTAAAAAAGATTAGCCAGCATTGGTTTTTGCTGCCATCCACTTCTTTGAACTAAATCTGTCTCTGGCTGGTCACCGCAACATGCTGAAACCACCGTCAACATTCGGTGTGTGTGTACGTTAAGGCACGCAGTTTTCTTGTGTTCACTATGCAACCCCCACGCCACCCTCACCGCCTAGGAGTACTAATCTGCATAAAAGGATGATGGGGCACCGCGCCGATCGAGCCGACAGGAGCTTGTATATGTAAGGAACAACTCGCATAAGCAGTGCTCTAAAATGTGGCTCTATTTTACATTGACAATAGCCCACACTACATTATACAAAAGTCTACGAGGTCCACCTTTCCACTTTAATCAGGCACAAGTTTGACGAATGCGTCCTATTACCTTAAGCTCACAGCACAAGGTGCACATCTCTCACTCTCAACGAAAACAAAACAATCCGCAGAGTATGCGCTCCCCTGGGTAGAGAATGCAAACTCTGATGGCATATTGTTAACCTACCCCTTATACCTCCTAAGTGTACCATCTAGGCCCATCCGATTGCCTCCCTTTCTCTGCTTGGCTTTGTGCCCAGCCCATAGAATTTGAGCCACCCATTAGAGAAGACATCATGGCTTTCACAGCAAGTGGCATTTGTCAAGGCCACCCCACCCAGCCCTCCCCTTGCCCCCCCTCCTCTACTCCTCAAAAGCTCCGACTCATAATGGGCCTACTAAGGAAGCTCCTTGTGAGAACTGCTCGAGTGGCTGTACTTTTCTGACAAAGGTTGATTTTGGGAAAGGCCTTCAGATAGGTATGAGGGGCAACGAAGTCTATATAAAAGAGACTTCAGATGGGGAATAGGGACCACTAATCTATAAAAGAGACTCAGATATGGTGTTAGTGAACCACTAGGCTAGATAAAAGAGACTTCAATACATTATTAGGGGACCACCCAAGGGCTATATAAAGAGACTTCAATATCTGGTATTAGGTGACACTTAAGGTCTATATAAAGAGACTTCAGATATGGTAGTAGGGACCACGAGTCCTATATAACGAGACTCAGATAACAGTATTAGGGACCCTAGGCTATATAAAGAGCTTCAGATACCGTATTAGGGACATAAGGGCTATATAAAGGAGACTTCAGAATACAGTTAGTTACCACTAACGGGCTATATACAAGGACTTCCGATACAGTATTAGGTGACCGACTATGTCTATATAAAGAGACTTCAGATTACCAGTATTAGGGTACCACTAGGTCTATAAATAAAAGAACTTCAGATTGGTTTGTGGACCACTCAGTCTATATCAAAGATACTGTCACAATACAGTATTAGGGACCCAAGAAGGCTATTAAAGAGACTTTCAGATATGTATTAGGGGACCACTAGGGCATATAAAAGACGTCAGATACGGATAGGGGACCACTAAAGGTCTATATAAAAAGAGACTTCAGATACATATTATGGACCACTAAAGGGCTATATAAGCAATAACTTCCGATTGGTATTAATGGACCACTAATGCTATATAAAAAGACTTCAGATATGGTATTAGGGGACCACTAAGATCTCTATAAAAGATCCAAAGCACCGGGGGCGGGGGAGTTAACTAGATGTAAGTAAAATAATCAATACAACTTTTGGCGTGAGGTAGACGGCGGCGGGAGCGAGACTTTTCTGAAATACCGGTGGCTGGATGTGTCCATTTATATCCTCGGACACACGCTGTGTTACCCCGTCGAAGGATCCCCCCTTCTAATCAACAGGCTGTGAGACGGAGCAAAGATGATCTTGAAAATCTGTTAGATAACAAACCATGGGATGTATTATTGCCTAATAATTGTACAAGTATCCAGCTTCACTCTCGCTCCTCTCCTTGTCCGCTTTCGCAATATCTCTGGCTCTAGTGAAGTTCACCGACATGTTTAAAGCTTTAAATATTGAGCCATGGCATTGCCAAACTTTTAGATAATTACCACACGTAATTTCTCTAGCTACTCCACACACATTCAGTTCCTAGAAACACACCTTTCTTCCTATTACTACAGTCTGATCCTGTCAGTGGCAAGAACAAAAAAAATCACTTTTAGTGGACAAAAATCGAGGGTGCACATTTTCCCCCAGGGCAGCCCTGGGCGCTGAGGCTAGGCTCTGAAAATCTAGACATGACGGGATACTTAGTCCAATTACAGGGCATTCAGAAAGAAGGCTTCCTGATTGCATCCTATTCCTCCCCGGCGACGAGAAAAGGTCCTCACTATTCAAAGTCGTTTTTTGTTGCATTCTACCCCTTCCGCTTTGCCCTCACATTTTGCTTTTGTTTGTAAACGTTCATATACACTGCATTTTGTATAAAGCTAAATCGAGTACGCACGCACGCACGCATGACGCTCAGTTTGACTGCTTAGTTTATAAAACAAAAAATCAGGCCACCTGAACTTTCAATAAATCCATCTTATTTCAAATCTTAGCTATGGGCTTTGAAAGCAAAGCAAACGAGAACACATACTATAAAAAAGTGCAAATGACCATGTAAGCACAATAGGCCTACGACGGAAGAACAAAACAATACACCGCCTCCATATTTTAACTAATTTTTTTTTTTTTTTAATGTCAGAAATGGTGAAAATGGTTTTTTTAGCCTCATTTACACTGAATGAAGAGTAGCATATTATTAATGCACTGTCAGGTTTATTATTTATGGCAGAAAACTACGTTCTTAACACATTTTTACTCTTTTACTTTTATGCTGTAGGCTACATCTTGCCCACCGCATTAGAAGTGGAACCCGCTCTGGAAGTGGGCGAATTAACAACATTAATTTCACTAATCATCTCAGTCTCAAGCCGAATGAGAGAAGACAAGACTTAGACACTTACGCCGGTCGCCTTGACGGTAAAACGCCCCCAAATTCTACTAAATGTACTATTTTAACTTGACCTTTACGATGAGACTTTTCACCGTGATCTTCGTAACCCTGGCGCGTCACGTGGATTAGGCTAGATTGATTGAAACCGCAGAGGCACTGCAGTTGTTTTATCCCTGTCAGCACGGTGTTTTCTCTTCATCCTCAGGCCGTTAAACAGTCCGCTCGTCCTCCGCTGGGAGTTTCGCCCCCCCCCTCCGGCTGTTCTCGACCGACGATGCCCTGAAGTCACCACTGCAAACATTATACCAGTCGCTCCGTCTCTTTCTCTTGGTAACTAGGTACCACTAAGAGGCTGCACACGCGTCGAGAGATGTGTTAAACTGGTGTGTGGGTGTGGTGCCGATGCCGGGCGTGCGTGTGCACGTGTAAATATTTGCCGTTAAATCGTGACCATTTAAACATTTAAATAGACAGCCTGCATAAAATTCTGAAAGCCCTATTTGCTTTTCCTATATATAATATCTATAGACATAATATATATATATGATTATATATATATATATATCTACACACAACATATAACATATATGTTATATATATTATATATATATAAATAGTAAATATAATATTATATATATATAATATCTATTATTAACATAGGTTTATTGATATAACCATATATGATATGTTATACTCAATAACTTGTACGTCATTACATTTACAGATTCCTCATGTTTAACATTTTTGAACTATACTTTTGATGATTAGATCATCTATATATATAGTTTTGCTCTACTTCCATCAAACAGGAAAATGCTACCCCCTGGAAAGCCGGACGCGCGGGAGTTACTCCTGCATCGTAACGCACTCATTAACTAAGGCCCTGGTAGCCGAGCTGCACCAATCCATCGGTGTCTCTGATGTAGCGGGGCCAGAGCGCGCTAACCTATGATACATATAATCTCCCAGTAGCTCCGCCAGTAGAAAAGAATTGCTCGGGCATACGTACCCCTGAGTTGTTGTGATTGGTCTTAGTGGTTATCCAACTCTGAAGGAGATTTTCAAATGCACGCTTGATGCCAGAGGGGGTGTGTAAGCCTTTACCACTCCACTTGCGCCGTTTTGAAAGCCTCTCTCTCCTCATGGTGGGCCATTCTCTGGCAGGTAAAACCTAGAAAGGAGAGGTACCTGTGCTCCTTATGAACTCATAAGGGTCACGTTTCGCATATTTGGCCCATCTGAGCTTTAATTTTCTCAAAGGTATAGCCGGAGGAGAAGGAGAATCACGGCTTTCAACATGCGGAGAGTGGGGTCTTAAGGCCGACACGCCCACCTTAACCTTTCCCCCCCCCCTTTCTCTCCTCCTCAGAACTACAGACATCACAATGGCATATATCAAGGAACGTTCATTGTAGGACTGGCTCTAAGCGGCTAATCCTGCCCAAGAGCATTTGGGGGTCAGAGACTTCAGATAGCATAAGGGACCACTGGTCCTCTAATAAACGACTCAAATAGATCATGTCGGTTCTTTTTCCAACTTTTGATGCGTAGCTTCCAGTTGCTCAATGCTCTTCTTGTTACTCCAGTGCACAAAGTCAGCAAGGTACACTGAACTCCTGCAACCCGCTGAGGATTTGGAGCCAAGTGCTCGCTGGAATCCAGTACCAGGACTGACATATTCCAAAAGGCTTCTTCATAGCGAACAGAGCATTATTACAGTAAAAAGTACAAAATGAAGAGTATAATGTTCAAAACCTTGAAAATCCAAAGTAGAGTATAAGTACCTAAAACTTTTACTAGTAAGAAGTATATCCTAAAGTGGTCCAGGACATGTTGAAAAATGATTTAGTTGCAATTTATTTCAGGTTTTCCTTTCATCATAAGAGTCATTCATTGTTTTGACTTATTCATTTAGTAATTAGCTTCTAATTTTCTATGTGGTTAGTTTTAAATGTTATGGCAAGTATGCTGCTCCTATGCTTAACATACAATGCCTCCTAAGCACGAGGGATTTAACAGAATAAGGCTGTATGCCGCCTTCAGGTCCTAAAAGAGAAGTTTCAATAGAGTAAAAGTTTAAACGCTGACAAAACATTTATTTCCACATATTCAAGTGAGTGTGGCTCTTTTAAATTGATAGTATTAAATGGATTAGAAATGCCAAAGAGAAAACCACATCTTACTAAAATCATGT
>NC_045747.1:17803783-17803889 GCF_008692095.1 Etheostoma spectabile | reverse complement strand
GAGGAAGAGGATGTTGTACTGGTCTTTCTTAGAATGCCACTCCCTGATGTGGTCAAACCAGGATGATCCTCCAACTGTAGGATAGATAGATACAGTATTTATTCTC
>NC_045747.1:17799568-17803758 GCF_008692095.1 Etheostoma spectabile | reverse complement strand
TAACAATATCTTGTTAGAGAAGGCGTTTTTTGTGTACTTCCCATGTATAGTTAAACTCGTGGGGAAGGTACTTGCACGATCAGGCTTTCAGGATCTCAAGCATCTTTCTGAGAGGATTACCAAACATGAAAGCCAGCGGACAACACGGTCACAGTGGGCAAACAGCGAGCAACCCACACTCACAGCGCATTCACACGGGGAATAGAGCGGGATATACAACAGCAAACTGAGGAGAACAGGTATGTACACTGGCAGATTATCTCGGTTTGGGACATGGCACAAAACCACAATTACACTGTTTAACAATTTGAATTGTTAAATTGTTGCCCCCAACAATTTGAATTGTTAAGTAGGGTTAGGGTTAGGGTTTTGCTTATTCTGGTTTTGCACCTGCCCTGAGTCGTTGTTGCCTCCACTAATTTCCGCCACAAACACGCTGCATCGAGGTACCAGATAGATTGAGAAAACGTCAACAAAAGTCAAACATGCCCATAAATACATATATTATTAGTGCAGACACAAGCCACACGGTGAAAAAAGGTGAGAGAAAAGAAAAAGCGACTAGTTGTACCGCTGGAGAATAATCAGTTGAGATTGTGTGTGTGTTTCCCTGAGAACTGTAAGTCGTATAACTTATGTTGTCAGTTCGTTTAAGCCCGTTGTTGTGTTGGTCTGTAGTTCTGGCACATTTAAAGTAAGTTAGCTAGTGATGTTGTTGTTTGTGTTCTTCACCGGTTACCTAGGTTACACCTGGCTGTTGAGTCAATATAATGGCGATTGTTGAACACCCTTGCTCTCGCTGAATTTAAGGTGCATTAATTACATGCTACAGTTACATTGCATTAAGTTAATGTAATTAATAGTGGATTTATTGTTATTATTTGCTAGTATATATGATTAAAATAAAAAATAATCTTTTTTTAACCCTTTTTTGACATTTGACATTTTCGCAACGCATTATTCTTTTTTTCATTTCACTACCACCACCTTACGATCTAGTTTTACACTACTTTTTGGAATCAACCCTCATTTTTATAGATTTATACCTAATATTTATGCTAATTAAGCAGAAATTAGGAATTATTTTGACTAATAGTTAGGATCCGAGGAGTGTATGTTGATGGGGATGAGTTTTGTTAAGATGCTGATTTGAAACCATTTCAATTTACACTTGAAATGAAAGTGATTAATTGTATTTGTAAAGTGCGTTGTATGGAATCCATCCTTTTTTTGTGTTAATTTGGTTAAAAAGAAACCCATATTTCTGACATAGGCATTTTTAAAAGGGGTCACATTTGACTTGAGGACAACAGGAGGGTTATGTCTTTGCAGAACACACACGCGCACGCACAAGCACATGCACACACACACACACGCACACCCACACCCATGTGTAAGGTGGCAAACGCCCTGCAACTTCAGAAAACACATGCCAATAAACAAAACACAAGCAAATTAAGAAAACAACTTAATTAATTTGACAACACATGGGCAGCATTCAGCAAACACACTGCATATACACACAACACAACCAAATGCATAAACGCGCTACAAATACACACAACACAACCAAATACACAAATGCGATGCAAATACAGAAGCAATGCAAAAAGAAAAGCAGATGCAACTAAAAAAACGCTGCATCCAGAATACACAACGGAAGTTCTCCAGGCCTCCGGCACATATGTTGTCAAATTAACTAAGTTGTTTTCTCAATTTGCTTGTGTTTTGTCTATTTGCATGTGTTTTCTGAAGTTGCAGGGCGTTTGCCCACCTCGGCCACCGTACATATTTACTGTTGCTTGATTGTAAACACAGACACGCCTGGGGCCAAGTTTTAAATACAGTCCTCATCTAGTCCTCACTAACAAGTTTAATATAATTTTACATTATTATTGTTCACATTATCAATACCGAATTCAATCTAATGGGATGGGAATGTACACAGAATTCTCACACAATCGGCATATAAAGAGCTTTTTTTCCATGTCCACTGATGTTTCTCAATGTGCACTCTAGTAACAGTTGTGTAGTCAGGTGGCTTTGCATAAAAAATGGTTGTCATCCACAAGGCTACTTTTACTTTTATACTTTCAGTAAAATACCAAGCCTGTACTTTGTTAATTTTACTTGAGTAAAGAAGTTAAATCAGTACTTCTATTTTTATTTTAGATATATTACTAGATAGACTCCAGGGGAGTTTTTGACCCATGGAAATACATTGTTATGTTTCAACATTACTGTTGGTGGCAGAGTGTACCCAGCTGTAAAAGATGCAGAAACCAATAGGCACAACTCAAAGTCCAGAGTCCAGCTACCTGTTTTTACACACGTCGTGAACATTTCACTCAGAATTCTGTGTGATTCAGAAAAAACATGGAGCAGATCACAGACCATCTCGTCAGGTATAAAAACTACAACTTTCCATTCAATGTCACAACTGCAGAGCACATGGATTCACTTCAGAGCTTTGAAATTCGAGATAGTGACGTACTCCTCGTCACTTATCCAAAGTCTGGTGAGTGAGACCAAGTTTTCTGCATTAAATTGTTTGTGTTAAAGGGTTTGTCCATAGCTGGGAACAGATTTACTGATCATAAATTTATGTCTCATAATTTAACCCCTCCTCCTCACACAGGTACTATATGGACTCAACAGATCATCATCTCCATATGTGAGTTAGACGGGGGTCTGCCTGAATATTCAAAGAACTTTGAGCATATGCCTTGGCTGGAGTACAGGGTTGTTACACAAGATTACGCTGTACGACCCTCTCCGCGGCTCTTCACCTCTCACCTCACCCCGGCTCTCTTGCCTCCGGGACTAAAGGACAAGAAGGCAAAGGTGAGTATTTTATGGAAGTCCAAGCCTACGAGGAAAAATCAAAAAGCTTTATTATAATAAAATATTTATACAGACTGTACTTTGTGTAGAGTTTGGCAATGATTAGAGAATTGTAGGTTAATTTTTTTATTTTTTTTGTCAGATTATCTACGTGATGCGTAATCCAAAGGACAACATTGTCTCCTATTACCACTATAGTAATGCCTGTGAGGGCCTGGAGACGTACAAGAGCTTCCAGGACTTCCTTGAGAAGTATCTGACAGGCAACGGTAAGGATCCTCCAGAGTCCAGTGATACATTTTAAAAGATAATCATCTGTTCACGTAAACGGTCTGAATACTTTCTCCACCACTGCTTACGTTTGACTTTTGTTTTTGCACTGTGTACTGTGTGGTTCATATGGGTATTGCTGTTAACCCAAACCCATGTTTTAATCCAACCTAACCCTCTATTGAGAATAAATACTGTATCTATCTATCCTACAGTTGGAGGATCATCCTGGTTTGACCACATCAGGGAGTGGCATTCTAAAAAGACCAGTACAACATCTCTTCCTCACCTATGAGGACATGATTTTAGTAAGTGTGGTTTTCTCTTTTGGCATTTCTAATCATTTATACTATCAATTTAAAAGAGCCACATCACTTTTGGATTGTGAACATAAATGTTTATCTTTGTTAGCAGTCTTACCTTTGTGGGTATAGCGCAAATAAATAAAAAAAAGTTTCTTTGCGCTAAACCCTACGGCGGAGATGGAAAATAACGAATTTGTCTATTTGCATGTGTTTTCTGAAGTTGCAGGGCGTTTGCCCCCATCGGCCACCGTATCTATTTACTGTTGCTTGATTGTAATAACAAACACGCCTGGGGCCAAAGTTTTAAATACAGTCCTCATCTAGTCCTCACTAACAAGTTTAAAATAATTTCACATTATTATTAGTTGCGTCATCAATACCAAATTCAATCTAATGGGATGGGAATGTAAACAGAATTCTCACACAATCACAATTGAATTCAAATGTTGCTACTCAGTCAGAATGATATTAACCTGGAGTCCCAGTCTCTGTCACAATAATAAGATATGGGATGTTTTAGGCCTTTTGGCAGACATCCATTTAAAATCAAGGCAACAGCATATAAAGAACCTTTTGTCATGTCCACTGATGTTTCTCAGCGTGCACTCTAGTAACATTTGTGTGGTCAGGTAGCTTTGCATAAAAAATGGTCGTCATTCACAAGGCTACTTTTAATTCTATACTTTAAGTACATTTCCAAGCCTGTCCTTTGTTACTTTTGCTTGAGTAAAGAAGTTAAATCAGTACTTCTACTTTTACCAGAGTATTTTT
>NC_045747.1:17798799-17799558 GCF_008692095.1 Etheostoma spectabile | reverse complement strand
ATCTGTACTTCTACTTGAGTACGGGAAGTGAGTACTTTTGCCATCTCTGCTCATTTGCTTGCTTTGCATTGCAGATACTATTAATATACTATGTTGTTACTTCACTTGAATGTTCAAGCTTGACGGTTTTAAACAGGGGTTTAAAAAGCAACTCACACAAGTGTGGACGTAGGCGCCAATTTTTGTTTTCCTTTGTGGGGGCTCACGGGCGTATGGCCTTTAAAAAAAAAGTAGTCTAACTATTTTTGCATTTAAGAACATTAGGAAATAGACAGTGACTAATATAAACCTACACACACACCTATAACTTGATAATAAAGCCGTAAAGGTAGCTATCTTTAGACTCAGGACAGTGCCACTTCTCATCAGAAATACAGACATGATTGGAGATAAAAAGTTTGACTGACACATAATCTCGTTCAGCTTTGTGGCCCTGGTGGAACTCTCTGCACTGGTGGGGGATGTGGATGCACTTGCCTCATTAGGTTTTGCTTCATTAATAACAAATCTGTCCATTCTAGTCCCACTCTGATTACCTTATGTACATGCAAGCACTGTATAGTGGGGGGATGAAGAGGTGTCACTAAAGAAGCCTTTTCATCCCAGAGACGCTGTGATTGGTGGATAGAATACGGAGCAGGGGACTATCAGCGACATAACTAATCACACTATGAGTACAAGACTGTTCACCTTTTGACTTTGGAATTATTGACTTTGCTCCACTTGGCACCAACTGCAATGTTTAATTTTAAATGAATG
>NC_045747.1:17798215-17798789 GCF_008692095.1 Etheostoma spectabile | reverse complement strand
GCCGTCTGGCACACGTCGGCGCCTATGCAAGATGTGAACAGTGCACATGCACATAAACCAGCATTATGGATTTGGTATTTTTCTTTTTTTGACATACCATTTATTTCTTTTTAATTTATCATAGCATTTTCAAAACCATAGCTCACAAATGCAGCAGCAGAAATGAGACAAAAGACAAAAGATTATCTGAAAAAGCAGTATTTTATATACAATGTATCTACACATACAGAAAAAGCACCTTAAAACCATTATTTTAATGCAAAATAATCAGAAGATTGTGCTCTGCTCATGTTATAAGACAATCACACATTGAATAATTGGAAATGCCATTTCTAGTGTTTAGTAATCTTATCATTCAATTACAATTATTCTTAATGTGATGTATTACTGAATGATACATATAATGCATTATGAGTAGACTTAAATGTTTGATGCTGATCAACAAGTTACAGTTATTGAATTTTAATACAAGTTTTATTGACTTGAATCAGTTAGCATATAGGCATATTGAATTCACTATGAATGAAGTAGGCTAATGGTTTCTGTTCACGAGCACTACTGTATTACACAATTT
>NC_045747.1:17798134-17798205 GCF_008692095.1 Etheostoma spectabile | reverse complement strand
AATTTTTAGTTTTTCATCCACTTCATCAAAAGCATTTCTATTTTGCTTTCTTTCTTCATCTCCTTCTCTGG
>NC_045747.1:17797953-17798124 GCF_008692095.1 Etheostoma spectabile | reverse complement strand
GTCTCCAGGATAGCTTTGTTTTCCTCTGATGACAGCTGACCCTCACACAGGAAGTCATGGATCTTCTGCCATGAGTCCATCTCTGAGCGCCAAAGTGCAGTTTTGCTCTGCTAAAAGAGACCACTTCACTTTTTGCTGCTTTGGCCATTTGTCCAGATTGAATGCCTGTCC
>NC_045747.1:17797234-17797859 GCF_008692095.1 Etheostoma spectabile | reverse complement strand
CCTTTGACTGCTGCCTGTCCGATATCTGGGATATCTGCTGCCACCCTGGGCACGTTACATAATGATTTTCCTTCCTGCGCTGCCACTTTGCCAGCACTTGCAATAAGCTCTTGATTTTTTAACACCTTAAAAGCAGAGGCAGCATCAACAATAGAATCAATGCCATTTCCTATAGCACCAGCTTTACCAGCCATCTTGCACACTCCTACAGCCACGTCTATCGGGCTTGTTTCCTCTTTGATCTTGACCTTCAGACAATCCTGCAGACCCTGCACATCCTCCATGAAGCTCTGGAAGGCTTCACTGGCTTTCTTTTGTTGTTTCCGGTTTATTACAATCTCTGTGGCAGTGGTGACCAGACCGTTAACTCCGCTGGTAACTCCCAGCCCTACCCCAGTCATTGTCAGCACTAAAGACACTCCAGCTGTTACAGGAATTAATGCCAAACCAATGATGGAAAGCACACCTCCAACTGCCCCCACGGAGCTGCCGGCCACACTGGAGATCTTTGCCCCCATGTTCATCCTGTCTAGCTGAACAGCGTTCTCCTCCAGGTCTGTTAGGAACTGCAGCATCCGGGGTTGTTGCTCGCTGAACATATCGATGAAGCCAGAACACGGTTTGT
>NC_045747.1:17796791-17797224 GCF_008692095.1 Etheostoma spectabile | reverse complement strand
AACAAGAACACCGTACGGAAGCTCTGGTTCCTCCTGATGAAGAGAAAATCAAGAATCAAGAAAGAATAAATAGGATCACACATCTGAAAGTTTAAATTGTTACTTTAAAATTCAATATGAAAATTTTTGGAACATTTAGTTTTTTGGGACACACATTGGCAGGCTACAATAAGCAATCTAATCCACATAAAAGTGAAATAAGCAGCAATATTTCAGAATCAGAATCAGCTTTATTCACCAGTTATATACATACGAGGAATTTAACTTAGGTTGGAGCAAGCCTCCGGGCGGCGGCTATGGAATAGCGCCACCACACGCTTTCTCGAAAAGAAACAATGCAGACAGCAACATTTAAATTCATTGCTAGCAGCTCTGTGAGGCTGTACATAGGAGAGGCAGCTCTTTGATCCAATTGCTAACGTCAGCATGCTAA
>NC_045747.1:17792484-17796781 GCF_008692095.1 Etheostoma spectabile | reverse complement strand
ATGACAATGCTTACCTGCTGATGGCAAGCAAGTACAATGCTAACCATGTTCTTTATCTTAGTTTAGAGTGTTACCATGCCAATGTTGGCTAGTTAGCTCTAGACATACAATACATCTGAGGTTGATGGGAATGTTATTGGTTTTGCAGGATTTATGTTTGACCTCTTGGTGGCGGTAGAGAAAAGCTCAGAAGATCACCTAAGTTATAATAATTTCTCTTCTGGGGAAATGTTGTGCTGTAAACAACAAAACAAGCTAATAATTGTTTTGACTACATGTCTATATTTACATTACATTAACTAATAACATCTTGCACATCTGTGTTGACATGACATCTGGAGCTAGAATCCATACAGGGGTAATGCATACCTGATTTCATCGAGCTGATTAATGTGATGAAGCATCCTTGGTATGTCATCTTCAGACAAATCCACCTCGAGGTCCACCAGAGATTCATCATTCATCTCCAGGCAAAAGTCACTGAAGGAGCTGTGAAAGAAACAGTTAGCTAATAAAAAGGATCTTTATTTTGCTAAATGTGCATTTCATTTTGAAGAAATGTCCGTTTACCTTTTCTCTAACTTCTCACAGAGTTTCTGGGTGGTCTTTATGTATTTGTCCAGCTGATGTGCCAGCACTTCCACATTCTGAAGTTTAGGAAGGAAGAAGACGCTTGCATCTCTTTTAAACTCGAGGAGAAGAGGGCAGATTATCCGTGCAGCAGTGATGACAACCTGAACATGTTCAGGACTGATCCCTTCTGGAAGACGTAACACCTGGTTCTCCTCTATGAACACATGAAGTGAGGTGACTGCAAGATTCTCCAAAGCATCCAGGAAGCAGTCAAGCTTCTGCAGGCCTTTCAGAGTGTGCTTCAGCACACCAGCCAGCTCCTTCTCCAGCGCTGCACGTCTGCGACCTGCAGTCACCGAGGTCACCTTGCTCTTCATGTATTCCCGTAAGGCCTTACCTTTGTTTTTTGACTGGGTAACATGGCCGATGCCTAGGTTAATATTGTCAGTCCTGTGTTTGATGTCCCTCATCATTTCCAACTCTGTCTCCCTCCCAAGCAGCAGCACTGTAGTGGGGGATGAAGAGGTGTCACTAAAGAAGCCTTTCATCCCAGAGACCGCTGTGATTGGTGATAGAATACGGAGCAGGGACTATCAGCGACATAACTAATCACACTATGAGTACAAGACTGTTCACCTTTTGACTTTGGAATTATTGACTTTGCTCCACTTGGCACCAACTGCAATGTTTAATTTTAAATGAATGGAGCCTACTGGCCGTCTGGCACACGTCGGCGCTGGCAAATGGGAACAGTGGCACACTGCCTAAACCAGCATTATGTTTGGTATTTTTTCTTTTTTGACATACCATTTATTTCTTTTTAATTTATCATAGCATTTTCAAACCATAGCTCACAATGCAGCAGCAGAAATGAGACAAAGACAAAAGATTATCTGAAAACAGTATTTTATATACAATGTATCTACACATACAAAAAAGCACCTTAAAACCATATTTAATGCAAAATAATCAGAAATTGTGCTCTGCTCATGTTATAAGACAATCACACCATGAATAATTGGAATGCCATTGCTAGTGTTTAGTAAATGTATCATTCAATTACATTTATTCTTAATGTGATGTATTACTGAATGATACATATAATGCATTATGAGTAGACTTAAATGATGTTTGATGCTGATCAACAAGTTACGTTATTGAATTTATACAAGTTTATTGACTTGAATCAGTTTAGCATATAGGCATTTGAATTCACTATGATGAGTAGGCTAATTGGTTCTGTTCACGAGCACTACTGTATTACACAATTTGTTTCTCTTTAATTTTTAGTTTTTCATCCACTTCATCAAAAGCATTTCTATTTTGCTTTCTTTCTTCATCTCCTTCTCTGGATAGAATGGGGTCTCCAGGATAGCTTTGTTTTCCTCTGATGACAGCTGACCCTCACACAGGAAGTCATGGATCTTCTGCCATGAGTCCATCTCTGAGCGCCAAAGTGCAGTTCTGGCTCTGATAAACTGAGACACTTCACTTTTGCTGCCTTTGGCCAGATTGATGCTGTCCTTACAGATGAAGAAGATGTCCATGCCGAGGAAAAGAGCATTGAGCCCGATGAACCCGGCCCTGGCTGACTTGGAGAGGGCAAGAGGCCCTTTGACTGCTGCCTGTCCGATATCTGGGATATCTGCTGCCACCCTGGGCACGTTACATAATGATTTTCCTTCCTGCGCTGCCACTTTGCCAGCACTTGCAATAAGCTCTTGATTTTTTAACACCTTAAAAGCAGAGGCAGCATCAACAATAGAATCAATGCCATTTCCTATAGCACCAGCTTTACCAGCCATCTTGCACACTCCTACAGCCACGTCTATCGGGCTTGTTTCTCTTTGATCTTGACCTTCAGACAATCCTGCAGACCCTGCACATCCTCCATGACTCTCTGGAAGGCTTCACTGGCTTTCTTTTGTTGTTTCCGGTTTATTACATCTCTGTGGGCAGTGGTGACCAACCGTTACCCGCTGGTAACTCCCAGCCCTACCCCAGTCATTGTCAGCACTAAAGACACTCCAGCTGTTACAGGAATTAATGCCAAACCAATGATGGAAAGCACACCTCCACTGCCCCCACGGAGCTGCCGCACCACACGGCAGATCTTGCCCCCATGTTCATCCTGTCTAGCTGCACGCGTTCTCCTCCAGGTCTGTTAGGAACTGCAGCATCCGGGTTGTTGCCGCTGAACAATCGATAAGCCCAGAACGGTTTGTCCTGAAACAAGAACACCGTAGGAAGCTCTGGTTCCTCCTGATGAAAGAAAATCAAGAATCAAGAAAGATAAATGGATCACACATCTGAAAGTTTAATTGTTACTTTAAAATTCAATCTAAAATTTTGGAACATTTAGTTTTTTGGGACACACATTGCAGGCTACAATAAGCACATCTAATCCACATAAAGTGAAATAAGCAGCAATATTTCAGAATCAGAATCAGCTTTATTCACCAGTTATATACATACGAGGAATTTACTTAGGTTGGAGCAAGCCTCCGGGCGGCGGCTATGGAATAGCGCCACCACACGCTTTCTCGAAAAGAAACAATGCAGACAGCAACATTTAAATTCAGCTACAGCTCTGTGAGCTGTACATAGGAGAGGCTCTTTGATCCAATTGCTAACGTCAGCATGCTAACATGCTAACATGACAATGCTTACCTGCTGAGGCAAGCAAGTACAATGCTAACCATGTTCTTTATCTTAGTTTAGAGTGTTACCATGCCAATGTTGGCTAGTTAGCTCTAGACATACAATACATCTGAGGTTGATGGAATGTTATTGGTTTGGCAGATTATGTTTGACCTCTTGTGGGCGGTAGAGAAAAGCTCAGAAGATCACCTAAGTTATAATATTTCTCTCTGGGGAAATGTTGTGCTGTAACAACAAAACAAGCTAATATTGTTTTGACTACATGTCTATATTTACATTACATTAACTAATAACATCTTGCACATCTGTGTTGACATGACATCTGGAGCTAGAATCCATACAGGGTAGCATACCTGATTTCATCGAGCTGATAATGTGATGAAGCATCCTTTGTATGTCATCTTCAGACAAATCCACCTCGAGGTCCACCAGAGATTCATCATTCATCTCCAGGCAAAAGTCACTGAAGGAGCTGTGAAAGAAACAGTTAGCTAATAAAAAGGATCTTTATTTTGCTAAATGTGCATTTCATTTTGAAGAAATGTCCGTTTACCTTTTCTCTAACTTCTCACAGAGTTTCTGGGTGGTCTTTATGTATTTGTCCAGCTGATGTGCCAGCACTTCCACATTCTGAAGTTTAGGAAGGAAGAAGACGCTTGCATCTCTTTTAAACTCGAGGAGAAGAGGGCAGATTATCCGTGCAGCAGTGATGACAACCTGAACATGTTCAGGACTGATCCCTTCTGGAAGACGTAACACCTGGTTCTCCTCTATGAACACATGAATGTGAGGTGACTGCAAGATTCTCCAAAGCATCCAGGAAGCAGTCAAGCTTCTGCAGGCCTTTCAGAGTGTGCTTCAGCCACACCAGCCAGCTCCTTCTCCCGCTGCCACGTCTCGACCTGCAGTCACCGAGGTCACCTTGCTCTTCATGTTTCCCGTAAGGCCTTACCTTTGTTTTTTGACTGGGTAACATGGCCGATGCCTAGGTTAATATTGTCAGTCCTGTGTTTGATGTCCCTCATCATTTCCAACTCTGTCTCCCTCCCAAGCATCCATTTGG
>NC_045747.1:17791291-17792459 GCF_008692095.1 Etheostoma spectabile | reverse complement strand
GGTTCCTCTCACAGAATTCTCTCACTGTGTCGATGTAGATGAGGGTATCTGCGGTGTAGCAGCACAAGGCCTCC
Source organism: Etheostoma spectabile (assembly GCF_008692095.1). Lineage (NCBI taxonomy): Eukaryota > Metazoa > Chordata > Actinopteri > Perciformes > Percidae > Etheostoma > Etheostoma spectabile. The sequence goes on along the minus strand of NC_045747.1, from coordinate 17,792,385 downwards.
TGGAGTTCCTTTCTGTAACAGAACATCATCCAGTTTTTGAGATTTCAAAACCAATTGTGTTGGATTTGGTCTCATTGTTTAGGACAGATATCTGGCAGCAACCACTAAAGAAAACCTAGCAAAGGCCCCTGTCCTATTGGGCCCACAGGCCAAAGACTTAAGTTTGAAATGATTGTCAACATTTCTTTGTGGAAAGTCACAGAGCTCAGTTCAAAGTTTAGATGTCTCCTTTGTTTGTTTTCTTTACTCCTAAACCTTATAAACATCTCTTATGTTCAAGCATATGGCAACCAAATCCAGTTGTTTTTTATATCACAGCTTCACAGCATACTGAGGTTACAGTAATATTGAAACAGCAAAGCATTAGTGAAGTTTAAAATAGCCAAGGAGCAATGCAAAATAACTTCAACGTGACACAAAAAACTTCTACAAAGAGACACAATGAGAAATTTAGGATCTGGTGGCGGAGAGTTTCTCGGTGTAGGTAGAGTGCAGATTTGAGTCGCGCACGCTCAGATTTAAACAGTTTACGGCGTACCGTGTCATATTGAGATTTGTGAAATCCATGAAATGGTAACATTTTCTCATTACAAACAATAAGAGAAGATGGGAATCAATCTATGATTGTTTAATTTGTAACGTTGGCTCAAAACGACATTCCACTGACAACCTTTGTTGTGTCTGATGCTAACTTATAGCCAGCAGTGAACAAACTTCGTTAAGTACGTCCATTTTTACTGTATTGACATTACAGAAGTTTCATTAGCATCTTGTTTGCAGCTACTTGTCACAAGGTGACGCATGCACAACTCACATCTTCACTTGACTTACATCAGGTAGTGACACTCTCATTTCTGTGCAAAAGCAGCTCAAATATTTAAACTCTTTAACTCTTGTTCCGGTGACATGGCAGCAGCTTGAATGAGACCCTTAGGAGGCCTCAGGAAAACGTTTAATGAAGTTGACTTAACCTGCCAAAAAATTCAATTCAATTTTAATTCAATTTTATTTATACAGCGCTAAATCACAACAACATTTATCTCAATGTGCTTTTCATAAAAGAGCAGAGCTAGACCGTACTCTGTGATGTTATT
>NC_045747.1:17791005-17791281 GCF_008692095.1 Etheostoma spectabile | reverse complement strand
CAACAATTCCCACCAAGAGCATGCACTAGGGACAGAGGCAAGGAAAAACTTCCTTCAAAATCTAAATGTTTGTTGTTAAAGAGTAAGAAATTAATCTATGTTCGGGTGGCCGTTGCTGCATTAAAATTTTAAAACGCTGGTTATGTCTATTAAGATGTTTATGCGCAAGTTCAGCAGACAGACGGTGAGGTTCGGGATCAGATTCCATGTGATTTTAAATTGTGAAAATCATTTCCAGTAAAGGACAATGTTGCAGCAGTCATTGTTTAGGTACCT
>NC_045747.1:17788076-17790995 GCF_008692095.1 Etheostoma spectabile | reverse complement strand
CGAACGGTCTCAGAGTCATCTGCAACCAGGAGATGAAGGAGAGCTCAGATTCACAACATCTAGCACACCTTTGTCTCTGCCACCCCAAGATGCAGCACAACCACCGCTGGTGCTAGTGCCTCTGCCTCTGACTCTCAAGTGGACGATAGTCTTGTAAATCTGTCTTCCGTGGTCGCTTCTTCTGCTTTAGCGATGTTAATTATGCAGGACAGTGTTAGAATTTTCTAACTTTGTGTTCGTTGGATCACTGAGGAAGGAGGCTCGGGTCCAATTGAGAATTAAGAAAAGGTTTAATGAAACAGAATGATGAAGATGATAAGACAAAGACAGTATGACACAAACAACATGACAACATTGCAGCTGACAGTGGACCGATCCATGCTTCCCCCATGATGGAGTTGCATGAGACCAGTCTTGATTATTCCTTATTCACACACATTTATCCCCTGCGCCTTGGGGCGGTTCCTTTTCACCTGGTGCATTCAAATCAATTCTCATTGGTCTGTTATTGGCATGGGAACATGCCAAGCGCATCTTTTCTGTCCAATGAGGAAGGATATGGCTCTAAACTCCACCCCTTTTGGGTCATTTTTGGTCACAGATCAAAATGTTCTATCGTGTAAATGTGAAATTCTAACATCAATTCAGTTTAATCAACATTTTATTGTCTTAGCCTAGTCTAAGACCCCAGGGGGTAGCAGACAGAAAGTTACTTCCTGGTGGGAAACAATCGGGTTCTTTCTGTATGATAAATAGTTTTCAGTTCTAATTGATCTGGCAAAGACAGAGGGTGTGGGTGAGACACAAATGGGCCATCTTGACCTCTTCACGGACAAAATGCATATTAGTCCTATCCTGGCTGCATCATACTGAAAACAGAAACACACTGTTTTCAACTTTTTATAACTCAACAACAGCCAGAGGATAACAAAAAACAACAACAACAGCCTTATTGTAGCAGTTGAGACCTGGCCTAAAGCAGATTTTGAATTAAAATGTAAAAATGTAACAATTAATGTAACAATTTGCCCTTATGAAAGCCAGTCGCGGCACGGCTGTCTTGGAATGCAATGGAGAGACGGTGGCAGAATGCCAGACACTTAAATTCAACTAAAATGTAACAGTGAACAATCAGTGTTCAACCTGCAGTCTGTTGTAGACGCAGAAACAAAGCACAATCACACCATAAAACGCTTAGAAAAATGTTCGGTATTTTGACCTGATCCAATGAAACAAAAAAAGTAATCCACTGCGATCAGTAGATCTACAAAAATGGTCACGGTGTATCTCTACATGGTGTATCTCTACACGGTGTATCTCTACACGGTGTATCTCTACATGCATCACATTCACCAACCAGCTCTAAACAGGTGAACGAGGACTCTTCACTTTGCAGTTTAAACAAAGTGGAAAAAAATGTATAAAGTCCAAATCTACACAAAACGCGCAATCAATTAGTAAGCTCACAGCAAATGTATATAGCCCACATGGCATTTAGGCAACCTTTGTTTCAATGTTGGCATGGCAAGATGTCCAGACTAGTGTAACAGTAACTTTCATTTTTTGCGTCCTGCAAATGCTTCGACAATGTTCTCAGGTGAGAGCGACTTGTCACTTGTCACATAACCCAGAGCCCTGAATTTTTTTTTTTTACTAAAGCAGGGTATGAAATTAGATGTATTACCTACCACCATTTAGTTGTTTTCTGTTATTTTAAATATTTATAAATTATCTGCTCATGCCAGATGTATTTTTTGAAAATACCTTATCAATATCCGTGATTGTTAAAATACTATTACATATAAAAAAAAAGAGGATGTCTGAGAAATATTACAGGTGGTTTTATGTCAGTATATTCATAAATGTGAAACCTATTAAAATGATAACCTTTAAATTTGCACTTTATAGACAATGGGTCACTGATGAGGATGCTATAGGATTTGCTAAAATTAAAACCTTTTAAATATGGATTTAATAAGATCAGGGATATTGGTATTTTTCCACAAACTAACAACTGTGAAAGTTGTAAGAGGATGTCTGAGAAATATTACAGGTGTTTTGATGTCAATATATTCTTAACTTAGAAACCTATTGAAATAATAATTAACCCTCGTATGGTCTTCCTGCCGATCATGCACATTTTCTCCAGTTGGGTTTGCCTGTTTATAAAGCATAAAGTAGCCTATATTTGAGTACCCAATTCTGTATTACATCTTTTTGGCCAACTTCATTACTTATTACCACTAGTTTTACGATTCTTTATGGAATTAATGGTGAATAAATCTCATTTACATGAAATTACACCTAATTTTTGAGTAAATTAAGCAGCAATTTTGAATTATCTTCACTAATAATGGGCCAGTGGTGGATGAGTTCGTCCAATGGTGTGATGAGGACTTTCTCCAATTAAACATCACAAAAATCAAGGATATGGTCACTGATTTTAGGAAAGTATCCCACCCACCATCTAAGACTTTCATTAAGGGAACTGGAATTGAACAGCGTAAGTATCTGGGAACCATCAGTGATAAAAACCTGAAGTTTGATGTGAATTGTGATGCAGTCTGTCAGAAAGGACAGCAACATTTGCAGAGAAAAAATACGTTGGAGAGAATTTGCTTGGAAAATAAGTCTTAATTACGGGAAGAATTTTTCCAGGAGCTGGTTGCTGGAGAGAATGCAGGTAAAATAATAAAATCACATGCATGTTTTCTTTCTGTCCGGTAAAGTAGTTTTGAGAACAGGTGGAGAAGGCCATAACACAAATAATTGATATGTAAGAATCCCTGACATTAGACAATTGTTTGGGTATTAACACAATTCAATTCAATTCAATTTTATGTATAGTATCAATTCATGACAAGCGTTATCTCGAGACAGATCGAACAGGTCTAGACCACACTCCAGAATTTACAAGGA
>NC_045747.1:17772568-17788066 GCF_008692095.1 Etheostoma spectabile | reverse complement strand
CTAGTAGTTTCCTACAGAGCAAGCAACAGTGCAACACAATGTAAGATATAAGCAATTAAGCAAAATGTTTTTAATATGCTACGTCTTACTGCATTGAAGCAACTGACAAGAACATGGAAGCAACCAAAAGAACCAGAATTACATTTATGGTATGACACAATAAAACAAGTATTAGAAATGGAAAGGCTCACTTCCATAACTAGGAATATCTTAGAAAAGTGGTACAAAATATATCCCAAACACATAATGGACAAAATAACAACTAACTTTAATGACTTGATGTAGGATAGTTGGTGCTTCCACACATATTCATACACACACGCACACATATCAACATCATTTTTATTTTTTTATTTTAGTGGGAATGCTGTTCAGCATTCCAACTATTGTTATTCGGTTCTTTATTTATCTTTTCTTTTTATTATTCCGTACGTTTTTTGGCTCTCTGTATCTTCTGCATACTTTCAGCTATTTAAACCGTTCAACTTTTCAAATCTTCAGCTCTTTCAGCAGATGATGGGACTTCTTCAGCTATTTTTCTGCTATTTATACTTTTTCAAATATTAATCTTTTAAACAATTTTTTTTAACATTAAAGTCAATGAGAGCAAGCTTCAAATCCTTCAAATCTTCTTCTGCTTAAAAGTGTATCTCCTCCTACAGTTTTTCACCTACATTCATGGTTCAAACTTTAAAACGTTCACAAAATATTCAGCTATCCGACTATGGCTTTTCAGATTGACATATTTTACAGTTTTTGTGAAAAAGCTGTTTAAGTATGGTGTACATTTTATGATTTTTCTGGATTTATAATGGGTGTGTATTGCATTTGTTAGAGTGAGGAGTGATGTCATCAGAGTGAAAGGCTTCGAAAATATTATCTTACTCCGTTCTCTATAACTTGCTCCCACGCCAACACTTCAAACTTTTCATGGACAGTTTGTACATCAAAACGTAGGTATCCTTGTCTAGTTTCAGCCAATGTGCTCATTTATGTGATAGGAATTATACTTTTTGCTCAGCGAGCTTTCAAATGACCAGAGTTCACGATCTTGCTCCATTCACTGCAATGTTAAAGATTGTCCCCATTTCTGAGCAAAACGCAGAGCGAACCACTTTTTTAAATCGCTGATACGCCCACATTTATAACTTTATCCACATGAATTTTACATCATTACATTCACAAAGGCCTTCAGGTGCTCATGGGCAAGTTATTTTCTTTCTATCTCATATCCCTTTGGCGCAATGACCATTTGTTTGGGAGCTGGTTTCACTGTCTAAGGAGCAGTGGTTTCCATTAGCTGACAGGTAAAGAAGGGTACAACAGCTGCGGTCGTTAACTGATTGCAGATCAAAAGAGATGACATCACAGACATCAAAGGCTTCCTAGCTGTGTTTACAAACATGGCCACTGATTAGATGTAGCCATGGCAACGCCTCCCCAGACACTCCAAAACTCTCTATGTCTGTCTGTCTCATTATATATTGCAATGTATAGCTTCCTGAACAAATCCTTTGGTGTCCACAGACACACAGACACACACACACACACACACACACACACACACACACAGACACACAGACACACAGACACAAAAAACACAGACATACAAATACACAGAGACAAACACACACACACACACACACACACAGACAGACACACACACACACACACACATAGACACACAGACACACACACGACACACACGCACACCACCACACACACAAACCAGACACCACTCACCACCCACACACACAGACCACACCACATGACACACACACTCACACAAGACATAAACATACACACATACACACGAGACAGATGGACACACACACACACACACACCAACACAACCAAAAACACAGACAGACACACTCACAGACACAGACACACACACACACACACACAAAGACACACACACAAACACACACAACACAAACAAACACCACAGCAAGACATACACAACAAAGACACACAGGGACACACACACAGACACACAGACACACACACCAGAGACGACACAACACATACCAGGACACACACAGACACAGAGACACACACACTCACAGACACACACAGGCACACAGAAGCAGAGACACACACACACAGACACACACACACACAGACATGATATATTATATATCAACATGTATAGTTCATTAGGAAGATGTTACTGTGGTGGCGCAGTGGTTATGTCTCATACCTTTCGTGCCAGAGACCCGGGTTCAAATCCCACAGTGGTTTAACATCATCTAGTGTTAAAACTCTTCAAATTCAACTTTTCAAATCTTCAGCTCATTCAGCAGATGATGTGACTTCTTCAGCTATTTTTCTGCAATTTATACTTTTTCAAATATTAAGCTTTTAAACATTTTATTTTAACATTAAAGTCAATGAGAGCAAGCTTCAAATCCTTCAAATCTTCTTCTGTTCCCAAAAGTTTCAGCGACTTCATACTTTCACTTACAGACGTGGTTCAAACTTTAAAACGTCTGTGTGTGTGTGTGTGTGTGACTCTCATTATATGTTACAACTTTACGACTTTTTCAAATATTCTCACTACTTAAACATCTTCTTACTGAATTATGCTATTTCTCAAGTAGCTTTAGCATTTCAATTTTTTTAGAATTTTTCCATCTTTTTTACATTATTGTTGTTATTCAACTTAATTAAAAACCATTCCTACTTTTTCAACTTTTTTTACTACTTTAAGTTTCCTACTTTTTTCCACTCTTCTCAAAACTTCAACATCTTCTTACTGACTTAAGCTTTTTCTACAGATTAGCTTTAACTATTCATTTTACTTCATTCATTCAACTACTCAACTAGGTTAGCTTTAGCAATTCTGCTATTCAGCATTCCCACGCATTTTCTGCAGGAAATGCATTTTCTAGTTTGTTATGTTGTATGTTGTTCCTTAGTATTTTTTTCTATTATTAAACAATATATAATTGTAAAGAAAATGTAATTAGAAGAAAAAAGAAAAAAATATATAACACATGACTCAACATGAAAACCCTACAATAAAATATTTAATATGTATATTTAAATTCTTTACCTTGCAGCAGACATGTTTTTCCTCAAGGTTCCTCCTGTTGCGTTTTCTTTAAATTTTTTAAGAAATGGGGAGGCCAATGACATTTAATAAAAATTAGATTTAACAAAAAGATTTAATAATGAATCTGATGACAGGATTGCAGAATTCAACGCTGCAGTGGACTGAACTGATGCTTCTCCCTTGTGAATTCACATTTTAAAGTCAGTTTCACAATAATATTTATTCTTGAAGTTGTGGGCGGTTCCATGAATGAAAATGTTTTCCATTGGTCCGCCATCGCACAGCAGAAGGTGTCATTTCCAAATCCATGTGTTTCGAGGTCACAATCTCCTACTATGTGGGTGTCAATTCTTAATAGAATAAACATTCTTTTGTTCTAATCTAGTCTAGGGGTTGGCTCAAAGACAAAAGACAAAAAAATTGTTTTAAATTCAACAGGCCTCACCTTATAACATTTATGGTTTTTCTAAATGAATAGATCAAAACTGATAGTTCTATTGCTTGCTGCAACTCATGCATTGACTGAATCTGCTAAACTCCGTTACTGAGACTGTTGAAGAATTCTGTTGCCAAAACATCGACAGGTCACTGTTTGGTTTCGTTTTCCTTTCTCCACATCAGCAGGCCGAACCAACACACTCATGTCTGTCCTTTGTTAGGAGCCTTAAACTGTTGTTGATAGTAATAATTTACCACTTGGTTTCGTTCAGCTGATTTGCTGATGCTGCCTTCAAGTCATTCAAACATCGGAAATATACACCAACCATGCCTACCTCTCTTGTTTTCTCGTGCCCTTCTCTTGTACCCTTCCCTCGTGCCCTTTCCTTGTGTCCTCCCTCATCTCCTTTCTCGTCCCTTTCCTCGTGCCCTTTCCTCGTGCCCTTTCCTTGTCCCCTCTCTCGTCTCCTCTCTTGCCCCTTCTCTCGTCCCCTCTCCCGTCCCTTCTCTTGTCTCCTCCTCTCGCCCCCTCTCTTGTCTCCTCCTCTCGTCCCCTCCTCTCGACCCCTCCCTCGTCCCCTCTCTCGTCCCTTCCCTTGCCTCCTTATCTCATCCCCTCCCTCACCTCCTCCTCTCGTCCCCTCCCTCGCCTCCTCCTCTTGTCCCCTATCTCTCCTCCTCCTCTCGTCCCTTCCTCGCCTGCTCTTCTTGTCCCTTCGCTCGCCTCCTTCTCTCGTCCCCTCCCTTGCCTCCTCCTCTCGTCCCCTTCCTCGTCTCCTCCTCTCGTCCCCTCCCTCATCTCGTCCTCTCGCTCCCCTCTCGTTCCTCCAATTGCTCGCCTTCTCGTTCCTCCTCTCGCTCTTTTTATTGTTCCCTCTTGTTTTCTCTCTCGCTCCCTCTCTCGTTTCCTCACCCGTTTACCCTCTCCTTTCCTCTCTCGTTTCCTGTCTTGCTCCCTCCCTCGTTTCCTCTCTCGTTCGCCTTCTTGTCTCCTCTCTTGCTCCCTCTCACATTTCCTCTCGCGTTTCCTTACTTGTTTGTCCTCTTGCTCCCTCTCTCGTTGCTCCCTCGCTCACCTTCTTGTGCCCTATCTTGCTCACCCTCTTGCTCGCTCTCTCGCCTTCTCTCTCTTTCCCTTGTTCCTTGTTCCCCGGTGTCCCTTAGCTCCCCAGCGTCCTTGGCCCCTGTAACCTTGTTCCCTGGCTCCTTGGTTCCCTTAGTTCCCCTGTGTTCCCATTCCCTTGTGCCTCGGTTTCCCTGTGCCTCAGGTCTCCAGTTCCCGTTCTCCACAGTGTCTTCGGCCCTTTCTGGGTTGTTTTTTGATAAACAATTTTTTGTTTTGTGACATCTGGGATCCGTCCCGGGGGGGTTGCTTTAGTTTCTTTTTCTCCTTTTTTTGTTTTTTTGGTCCTGTCTTGTCTTCTTGTGTTTGTCCTTACTTTCCTCCCCGATCCTGTGTTTGTCCTTACTTTCCTCCCCGGTCTTGGGTTGTTGATCCCATCTCGTGTTCCCCTGAGTGTCTGCATGTTTTGTTTCCTGTTTTATTTTGAAGTCGGGTTTTTGTCTTGTCCTGTCTTTAGTTTTACTTCCTGTGTCTTTCCGCTCTTGTGATTACCTTATGTTTTCCACCTGCTTCCCTGACCTCTTGTCACCTGCAACTCATAACCTCATTACCTTGTGTATATAATGTCTGTGATTCCCTCGTCTCTGTTCAGATCGTTTTGTCCAGTCCTTATGATCGTTTGTTGGTCTGTCTGTTCCAGAAGAAGTTTCTCTCGTTTGTTCCTGTTCCCTGGGTTTTCCATTGAGTTTGTCCCTGTTTTTGCTTCCTGTCTCCCTCTTGCCTTTTCCCCCGGACCTCTTTTGATTTTTGAATTTTAGAGTTGTATTTTGGATGGCGTTTTTGCCTTTTTGGTCTGTTTATTTATGAACTCCTTTTTGCAATAAACTGTTGACTAACTATACTGTACTGTTTTAGGAAGACCTAACTATTAATCGATGCACTCTTAAATTAATTCAGCTGTTATCCTACTAAATGTGGAAACATTTTTGTTCTAATCTAGTTCATCTAATTCAACAGGCCTCACCTTATTACCTTTTATGGTTTTTCAATATGAATAGATCAAAATCTGATCGTTCTATTGTATAGCTTGCAACTGATGCGTTGACTGAATCTGCTAAAATCACTTACTGAGACTGTTGAAGAATTCTGCTGCCAAAACATCAACACGTCACTGTTTGGTTTCGTTTTCCTTTCTCCACACCAGCAGGCTGAACCAACACACCCATGTCTGTCCTTTGTTAGGAGCCTCAAACTGTTGTTGATAGTAATCATTTAGCACTCGGTCAAGTTCAGCTGATTTCCTGATGCTACCTTCAAGTCATTCAAGTATCGAAAATATACACCTACCAGATGATAAGACCCAGAAGATTGAAGTGACATTCATATACATTATACATCTATACTTACAGTATTTACTTATATTGTTAAATTAGACTTTTACCTCCATTCTATTCAGAGGAAAATTTGTATAGGCTAAAAAACCTGTAATCATTTCATAAAAAGAAGGATTGCTACAGATTGGAGAATTGTAGGAAAGCAGGAGCAGATAAAGTGCATCAGACAAGATAGAGTGCTGGATTTCTTTTTTCCTCTTCAATGTGGCCTCCTCTCTAGAGCACAAACGTACAAGAGTTTCAGTTGCTCAGTCAACAGTTACATCAGGGAACCAGGAAGAGAGCTAAACAATTCTACATTGCGCTTGAACTCTACCATGACCCTCCGTGCTGGGGATGTCGTCTCCGAATCTGAGTACATTAGACACAAAAGATCTGATGATTACAAACTGAGAGAGGCACACGTTTTAAATGCAAAGGTCTGTGTGTGTGTCTATCTGTGGGGCCAAAATGCTGGACCCCACAACTTTAAAGGACTGTTGGTGTTAGGGTTAGAATTAGGTAAGGGTTACACTTAGGCATTTAGTTGTGATGGTTAACGTTAGGATAAAGGGCTAGGGAATGCATTGTGTCAATGACGGGTCCCCCACAAACATGTGTAATGTTTGTGTTAGTGCGTGCTTGTTTTAGTCTTCCTTGCTGAACACGAGTGTAAATTGAAGAACAGTTTGATACGTTTTGTAATTACACTTATTTGCTTTTTTACAAAAAAAATGTTTTCCAAAAATATCCTGACCCCTGATTTCCACCAACTGCGGAACGGCTGCAGATCAGCTCCAGAACGGCGGCGGAGTCAATAGGTTTCAATGTGTGTATTTTTCACACTGACAGACTGTGGAGCGGCGGCTTTCCGACTCTGTCCCAGCTCCGGCGATCCACAGCACTCCGGAGCAGATACACAGAGCTTCTATTTTAGCCAGATGCCGGAGAGCTCCGCGTCAAATGTAGCTCAGTATAAATTCTTTCAGGAAGACCTAACTATTAATCGATGCCCTCCTAAATCAATTCAGCTGTTATCCTAATAAATGTACTGTATATTTTATCATGCTGTGTATCCTCAGCGTAAATCCTTTCAGGAAGACCTCACTCTTAATCAATGTTCTACCCAACTTGAATCAGCTGTTGGAGGTGTTCACCTTCCTGCTAAACCAATCAGAATCGTACATAAATGGCAAAGGCCAATCACTGTGTCACAACTCTGGTTTAAATAATCGTTTCTCTCTTTGCTATTCAGCTGTCGTTGCAGCCAAAGAGTGCAACCCTCTACCTCCCCTTCTACCTCCAGTCATCTACTCCAGCTCGGTCTGGTCTTTGGGCTCCTTTGTCGCCACCACCGGTGTCTAGATTCCATTGGGAGGTCTGATGGTTCTCTACCCCATTATACATATGTGCAAAAGATTTTCATAGTGATGGAGTCTAATCGCCAAAGACTTTGTACATTTTATCTGAGCTGTAAAATAAAACTTATTTGCTAATCTGCAAATATGCCTCTCCTGATTGAATTCAGCACAGGGCAGATTGTGAGGGACAGGAAGTCGAGCATAGACACAAAATAAAGTATCCAGTTAATTAAAAAAATATACTGTGCTCATAGGGGATCATATTTCCCTGCACATCCTGGTATATCGCACGATCTCGTGGGCACTTGTAACTTTAGCTGTTAGTCATGGCCGCAGCAGTTCCGCAGCAAATCCGGACCTGGTGGGTATTGAAGGACAGCAAAGGACAGAGCCAACATGCAGCGGAGCCATTCCAGGAAATCCAGGGTGAGGGTAATGTTGGCCTTTTTATTCCATAACCATTCCTCATGCTCAAGACTGGTGCAGTAGAAGAGACACATCCAGCCCCATTCAGCTGCAACATACCATGTCAGGTGTAGACTAAACAGTACAACTCTACAAACAGACCTGGGGCCATAAAGGTCCCTTGACCTTTGGAATTAACTAACCTGCCATCATCACATACCCTTCACTATACATAGAGATAGCCATGGTGTTATTTCAGTTAGCTTAATGGCTGGCACTGAGAGATGATCTTATGCAAAGTTCCCCTTGCCTATGTAAGGTTGAAAGGTATGTGATGATGTGGGCCAAGAGAACTTGCATAGTATCCTGGATCCATGAAATAACCGGCCTTTAAAAATAAAAATGTGCCTGTCTCTATGGGAATTTAACACAGGGGTGTGTATACTTATGCCCCCTGTATTTTAAGGCAGAACATGTATTTGTTAGGGGGTAGTGAGGATTGGACCCAAAAGCAGAAAGGAGGACGGCAGACAGCAGATGGGGCAAAACAGGAGTTAATATCCAAAACACAAGAAAAGCCTCAAAGGAACTAAATTCCAGAAAACAAGGCTAAAAGGCAAGCATCCAAAAAAGGACAAAAAACATATAATCACCACAAGCAGGGAAACGGGAACAATAACAGGAATACTGCGACAACTTGACGTGCAGACAGGCGAACGAACCAGAATGATCTGACAAGAGACAAAGGAAACCGGGGTTAAATACAAAAGGTAACGAGTCATGAGGAACAGGTGAGACGTCAGGTGATCACATTAGGGCGGGGCAGGACAATCAGACAAACAAAGTAAGCTGGACTAGAAAAGACAAGACAGGAAGCTGACTGACAAAAAATAAACAGGAAGTAGAACAAAAAGGTACAGAGAAACACAAGACGGACCAGCAACAGAAGACCGAAGAAAACAGACAAAAACACAAGGGCCGATGAAAAGGGAAAACAACCCAACCAAAAACCCCAAACCACAACAGTACCCCCCCCCAAAGACAGATCCCAGATGTCAAAACCAAACAAAACCCACAGAGAACAAAAAGCAACCCAGAGAGGCGGAAGACACTGGGAAAGAGGGGACTGAGAGACGGAGAAACCAGGGGCCAAAGGCACTAGGACAGAGGCAAACAGGGAGCACAGGGAACAAAGACAAAGGGGAGCTAGAACAGGGACCAAGGGAGGGACTGAGAGAGGGACTGGAAGGAGAGAGTGACCGTGAGGAGGGAGCGAAGAGAGGGACTGGGAAGGAGGGAGCGAGAGAGGGACTAGAGAGGAAACCGAGAAAGGGTAGGAACACAGGGGAGAGCGAACGGACCACAGAGAGAAAAGACACTGAAACGAGACAGAGAGACACACAGGGAACGAGAGCGGGGGAAGAAGAGACAGAGCGTTACGACACAGAGACCCACAGAAAGAGAGAGAGACAGACCACGAACAGAACAAAGCGACAGAGAGACACAGAGGACAAGACTGACTGACAGGCACAGGGAATCAAAGGGTAAAAGGGAGAAGACACAGAGAGTCGGACCGACAGGGAAAAAGACACACACCCCAGGCAGAAGAGAGGAGAGACACCAACGAACAAGACAGACCAACAACCCAGGGGACGAAAGGGACAGAGGGAAACCGACACAGAGAGCAGGACTACAGGGAGAGAGAGAGAAAAAGAGAGCAAAAGAAACAGAGCGATGGAGACAAGGCGAGGACAAAAAAACACGAGGGATAGAAGAGAGGGACAGAGAAAGGAGCCAAAAAGGCACTAGGGGTAGGTACAGAGAGAGATATATAGAGCGAGAGACAGACAACAGACAGAGAAAGAGCACAGAGTAGGACAGAGACACACGGAAAGAGAGCGGATATCACCACAAAACAAACAGACAGAGAGAAAGGACTGAGACGCAGAGAGCGAGACAGACAGACATAGAAAGAGGACACCCACACAAACAAACAAAAAACAAGCGAAAAGGACAGCGAGGGTTGGTGTGTGGAGAGACAGAGGCGACACAGACAGAGCAAGAGGAATGCGGAGAGCCAGACAGACAAGAGAGAACAGAACGTGACTAAACCACCGAGAGGGAGACAGACAGCCACGGGACCGAAAGAAACCGAAGCAGGGAGAGAAAAACAAATAAACAAACAACAAATAACAGTAAAAAAAAAAAAAAAAAAAAAAAAAATGAGCAGGCAACCAGAAGGAGGATGGAACGAAAGAAGACCAGACCGAGGAGAGGGACCAGACTAAGAGACCAAAACGAGGGAAACACATGACACAGGGGACGGAAGAGAGACCTACACCAAAAAAAAAAGAGAGGGAGAGAGATACAGAGACACAGAGAACATGGGTGACCCAAACACAGGGACTGAGCAGGACCAAGGGAAGGGCACTAGGAGGCGCGAGGGTGCCCAGGAGAGGGCGCACTAGGGAACCTATGAGTGGGATACGGAAAAGTCCACCAGAGGGCGCTCGACGAAGCCCACGAAGGGGCACTCGGAAAAGCCGGTAGAGGGCACACGGGGTACGAGAAAGCCCACGAAGGGCGTACGAGGGATACATGAAGCCCACGGGGGGGCCCAGAGGGACCGAGAAGGCCCACGAAGGGGCGCACTAGGGACACGAGAAGGCCCGCGTGCCACTAGGAACCGAGAAGGCCCACGGGGGGGCGCACTAGGAACACGGAAGGCCACTGGGGGCGCACTAGGAACACGAAGGCCCACTGGGGGCGCACTGGGAACACGAGAGGCCCACAAATAGAACCAGAAAGCCCACGGGGGGGCGCACTACGAAGCCCATTAGAGGCGTGACGGAAGAGGACCGTCTTGGCAAGGACAGATGGGACAGACTTGGACAAAGGGGGATGGACCGAGACGGGCCGGATGGGCATGAGACAGACGGTCGGATACAGTACATTTTGGGGACGGACGGAGACGGTGAGACTACAGACGGCTTAGGTGTAGGAACAAATTTGGACGGTGGGACGCAGGGACAGGAAGAAGCGGGAACAGGAATGGTGACAGGGACAGAGGCGTGAGTGGACAGGACAAAGACTGGGACAGTGACAAAGACTGGACGGACCAAGCACGGGGACAGACGCAGGCACAGGGACAAGCACGGGGCAGGTATACGAACCGACAGGAGCAGAAACGGGGAAGACACAGTGACGGGGACAAGGACAGAGACAGGACGGACACAGACCAGGGAGACTAGGACTAGGGAAGCAAAGACATGGGGGGCCGGGGTTCCTGAGGACCGGGACCGAGGCCAGACCGAGGAACAAGGGACTGAGTCCGGGAACCCTGGAACCGGTACCAGGGGGACCCCGGGAGCCAGTGCCTAGAGAGGGCAGAGCCCAGACACCGGCTGGTCGGGGGCACCGACCTCCGACGAGGGCCAGAAACTGTTGCCGTCGGCCGGGCAGGACACCCGAGTGCCAGCCAAGGGTCAGAAAATGCTGGGCCCTGATCAGAGTCGGAGGTCTGGTCAGGTCTGGGTTAGGGGACAGGTTGGCCTTCTGGGTCAGTGGGGCCAATTGACTGGTCTGGGCAGGGAGGCCAGTCAGCTGGTCTGGGTGCTGGAAAACTGGTCGGCTGGTCTGGATCTAGGGGACGGTTGGCTGGTCTGGGTCAGGGGGGTCAGTCGGCCGGTCAGAGGGTGGGTTTAGGGGCCGGTGGCTGGTCAGGGTCTAGGGGGCCAGTCGGCCGGTCAAGATCTGGGTCTAAGGGCGGTCGGCGGGTCAGTCTAGGGGGCCAGGCAGCCGTTCCGGGTCGGGGGGCCGGTCGATGGTCGGAGTCTAGGGGCCGGTTGGCCGGTCTGGGTGAGGAGGCCCGGTCGGGGCCGTCAGGGTATGAGGGTTTGGGCTGCCGTCTGGGTCAGGGGGGCCAGTAGGCCGGTCCAGGGGTCTAGTCGACTGGTCTGGGGGGCCAGTCCGGCTGGTCTGGGACCGGGTGACCCTGGGGGTCTGAGGCGGATCCCAGGGAGGTGTCCATGCACACTCCCTGCATCCGCCTCTAAAGACGCCGGCTGGGGGGCCGCCCTGTCGGCGGGAGCTGCGCTGGGGGTCCGCCCTGTCGTGCGGGAGCTGGCGGCTGGGGGTCCGCCTCGTCGGCGGAGCCGGCGGCTGGGGTTCCGCCTCGTGCAGGAACCGGCGCTGGGCGTTGCGGACCGGGCTGGGGGGTCCGCCGTCTGGGGGGCCCGCCTCGTCGGCGAGCCGCTGCTGGGGGTCCGCCCTCGTCGGCGGAAGCCGGCGGCTGGGTGGTCCGCCTCGTCGGCGGTAGCCGCGGCTGGGGGTCCGCCTCGTCCGGCGGGAACGGCGGCTGGGGGTCTGCCTCGTCGGCGGGAACGGCGCTGGGGGTCCGGCGGCTGGGGGCCCTCCTCGTCGGCGGAAGCCGCGGCGGGGGGTCCGCCTCGTCGGCGGAAGCCGGCGGCGGGGGTCCCGCTCGTCGGCGGGAGCGGCGGCTGGGGTCCGCCTCGTCGGCGTGAACCGGCGGCTGGGGCTGCCTCGCTCGGAACCGGCGGCTGGGGGTCCGCGGGCTGGGGGCCCGCCTCGTCGGCGGATCGCGGGCGGCTGGGGGCCTGCCTCGTCGGCGGAAGCGGCGGCTGGGGGTCCGCCTCGTCGGCGGGAGCCGGCGCTGGGGGTCTGCCTCGTCGGCGGGAGTCGGCGGCTGGTCCGCGCTCGTTGGCGGCAGGTCGTCGCTGGGGCTCCGCGGCGGCCCTCCGGAAGCGCGGGATCGTCTCGACCTCTTGGGGAGGCTAGCCGGCGGAGACTCATGGGGGGTTTTTCAGTACCGCGACGCTCCTGGGGGGCACTTGACAGTGGGCACCAACGCCGGCTGGAAGTCCGTGGTGACCGGCGCGCGCGCTGCTGGAGTCCGCCTGGGGGTGCTGTTCTGCCTGCTCCTCCGACTCCGGAGGGGACCAAACTCCGCGTCCACCTCCTCCCACCGTACCAACATGAGGTGCCAGTGTCTGTGGGATCCTCCTCATACATCGCGGAAAGCGCGGACATAAGTCCGCCAACGGGTCGAGCGGGTGGAGGAGCGGTTTGAAAAAGTAGTCTGCTGGGGTCCATGATCTGTCAGATCATTCTGTTAGGGGGTAGTGAGGATTGGACCCAAAAGCGAAAGGAGGACGCAGACAGGCAGATGGGGCAAACAGGAGTTTATTTCCAAACACAGAAAAGCCTCAAAGGAACTAAAATGTCCAGAAAACAAGGCTAAAAGGCAAGCATCCAAAAAAGGCAAAAAAACAATAATCACCACAGCAGGGAAACGGGAACAATAACAGGAATACTGCGACAACTTGACGTGCAGACAGGCACGAACCAGAATGATCTGACAAGAGACAAAGGAAACACTGGGGTAAATACAAAAGGTAACGAGGTCATGAGGAACAGGTGAGACGTCAGGGTATCACATTAGGGCGGGGCAGGACAATCAGACAACAACAAAGTAAAGCTGGACTAGAAAAGACAAGACAGGAAGCTGACTGACAAAAAAAAATAACAGGAAGTAGAACAAACAGGTACAGAGAAACACAAGCAGGACCAGCAACAGAAGACCAGAGAGAAAACAGACAAAAACACAAGGAGGCCGATGAAAAAGGGAAAACGAACCCAACCAAAAACCCCAAACCACAACAGTATTTACAATACATTATTCATTCACAAAGAAAATTGGTGTCTTTAAAAGGTTGGATATTCCTAACTTTTTTTAAGTAAGGCATTAAGGAAATTTCAAAAAGATGTTTTTTTTTATTTCTTTTTTTAATCAACTTTAGCCTGGGTGTGTGAACTTTCTCAAACCACTGTATGTTCACGTGAACTGTTGCTGTAAAGACTGTAGTTAGTTTTGCCCGTGGCTCCACTTGGGCCCACAGAAAGTGGATTTCACTTGAATAACGTGAAAGTAGCGCTACATCTGTGGAAATGGAAAAATTTGAAAGCTCTTCAGTAACTTTGATCTGGGGAACAGAAACAGAGCATCACATTTGCAGTTTTATCCTTAAAGTTCTTTACCTATTTTTCAATCTATTCTGTTAACAATGGTCCTAAAATACACATTTTGTAATTTTTCGGTACAAAAAACATGCTACTAAGGAATCGGGCACTAATTTCCCATGCAAATGTCTTACACATTAAATATTTATACAAAATGTTGTATCGTTCACTGAACGTATTTTTCAAACTTCTTGCCCTCAACCGCATCTCATTCAAAATGCCTAACAAACAATACTGACTGACTTTGGCTAGTAAACCCTGGGTGGTCATGAAAACATGGCTTCCAAACTCAGCCGAAACCTCTACTCATTGTGATCGCCACTGTCGTATCTCTGAGCTCGCTGTATGTATGTATATGTATAGTTAGTTAGCTAATAGTTTTTTGAACATGTAAAAAAAAAACTTTAAAATAAAAGATTTATATACATGCATTCATGCATACATATATAATTAAAATGACATATAAATAAGGCCATGTACTTCTCAGCATAATCTTCCAAAAGTGAAAGTTGTTTCTCATGCTCAAAAAGGAGTAGGAAGAAGTTAATAAACAACTTATCAGGTCCTACCCCCTTTCTCCACTTTTATCCTTTATTAAATCTTACGCTTCAGTCATTTACACATCTTAGGCCATCTATATACAGTATATCAAATTAAATAACAACACATCATACTAGACTTAGTATATAGATATATTAGTATATTGATATATCAGTATGTAGATATTTTAGTATATAGATATATCAATACATAAATATATTAGTATAGAGATGTATTAGTATATAGATATATTAGTATATAAATGCCAAGAAACCATACAGTCATTATACAATACTATCACTTTAAATCCTTTTCGTATCCCTTTAATTTGTTAATTTTAAGTAATCTCTTGAAATTACTCATTGTTGTACATGATTTCATCTCTTCACTGCAGCAGTTCCATAAAGTAGCTCCTTTAGTTAGTTTGTATGTGCAACAAAAGTTACTGTACTTGTAAAGACACTCACCCAGCATATTTATCATCCTGTTTGGGGACAAACAGATTTGAGCAGAGATCTGGGTGCCTCCCAATCAACTCCACAAGGTTGTAGACCTTCTTGCCTTTTCTAATGTGCTGAAGGATAGGAGTCAGACGCATTGTAGCATGTAGAACGATGGCTCTATTGTGAACAGGAAACAGTTGTCTTTATTAGTGGAGGATCAAAACAAACCAACAAAAACTTCCACTAACAGTGTAGATGAGTTTTTATTGTTTTAACACATTTGTATGTTGTTTTGCCTTTATCATTAACCCTCCTTCATACCAAAAGTTTTTTTATACATCAGTTAATGTATATACATCATAGTGGACCAAGAAACTCCAGTTCTAAGCTATGCCTTGGTTAAGGGCTTTGGCAGTAGAATTGACCTAATGTTTGTTTTATTTTATGTATAATATAAATAAAGTTTCTCTCAAATTGTCTGTCAAGGTGAGGGACCTCTTCCCCAACCCTGCTTGGCTCAACTCCAACTCTTCCGCAGCAGAAGGCGTGCTGGTACTCTATTTTCCAAAAATACCGATTTGCAGAATGGCTTAACGTTAACAGTACAGACTTTAGGCTTCCCTGGAGTGGTTTGTGACGGAGAAAAGCAGTTTTTGCCTTTTGGAAAAGAAGCCAGGAAAGGACCTGCATGTGAGAGATTATTATTAGCTTTGCCTTCTGGCTCAGTTTTCTTTTCATCACAACGGTGCGATAAATTGAATGTAATACTGCACCCGCT
>NC_045747.1:17769072-17772558 GCF_008692095.1 Etheostoma spectabile | reverse complement strand
CTCAGATCAATCTCCCGCTCCATTGTCCCCTCACCCGCAAACAAGACCCCAAGGTACTTAAACTCCTTCACTTTGGGGTAGGGACTCATTCCCTACCTGAAGAAGGCACTCCATCGGTTCCCTGCTGAGAACCAGATTTAGAGGTGCTGATCCTCATCCCAGCCGCTTCACACTCGGCTGCAAACCAATCTAAACCAATCAGTGAGTGCTGATGAACAGGGCGGCCGTGGGGCTTAGGCAGTATAGGCAAATGCTAAGTGCGCAAACCACCAGGGGTGAGCCCGGCCTATGTGCTGTACCTGTAACGTAGGGGACCAGACGTCCCTGGTCGGGACATGTCCCTTATTTTGAGCTACCTGTCCCCGGCTGGATCTGTCCCGAAATGTCCCCGGGTTGTTCACTGAAAAAAGCCCGAAATGGGAAGACTAAAGAATAGTACGTAGCCGATAAGCGCACACCCAACACACGCAGGCTCCAGACCGACAGAGCCAGCGGTGCTAAGAGATGTTTTAGAAGCCGTCGTTTACGATGACTAAAAAAGAACTGATTCTTTTACATGAGTCTGGTGCGTTTGAGCGAAACGCAATTCGCGGACTTTTATAGTTTTTTTTAAAAAAGGATCTTACTCTTAACAGAAAGTTCGACTCATCCTTAGAAAATCCCGTTCATAATGTGTCAGGGACACGTAGAACATATCTGAGTCTGTAAGCAGCCTCCAAACACGAACTTTATGAACGTAAATTAACAAGCTGGAACAATTATCCCTATAACGTCGTCTGCAGCGGTTGGACAATTATCCTATTGAACTACATTGCAGCGATCGTTTTAAACTGCATCAATGTCAAGGAGAATATGGCTCAGTAGTTGTATTGTATATGACTTTCTCAAGAGCTGTTGCAGAAAACAAGCCCTTGAGCAGCAGTAAAGCAAAAAAGCTGTTCAGATTTGACTAGGTGGCCATAGTTCAGTAAACATGCCAACATTACGAAATATTGAGACTTTTCTATCTGACATATTACAGAATTTCTATCCTTGAAATATTCAGGACTATAAGGACATTTTATCTTGAAATATTAGGACGTCTATGTTCTTGAAAATATTAGGACTATAAGGACCTTTTCTATCTTGAAATATAAGACTTTCTATTTGAAATATTAGTACCTATAAGGACTTTCTATCTTGAAAGAGTAGGACCATTCGGACTTTATATTTTGAACAGATTAAGACTTATCTATCTTTAAATATTAGGCACTTTTTATCTTGAAGTATAAGGATGGATTTGGTATCTGAAATATAAATGAATTCTAGCTTGAAATGCTAGGAATGTTTTATCTTGGAAATATTAGACTATTTTTTATTTTTTTTTTTTCTTGTAAATATTTGGGTCCTGTTTTCTGAATTGAAATATTAGGATTTCTATCTTGAGGTGGAGTGGAAAGCAGTGGAGTAGGAACTAGCGCAGGGGTGGTCTAGGCTGATACCTTTGGGAGGGGGCTCAGCCCCTAAGAGAAACAGTTAGGTCTAAGTGTCCCGTTTTAAGTTTTAAAAAATAAAAAATTACGAGGTTTGGGGTAAATACGGCGTCCTGAGCTGAAAATGTCCCGGATTTGCGTTCTAGAATCTGGTCACCGTACGCTATAAACGTCACCTTCATAAATAAAAGCAAGCCCGACTTCTTTTACCGCATCAAAAATCTCTAATGTCAAAGAGTCTCTAAAAACTGGCTGGGGCCCAGGGGAGGAAAAAAAAGAATAAGAGAGGAGGAAAAAAACGTGACAAAGACAAGAGGTAATCGTTACAGTAAAGTTGGAGATGAGAATGATAGTATTTTGCGGTTGCAGAACAATGATCTAGATAATAGCATTAGCCGTAGAATGACATGTGGCTCATCACTACAATAGCAGGCGCCTATCGGTTAGTTTTAACATCAGTTAAACTGTACAGTGATGCAAAGGGGGCGCACCTAAAATCTTGCCTAGGGCAAACACTGGTAGGGCGGGCCGGGTGCTGAAAGGTCAAAGGGTCCGATGATACAATCAGGACCAAAAATCCGCAAAAAAGCAACGATGAGATTCCAAGCCCAACCAAACTGGCAACCCCTATCCACCCGACTACGCCTCGATATCCTGTCCAATAAATACTAAAAACAGGATTGGTGACAAAGCAAGCAGGCCATGGCGGCGGCAACCCTCTATCTGAACAAAGTTGACGTACTGCAGGAAACCTCGGACACAGCTCTCGCTTTGGTAGGTACCAGAGATTGGATGGCCCTGAAAAGGGACCCCCTGACCCCATACTACCGCTCAGCACCTCCCACAGTATCTCTGAGGTGCATTCTGTCTTACAGCCACATTTCTTGTGTTTTAACACAGTTCCCTCCACCCCTTGAGGGTAAGGTGATTTTTTCCCCCCTCATGCTCAAGACAGTGCCTTGATAAGACACACAGCAGCCAATTCAACTGAAACATACCAGTTAGGCAGTAGCCTAACAGTACAGCTATGCAAAACAGACCTGCACAGACACAAAATTCATTAGACGGGCACGCCAGTTTTTTAAAAAAAATTTGGAGGAGGGGGGTATTGTGGTATTGAAAAACACGAAGTCAGGGACAACTAGCCTTGCCAATACGTAGAAACCGGGCTATACAGAAAATCAAAAGAGGAGAGTTAGGTCTCTTGAATTGACAAAAGGCATCACCTAGAGACAGCCTAAATCCATGGGTATAAATACGCACAATTGTCTCCTAAGGAACTTTGAATTTATACACGTCTGAACCTTTTGGTATTTTTGGATAAACTACTATTGCACACACACAACCATAGGCATGGGGCTTATGCAGCTTTATTAACAAGTATGGGAAATTTTGTTAGGCCTTAAAAAATGGGAACAACCATTGAAATACCAAAAATAAAAAACAGGAGAATAATGTGGCCATGGCAACAGGAAGGCATTGCTTATTAACATTAACATTGTTAACCAATTTTGGGTGCTGTTTTTTGAGGGATGGTTTATTTTAATGTCTCTCAGCTCAGTATCTAACATGGGGATTTATAAGGAGCAAGGCATACAATAAAAGCCTCAAACGTTAAAGTACGTTGCAGGCCGACGCTTTGCTGAAGAGGGAAATTGTCTCCCAAAAGGATCTGGTTCCATCTACCTCATCCAGTATACAGCAGAAGAGGCGTGCTCGGGAACTTCGTGCATGGGAGCAGAATGCAGCGTCTGCATGGATGGAGTGTCCAGCCAGCTTCTGCTACAAAAACCATACAATTTGATGGTTTGCTGGTTCTCACTGTCTAAAACGCTGGTTCTGCCGCCTCTGCATTGTTTTTTATTTGCCATCGCGTTTATGTATTGGTTGTGTTGGTGTATTTGAAAAAGGGTTGTCGAATGCTGGCATGTGGTGTCAAATTAAGAAGCTGTTTGCTTAATTTGCTTGTGTTTTGTTATATTTGCATGTGTGTGTCGTGTGTCGGTGTGTGGAG
>NC_045747.1:17768908-17769047 GCF_008692095.1 Etheostoma spectabile | reverse complement strand
TTTTAAAAAGGATCTTAATCTTTAACAGAAAGGTCGACCTCCTTAGAAATCCTTTCATTAATGTTGTCAGACACTTAGAACATTAATCTGAGTCTGTTAGCAGCTAAACAAGAACTTTTATGAACGTAAATACAAGCTG
>NC_045747.1:17768686-17768805 GCF_008692095.1 Etheostoma spectabile | reverse complement strand
GAGCTGTTGCAGAAACAAGCCTTGAGCAGTAAAGCAAAAGCTGTCAGATAAATGTAGGCCCTAGTTCAGTAAACATTACAACATTATGAAATATTGAGACTTTCTATCTTGAAATATTA
>NC_045747.1:17764436-17768661 GCF_008692095.1 Etheostoma spectabile | reverse complement strand
CTTTGCATCACTGTACAGTTTAACTGATGTTAAAACTAACGATAGGCGCTCTGCTATTGTAGTGATAGCCAACTATGTCATGGTAACTAGGCTAATGACTATTATCGAGACATTGTTCTGCAACGCAAAATACTATCATTCTCATCTCCAACTTTACTGTAACGATTACCTCTTGTCTTTGTCACGTTTTTTTCCTCCTCTCGTTTTCTTTTTTTTCCTCCCCTGGGCACCAGACAGTTTTAGACGCTTTTGACATTATGAGATTAGAGCGGGTAAAAGAAGTCGGGCTTGATTTTTTTATTAAGGTGAAGTTATATAGGTAAGGTGACCAGATTTCTAGAACCAAATCCGGGACATTTCAGCTCAGACGCCGTATTTACTCCAAAACACGTAATTTTTTAGTTTTTGTAAACTGTAAAACGGGGACACTTAGAACTAACTGTTTCATTAGGGGCTGAGCCACCTCAAAGGGATCAGCCTAGACCCCCCTGCTGCTAGTTCCTACTCCATGCTCCCTCCACCTCAAGATAGAAAATCTAATATTTCAAAGAAAAACAGACCCAAATATTTAAGATAAAAAAAAAATAAAATATCTATATCCAAGATAAAAAGTTCCTAATTTGCAAGCTAGAAAGTTCGATTTATATTCAGATAACAAATCATCCTTATATTCAAGATAAAAAGTCCTAATATTTAAAGATAGATAAGTCTTAATCTGCAAAATATAAAGTACAATGGTTCCTAACTTTTCAAGATAGAAAGTCCTTATAGTCTAATATTCAAATAGAAAGTGCTAATATTCAAGACTTAGAAAGTCCTTATTAGTACTAATATTTCTCAGATAATAGACGCCAATATTTCAAGATAGAAGTTTATAGTCCTAATATTTCAAGGATAGACAGATTCTGTAATATTCAAGATAGAAAAGTCTCAATATTTCAGTAAGTGTTGATGTTTAGTGAACTATGGCCACTCTTAATCTGACAGCTGTTTGCTTAACTGCTCAAGGGCTTGTTTTCTGCAACAGTCATTGAGAAATCATATAAATTGAAACAACTCCTGAGGACCATTCTCCTTGACATTGATGCAGATTTAAACGAATCGCTGCAATGTAGTTCAATAGGATAATTGTCCAACGTGAGTATGTAATTTCAGCTGATAATTACGTTCATAAGTCGTTTAGGAGTGTACAGAACTCAGATAATGTTCTACGTGTCTGACAAACATTAATGAACGGGATTTTCTAAGGAGAGTCGACTTTCTGTTAAAGATAAGATCCTTTTTTAAAATAAACATAAAGTCCGCGAATTGCGTTTCGCTCAAACGCACCAGACTCCATGTAAAAGATCAGTGTCTTTTTTAGCATGGTTAAAACGACGGCTTCTAAACATCTCGTAGCACGCTGTGCTCTGTCGGTCTGGAGCGGCGTGTGTTGGGTGTGCGTTATCGGCTACGTATATGTCTTTATCTTCCACATTTCGGGTTTTTCAGTTGAACAACCCGGGGACATTTCCGGGGACGATCCGCTGGGGACAGGTAGCCAAAATTAAGGGACTGTCCCCGAAAGGGGGATCGTCTGGTCACCCTACGTACAGGTACAGCACCAAGGCGGGGCCACCCTGGTGGTTTGCGCCCTTAGCATTTCGCCTATAATGCCTAAGCCACCAGGCCGGCCCTGGTTCATAGCCACTCAATGGATTGGTTTATGCAGGAGGGAAGAAGGGCGGGGAGAGGATAGCACCTCTAAATCTGGTGTCTCAGCATGGAACCGACTGGAGGCCTTCTTCAGGTAGGGACGACCCTCCACCAAATTGAGGCAGATTTTAAGTCCCTTGGGGTCGTTGCGGCGTGAGGGGGACAAGGTGGCGGGAGATGATTCTGAGAATCGGAAGCAGCGGGTTGAGTATTACATGTCCAATTTAGCGCACGTTGTGATGAAAGAAAACGAGCCAGAAGGGACAAAGTCTACAATCATCTCTCACATGCAGGTCTTATCGGCTTTCTTTATCCAAAAGGCAAAAACTGCTTTTTCACGTCACAAAATACACCACTCCGGGAGCTAAAGTTTCTGTACTTAACTTAAGATAGCCATTCTGCAAATCGTTATTTTGTGAAAATAGAGTTACCAGCAACACGCCTTCTGCTGCGGACGGATAGAGTTGGAGTTCGAAGCCAGAGGTTGGGGAAGAGTCGTCACCTCTGAAGACAATTTGAGGAGAAACTTTATTATAATTTCACATAAAATAACACAAACATTAGGTGCAATTCTTAACTTGCAAAGAGCCCTTACCAAGGCATAGACCCTAGAGAATGGAGTTTCTTGTTCACTATGAGTATATACATTACCTGATGGTATAAAAAAAACTTTGTGGTATGAAGAGAGGGTTAATGATAACGCACAAACACACATACAAATTGTGTAAAAAACAATAACAAACTATCTACATGTTAGTGGAAGTTTTGTTGGTTTTGTTTGTCCTCCACTAAAAAAATTGACAAGAACTGTTTCTTTAACAATAGAGGCCATCGTTCTACAGCTACAAGGCGGTCGATCTGATCGCACCTCATTAGAAAAGGCAAGAAGGTCCTACAAAACCTTGTGGATTGATTGGAGGCACCA
The DNA here is from genome assembly GCF_008692095.1 of Etheostoma spectabile. NCBI lineage: Eukaryota > Metazoa > Chordata > Actinopteri > Perciformes > Percidae > Etheostoma > Etheostoma spectabile. The sequence continues at coordinate 17,766,041 of NC_045747.1, read as the reverse complement.
GATCTCTGCTCAAATCTGTTTGTCCCCAAAAAGGATGATAACATGCTGGTGGAGGTACTTTACAAGTACAGTACTTTTGTGTGCACATACAAACTAACTAACGGAGCTACTTATGCGACTGCCTGCAGTGAAGAGATGAGAATCATGTACACATGAGGAATTTCAAGAGATTAACTAAAATTAACAAAATTATAAGAGGATACATAAAGGAATTTAAAGTGATAGTAATTGTAAATGACTGTATGGTTTCTTGGCATTTATTATACTAATATCTACTTTATACTAATAACAACTCTCTATAACTATATCTATTTATGATATTGATAAATCTATATCCTAAAATATTACATTAAGAATATATCAATCTACTAATATTCTATACTAAGTCTGTATGAGGTGTTGTTATGTTAATTTTGGATATACTGTACTAGATGCCCTAAGATGTATAATGATGAAGCGTAAGTTTGAATAAAGGATAAACAGTGGAGAAAGGTGGAGGACCTGATAAGTCGTTTATTAACGTACTTCCTACTCCTTTGTGGCATGAGAAAACACGTTTCACTTTGTGAAGCTTATGCTGAGAAGGTACGTGTCCATATTTATATGTCATTTGATTCAGATATGTATGCTGAATGCATGTATATAAATCTTTTTATTTAAAGTTTTTTTGTTTATCCATGTCAAAAAACCTATTACGTAACATAACATATACATATACCTAATACGCGGCATCGGATACACAGTGGTCGATCACAATGTAAGGGTTCGGGGTGAGTTTGGAAAGCCATGTTTTCATGACGCACCCAAGGGTTTACTAGCAAAAGTCAGTCAGGTATTGTTTGTTAGGCAGTTTGGGGGGAATGAGATGCCGTTGAGGCAAGAGTTCTGAAAATACGTTCAGTGGAACGATACAACACATTTGTATAATATTAATCGTGTAAGACATTGTCATGGGAATTAGTGCCCGACTCCTTAGGTGAGCATGGTTTTTTTACCGAAAATTCCAAAATGTGTATTTAGGACCATTGTTAACTAGAAAGATGGAAAAATAGTGTAAAGAAACTTAAGGATAAACTGCAAAATGTGAGTGCGCTTGTTTCTGTTCCCCAGATCAAAGTTTACGGAATGAGCTTTCAGAATTTTTCCATTTCACAGATGTGCGCTACTCAACAATCCAGCGTATTGCAAGTGGAATCAACCCCTTCTTCTGTGCGGGTTCCCAGTGGAGCCATACGAGGCAACTAACTACCACGTCAATTTGGCAGCAACGTTCCGTTGAATCATACTACAGATGGTTTTAAGAAAGGTTCACACACCCAGGCTAACCGTTGATTACAAAAAGAAATAAAAAAAACATCCTTTTGAACTTCCTTAATGCCTTATTCAGGGGCGCCACCTAAAATCTTGCCTAGGGCACCAAATTGTTTAGGGCCGGGCCTGGTGCTGAAGGTCAAAGGCCGATGATACCATCAGGACCACATCATCCGCAAAAAGCAACGATGAGATCTCCAGCCAACCAACCTGCAACCCCTATCCACCCCGACTACGCCTCGATATCCTGTCCATAAATACTAAAAACAGGATTGGTGACAAAGCGCAGCCCTG
>NC_045747.1:17764266-17764398 GCF_008692095.1 Etheostoma spectabile | reverse complement strand
TGCCGAGAACCCGGACACAGCTCTCGCTTTGGTCATACAGAGATTGGATGGCCCTGAAAAGGGACCCCCTTACCCCATACTCCCGCAGCACCTCCCACAGTATCTCCTGAGGTGCATTCTGTCTTTATCAGC
>NC_045747.1:17763129-17764256 GCF_008692095.1 Etheostoma spectabile | reverse complement strand
CATTTCTTTGTGTTTTTAAACAGTCCCTCCACCCTTGAGGGTAATGTTGGATTTTTTCCCCCCTCATGCTCAAGACCAGTGCCATTGATAAGACACACCCCAGCCCCATTCAACTGCAACATACCATGTTAGGTGTAGCCTAAACAGTACAGCTCTGCAAACAGACCTGGCACCAGACACAAATTCATAGACGGGCACGCCATTTTTTTAAAAAAAATTTTGGATGGGGGTATTTGGTATTGAAACACGTAAGTCAGGGACAACTAGCCTGCCAATACGTAGAACCGGCTTATACAGAAAATCAAAAGAGGAGCGTTAGGTCTCTTGAATTGCAAAGCATCAACCTAGAGACAGCCTAAATCATGTGGTATAACATTAAGCACAATTGTCTCCTAAGTGAACTTTGAATTTATACACGTCTGCACATTTTGTATTGAAAACTACTATTGCACACAACCACCATAGGCATGGGCTTATGCAGCTTATAAAAAGAGGGATAATTGTGTTAGCCTAAATCATGGACAACATTGCAATACAAAATAAAAACAGGGAGAATAATGTAGGCCATGGCAATCATTAAGCATCTTAATATTAACATTACATTTTTAATCCATTTTGGGTGTTTTTGAGGGAGTTTATTTTATTGTCTCTCAGCCTCAGTTCTAACATGGGGCTATAAGGAGCCAGCATACAATAAAAGCTCAACGTTAAAGTAAAGTTGCAGGCGACGCTTTGCTGCAGAGGGAAATTGTCTCAAAAGACTGTCCATCTACTCCTCCAGTCTACAGCAGAAGAGGGTGCTCGGAACTTCGTGCATGGGTAGCAGAATGCAGCGTCTGCCTGGATGGAGTGTCCAGCCAGCTTCTGCTACAACACCATACAATTTGATTTGGTTTCTGGTTTCTCAATGTCTAAAATCCGCTGGTTCTGCCGCCTCTGCATTGTTTTTTATTTGCATTGCGTTTATGTATTTGGTTGTGTTGTGTGTATTTGCAACGTGTTTGCTGAATGCTGTGCATGTGTTGTCAAATTAATGAAGCTGTTTTCTTAATTTGCTTGTGTTTTGTCTATTTGCATTGTGTGTGTGTGTGTGTGTGTGTGTGTGTGTGTGTGTGTGTGTGTGTGTG
>NC_045747.1:17762544-17763104 GCF_008692095.1 Etheostoma spectabile | reverse complement strand
CATACCTCACTTGTATAAAATTATAACCTAATATTTGAGCTAATAAAGCGAAATTGGGTCAAATAAAATCTTTTGTCTAGTAGGATTAAGATCTGAGGAGGATTAGGTGAGTGGATTAGTTTTGTCGAGAATGCGATTTGTAAACCATTCAATGTTACACCTGAATTCAATGAAAGTGATTACATTATTTGCAAAGTGCGTTGTAGATGAATTCATCCTTTTTTATGTGGTTATTTTTGGTAAAAAGCAAACATATTTCTGATAAAGCTTTTAAAAGGGGTCACACTTGACCCGAGGACAACAGGAGGGTTATTTCTTAACAAACCGCACACACAACACAACACACCACACACACACACACACAACACACCTCACACACACACCCCCACACACACCCACACAACACACACCCACACACCACACACCCCACACACACACACCCACACCCACACACACTGACCCTGGATTCCAAAAAGTAGTGTAAAACTAGTGGTAGTAAGGTGGTGGTAGTGAATCTGGGCTGCAGCATCTGGGGCCGTCGCTCGCTGAACATATCGATG
>NC_045747.1:17761184-17762534 GCF_008692095.1 Etheostoma spectabile | reverse complement strand
ACGGTTCGTCCTGAAACAAGAACACCAAACGGAAGCTCTGGTTCCTCCTGATGAAGAGAAAATCAAGAATCAAGAAAGAATAAACATGATCACACATCTCAAAGGTTAGAATGTTAATTTAAAATTCAATATGAAAATATTATATTTGGGATCTGCTTTTTGGGACACACATTGACAGGCTACAATAAGCAATCTAATCCACATAAAAGTGAAATAAGCAACAATATTTCACCAAATAAATGATAAATTATACTAAGGTATTAATCCCTGCTAGACAAGACCCATAACCCAAGGTGCTGTATTCACTATCAAAAAGTTCCTTAGAGAAATCATTACTTTGAGTTATGAATTATAATAATTTTGCCTCTAATTTCCTTTAGTTTCACTAAAAATAGAGTCTACAGCCATGTTGCTGAGTCCCTAGCTCCTCTTTAACTATGTATTTTTCTTTGTTTGAATGAATTTCTTTTTATAGCCTATGTACTATGTATTATTATTAATACTATGTATTATGTTGTATTAGGGAGCCTGAGATCTTACATATACATTGCCAGCGGCTGCTTCTTTTATATTGTTGTGCATATTACAATAAATAACTTCATTGCTAGCAGCTCTGTGAGGCTGTACATAGGAGAGGCAGCTCTTTGAGCCAATTGCTAACGTCAGCATGCTAACATGCTCACAATGAAAATGATTACCTCCTGATGGCAAGCAGGTATAATGTTAACCATGTTCATCATCTTAGTTAGAGTGTTAGCATGCTATGGGTGGCTAGTTAGCTCTAGACATACAATACACCTGAGGTTGTTGGAATGTTTTTGGTTTTGCAGGAATTTGGTTATAAATCAAAGTATTGGACAAGTATTGGTGGCGGTAGAGAAAAGCTCAGAGGATCACCAAAGTCATAAGCACTTCTCATTTGGGGAACAAGTTGTGCAAATGTTGTGCCGTAAACAAGAAAACAAGCAAATAATTGTTTAGACTAAATTTCTACATTTACATTACATTCACTAATACAATCTTGCACATCTGTGTTGACATGACATCTGGAGCTAGAATCCATACAGGGGTAATGCATACCTGATTTCATTGAGCTGATTAATGTGATGAAGCATCCTTTGTATGTCTTCTTCAGACAAATCCACCTCGAGGTCCACCAGAGATTCATCATTCATCTCCAGGCAAAAGTCGCTAAAGGAGCTGTGAAAGAAACAGTTAGCTAATAGAAGAGATCTTTATTTGGCTAAATGTGCATTTCATTTTGAAGAAATGCCCGTTTACCTTTTCTCTAACTTCTCACAGAGTTTCTGGGTGGTTGTTTTGTATTTGTCCAGCTGATGTGCCAGCACT
>NC_045747.1:17760783-17761174 GCF_008692095.1 Etheostoma spectabile | reverse complement strand
GAAGTTTAGGAAGGAAGAAGACGCTTGCATGTCTTTTCAGCTCGACATGTTCAGGACTGATTCCTTCTGGCAGACGTAACACCTGGTTCTCCTCTATGAACACATGAAGTGAGGTGACTGCAAGATTATCCAAAGAAAAATCCAGGAAGTAGTCTGCAGGCCTCTCAGAGTGTCCTTCAGCACATCAGCCAGCTCCTTCTCCAGCTCTTCACACCTGCTGTCTGCAGTCACCGAGGTCACCTTGCTCATCATGTATTCCTAAAAGGCCTTACCTTTCTTCTTTGACTGGGTAACATGGCTGATGCTTAGGTCAATGTTGTCAGCCCTGTGTTTGATGTCCCTCAGCATTTCCAACTCTGTCTCCCTCCCAAGCATCCATTTGGGGTTCCTC
>NC_045747.1:17760284-17760773 GCF_008692095.1 Etheostoma spectabile | reverse complement strand
AATTCTCTCACTGTGTCGATGTAGATGAGGGTATCTGCGGTGCAACAGCACAAGGCCTCCTGGAGTTCCTTTCTGTGTGGCAGGCCGTGTATTTTACACCTGGGCTTCCATCACTATCCTGCAGCCACGCCATCACCTTTAAATAACCTCCCCATGACACTAGGACATTACTGTGTGGAATAACGTGATTAACAAGTCTCAACACCTTGAGACCCCTAATACACTACTGCAGAGACGTGAACATGTTTGGTAATCCTCTCAGAAAGATGCTTGAGATCCTGAAAGCCTGATCATGCAAGTACCATCCCCACCAAGTTTAAATACACACGGGAAGCACACAAAAAAATGCCTTCTCAAACAAGATATCGTTAACAGACTTACCTTTGTGGGTATAGCGCAAATAAAACAAGTTTCCTTGCGCTAAACCCTATTGTAGGCCTACTGTAGAATATGTTCCCTGCCCCTGCAGCCTGGAAGCACTCTCAGACA
>NC_045747.1:17758864-17759100 GCF_008692095.1 Etheostoma spectabile | reverse complement strand
ACTCCCATTCATTTTGCACTCGGCTGCAATCACCCCCGATGGAACTCTGGTTGAACTGCAACCAAATTCGGTACAGGCTTTCTATAGACGGGCTTTGACGTAAAGATAAACCATTCAATTACTTTTGGCATTCAGTAAAGACAACAGATTAGCCGGATGCGTGTTCAGAAGTCCAAATATCAAAAGCATTATTGTGATGAATTGTATATCAACCGTTACACAAAAAATTAAAAAAA
>NC_045747.1:17758397-17758559 GCF_008692095.1 Etheostoma spectabile | reverse complement strand
CCCTTATGAGGTCATATTCCTCCTTTCCATTTAAGGGAATCAAGATTCCAGATTGGCCAATCTGAGCTTTCATTTTCTCAAAGGCAGAGCAGGATACACTGGGCTCAATGATAAAGATCAGGATGAGATCAGGAGACTATGATGGGGACTTTAAAGATGACG
>NC_045747.1:17758042-17758293 GCF_008692095.1 Etheostoma spectabile | reverse complement strand
TGAGCCGACTCTGTATACACACGAATGTCAATACAAGAGTGACCAATGAACATCAGAACAACTTTGTCTCTTATAGTCTTCTTGTTCTGCGGTGGTCAGTTAATCTATTTATGTGAAACAGAGTTACCTTTGACACAATTCCTTATTTGTGAGACACTCTTAATAGCTTACACATTCTGATCTATTCCTGCAACCTTGTGTCCACTTCATGCTCACTCTGCCCTAAAAGCTCCCTCTGAATGGTTTACTGC
>NC_045747.1:17757802-17758032 GCF_008692095.1 Etheostoma spectabile | reverse complement strand
TTTACATCCATAAATATCAACCTATCACTCGGTTTACACCTATTACCATTTCTAGCCACTGGGGGCTACTGGCACACAGGGGGTACTTATATTAATGTTATAAAACTCATAAAGTGAAATTTTCATGCCATGGAACCTTTAAGGTTGGTGTGGCTACTTTGCTTACTCCCAAATGAACTTCAGAGACATATCACCGAGTCTCTCCTGCAGGAGTTGATCCACTCTTTCAC
>NC_045747.1:17757350-17757515 GCF_008692095.1 Etheostoma spectabile | reverse complement strand
CCGCCTTCAGGTCCTAAAAGAGAAGTTTCAATAGAGTAAAAGTTTAAACGCTGACAAAGAATTTATTTCCACATTTTCAAGTGAGTGTGGCTCTTTTAAATTAATAGTATTAAATGGATTAGAAATGCCAAAGAGACAACCACATCTTACTAAAATCATGTCCTC
>NC_045747.1:17755593-17755858 GCF_008692095.1 Etheostoma spectabile | reverse complement strand
GTGATCTGCTCCATGTTTTTTCTGAATCACACAGAATTCTGAGTGAAATGTTCACGACATGTGTGGAGACAGGTAGTTGGACTCTGGACTTTGAGTTGTGCATGTTGGCTTCTGCATCTGTTACAGCTGGGTACACTCTGCCACCAACGGTAATGTTGAAACATGACAATGTATTTCCATGGGTCAAAAACTCCCCTGGAGTCTATCTAATAATAATAATAATAATATATTTTATTTATAACGCACTTTTCATTCCAAGGAATCT
>NC_045747.1:17755438-17755565 GCF_008692095.1 Etheostoma spectabile | reverse complement strand
ATAAAAACAATCAGCACAAAAATGCCTTTCTGAATAAAAAAGTCTTCAGTTCAGCTTTATCTAGTAATTTATCTAAAATAAAAATAGAAGTACTGATTTAACTTCTTTACTCAAGTAAAATTAACAA
>NC_045747.1:17755059-17755329 GCF_008692095.1 Etheostoma spectabile | reverse complement strand
TCACATTATCATAACAAGTCCAATCTAATGGGATGTGAATGTACACATAATTCTCACACAATCGGCATAGAAAGAGCTTTTTTTTTCCATGTCCACTTGATGTTTTTCTCAATGTGGGCACTCAGTAACATTTGTGGTTACAATAATAATGTAAAATTATATTAAACTTGTTAGTGAGGACTAGATGAGGACTGTATAGCCCCAGGCGTGTCTGTGTTTACAGTCAAGCAACAGTAAATATGTACGGTGGCCGAGGTGGGCAAACGCCCT
>NC_045747.1:17754904-17755049 GCF_008692095.1 Etheostoma spectabile | reverse complement strand
AAAACACATGCAAATAGACAAAACACAAGCAAATTGAGAAAACAACTTCATTAATTTGACAACACATGTGCCGGAGGCCTGGAGTATTTCCGTTGTGTATTCTGGATGCAGCGTTTTTTTAGTTGCATCTGCTTTTCTTTTTGCA
>NC_045747.1:17751837-17752108 GCF_008692095.1 Etheostoma spectabile | reverse complement strand
TTGTTTATATGCTACGCCGTCTGCTTTTAAATTGTTAAAAAATGAAAACTGATTGCAATGCGGCAAAGTGGCAGTGCAGAAGGAAAAGCATTACTTAACGTGCCCAGGTGGCAGCAGATATCCCAGATATCGGACAGGCAGCAGTCAAAGGGCCTCTTTCAGAATCAATGCCTTTTCCTATAGCACCAGCTTTACCAATCATCTTGCCAACTCCCACTGCCACGTCTATTGGGCTTGTTTCCTCTTTGATCTCGACCTTCAGACAATCCTG
>NC_045747.1:17751717-17751827 GCF_008692095.1 Etheostoma spectabile | reverse complement strand
ACATCCTCCATGAAGCTCTGGAAGCTTTCACTGGCTTTCTTTTGTTGATTACGGTTTACTCCAATCTCTGTGGCAGTGGTGACAAGACTGTTAACTCCGCTGGTAACTCC
>NC_045747.1:17751101-17751697 GCF_008692095.1 Etheostoma spectabile | reverse complement strand
TTGTCAGCACTAAAGACACTCCAGCTGTTACAGGAATTAATGCCAAGCCAATGATGGAAAGAACACCTCCAACTGCCCCCACGGAGCTGAAGAACACCGTACGGAAGCTCTGGTTCATCCTGATGAAGAGAAAATCAAGAATCAAGAAAGAATAAATAGGATTGCACATCTCATAGGTTAGAATGTTACTTTAAAATTCAATGTGAAAATATTATATTTTGGATCTGCTTTTTGGGACACACATTGACAGGCAACACTATCAATATTTCATTAAATAAATGACAAATTATACTAAGGTATTAATCCCTGCTAGACAAGACCCATAACACAAGGTGCTGTGTTCACTATCAAAAAGTTCCTTGTAGAAATCATTAATTTGAGTTATGAATTATAACAACTTTCCTTTAGTTTCATTCAAAAATAAAGTCTACAGCCATGTTGTTGAGTCCCTAGCTCCTCTTCAACTTTGTATTTTTCTTGTTGTATTGTATGTATTTTTCTTTGTTTGAATATCTTTTTATAGCCTATGTGTTTGTATTATTTTGTATTAGGGAGCCTGAGATCTTACATATACATTGCCAGCGGCTGCTTCTTTT
>NC_045747.1:17750665-17751091 GCF_008692095.1 Etheostoma spectabile | reverse complement strand
GCATGTTACAATAAATAACTTCATTGCTAGCAGCTCTGTGAGGCTGTACATAGGCAAGGCAGCTCTTTGAGCCAATTGCTAACGTCAGCAAGCTAACATGCTCACAATGACAATGCTTACCTGCTGATGGCAAGCAGGTATAATGTTAACTATGTTCATCATCTAAGTTAGCATTCTACGGTTGGCTATTTAGATCTAGACATACAATACATTTGAGGTTGTTGGGAATCTTATTGGTATTTGGTCATAAATCAAAGTATTGGACAAGTGTTGGTGGCGGTAGAGAAAAAGTCCAGAGGACCACCAAAGTCATAAGCATTTCTCATCTGGGGATCAAGTTGTGCAAATGTGCCGTAAACAAGAAAACAAGCAAATAATTGTTTAGAGTACATGTCTTTACATTACATTCCCTAATAACATCTTGCA
>NC_045747.1:17749925-17750655 GCF_008692095.1 Etheostoma spectabile | reverse complement strand
GACATGACATTTGGAGCCAGAATACATACAGGTGTAATGCATACCTGATTTCTCTGAGCTGATTAATGTGATGAAGCATCCTTTGAATGTCATCTTCAGACAAATCAAGGTCCACCAGAGATTCATTATTCATCTCCAGGCAAAGGTCACTGAAGGAGCTGTGAAAGAAACAGTTAGCTAATAAAACAGATCTTTATTTTGCTAAATGGGAATTTCAGTTTGAAGAAATGTCCGTTTACCTTTTCTCTAACGTCTCACAGAGTTTCTGGGTGGTCTTTATGTATTTGTCCAGCTGATGTGCCAGCACTTCCACATTCTGAAGTTTAGGAAGGAAGAAGACGCTTGCATCTCTTTTAAACTCAAGGAGAAGAGGGCAGATTATCCGTGCAGCAGTGATGACAATCTGAACATGTTCAGGACTGATTCCTTCTGAGGAGAGAACCCTGGTTCTCCCATGAAGTGAGGTGACTGCAAGATTCTCCAAAGCATCCAGGAAGCAGTCAAGCTTCTGTAGGCCTTTCAGAGTGTCCTTCAGCACACCAGCCAGCTCCTTCTCCAGCTCTGCACACCTGCTGTCTGCAGTCACCGAGGTCACCTTGCTCTTCATGTATTCCCAAAAGGCCTTACCTTTGTTTTTTGACTGGGTAACATGGCCGATGCCTAGGTCAATGTTGTCAGCCCTGTTTTTGATGTCCCTCATACTTTCCAACTCTGTCTCCCTCCCAAGCAT
>NC_045747.1:17749841-17749915 GCF_008692095.1 Etheostoma spectabile | reverse complement strand
TTCCTCTCACAGAATTCTCTCACTGTGTCAATGTAGATGAGGGTATTTGCGGTGTAGCAGCACAAAGCCTCCTG
>NC_045747.1:17749631-17749831 GCF_008692095.1 Etheostoma spectabile | reverse complement strand
CTGTAACAAAACATCATCCAGTTTGTGATATTTCCAAACCAATTGTTGTGGTGGAGTTGGTCTCACAGTTTGGGACAGATATCTGGAAGCAACCACTAGATTAAACATAGCAAAGACACCTGGCCTATTGGGTCCCCGGCCCTAAGTCTTATGTTTGAAATGATTGTTAATATTTCTTGGTGGAAAGTCACAGAGCTCAG
>NC_045747.1:17748768-17749621 GCF_008692095.1 Etheostoma spectabile | reverse complement strand
AAGTTTAGATGTCTCTTTTGTTTGTTTGCTTTACCCCTAAACCTTATAAACATCTCTTATTATCAAGCATCTGACAACCAAATCCAGTAGTTTTTTTATTACAGCTTCACGGCATACTGAGGTTGCAGTAATATTGAAATAGCATAACATTAGTAAAATTTAAAATAACCAAGGAGCAATGCAAAATAACTTCAAAGTGACATAAAAAACTTCTACAAAGAGACACAATGAGAAATTTAGGATCTGGTGGCGGAGAGTATCTCGGTGTAGGTAGAGTGCAGATTTGATTCGCGCATGCTCAGATTTAAACAGTTTACGGCATAACGCGTAATACTGAGATTTGTGAAATCCATGAAATAATAAAGTTTTCTCATTACAAACAATAAGAGAAGATGGGAATAATTTCAAAAAAGTTTTAGCTATTTATGATTGTTTGTTTGCTAACGTTAGCTCAAAATGCCATTCAACTGACAACCTTTGTTGTGTCTGACGCTAACTTGTAGCCCGCAGTGAACCAACTTTGTTAAGTACGTCCATTTTTACTGTATTGACATTAAAGGAGAACCTTGCACAAAAATGTTGTTGCACTATTTATAGATATTTTACATTGATGTTTTTACCTTGCTTTTATGACCTTGACTGTAGCACTTTGAGATTTGTTTAAATGTAAAGTGCATTACAAATAAAATTTATTATTATTATTATTATTAGAAAAGGCATTTTATGCTTTATTCCTTATATGTCATTGTCTACATTTTAAATTGCTGTCTGCCAATAGGCCCAAAACATATAGCTTATTTATTGTGTCAGAGACTGGGACTCCAGGTTAATAAGATTCTGACCGAGTAGCAAG
>NC_045747.1:17747784-17748758 GCF_008692095.1 Etheostoma spectabile | reverse complement strand
AAGTGTGATTTTGTGAGAAGTCTGTGTATATTCCCATCCAATTAGATCCAATTTGGCATTGATGATGCAAAAATAATAACTAACGCCAGTGAAATTATTTCAAACCTAGTGAGGACTAGATTAGGACTGGACTTGAAGCTGATTCTGGTTTACAACTTGGCCCAGCTGTCTCTGTTAAAACAGGGACGCAGACAACTTCTCTCTGTTGATGCTTTATTACAATCAAGCATCAGTAAAACCATGGGCGTGGGTAGCTTTGCTGTGGCTGTGAGTGTGTGTGTGTGGTAATAAACAAAATAACTATAACTATAGACCAATACAACAACAGGCTAAATGAACTGACAACATAAGTAATATGACTTACAGTTCTCAAGGACTCACTAACACAATCTCAACTGAACTTATACATTTTTTCTCAGTGTGCCGTGCGCACCCACTCGCGGTGTGAGGCGCGTGTCCGCTCTATTCTCTGACATGCACTCACAATCACACCTTATAGACAAGCTTTTGTAGAAAAATAAAGTAACGAAATGTTTGAACTTCGTAACTTCCCATCTCTGAAAGTGACGCATGCACAACTCACATCTTCACTTGACTTACATCGTGTAGTGACACTCTCATTTCTGTGCAAAAGCAGCTAAAATATTTAAAATCTTTAACTCTTGTACCGGTGACATGGCAGCAGCTTGAATGAGCCCCCTAAGGAGACCTCCAGAAAACATTTGATGAAGTTGACTTAACCTACCTAAGAATCATGATGTTTGTCATTAAAGAGATTTAATCTATGTTCGGGTGGCCGTTGTTGCATTACAATTTTAAAAAGCAGGTTATGTCTATTTAGATGTTTATGCACAAGTTCAGCAGACAGTGAGGTTCGGGATTGGATTCAGCTTGTCAGTATGCTAGGCTAGGCTCCATGTGATTTTGAATTGTGAAAATCATTTCCTGTTGCAGCAGTCATTGTTTAGGTACCT
>NC_045747.1:17747194-17747774 GCF_008692095.1 Etheostoma spectabile | reverse complement strand
CGAACGGTCTCAGAGTCATCTGCAACCAAGAGATGAAGGAGAGCTCAGATTCACAACATCTAGCACACCTTTGTCACGGCCACCCCAAGATGCAGCACAACCACCACCGGTTCTAGTGCCTCTGCCTCTGACTTGCGAGTGGACGATAGTCTTGTAAATCTGTCTTCCGTGGTTGCTTCTTCTGCTTTAGCGATGTTAATTGTGTAGGACCAGCAAAGGATAACAAAAAAACAACAACAGCCTAATTGTAGCAGCTGAGACCTGGCCTACCGCTTAGGGAACACAGCACAAGCACACATGGACATTCAGTGTTCAACCTACAGTCTGTTGTAGACGAGAAACGAAGCACAATCACACCGTAAAACGCTGAGAAAAAAGATCTGTATTTTGCCCTAATCCAATGAAACAAAAAAATAATCCACGCCGATCAGTAAAAAAGATCATGGTGTACAGTATCTCTACATTATGTATCTCTACACGGTGTATCTCTACACGGTGTATCTCTACACGGTGTATCTCTAAACCAGTGGTTCTCAACCGGTGGGGCGCGCGTGCTCAACCACGGGAGCTGCCGTGAGCC
>NC_045747.1:17742126-17747184 GCF_008692095.1 Etheostoma spectabile | reverse complement strand
AGGTAAATTTGTTGCAAAAGTGAGAGCGCAGATGCGGTGTGAGCACTTGTAGAATACGATTTGGGAGCTTGTGAAAAAAATCTGTACTCGTGTTTTTTTTCTTTTTTCACTTGAGTCACTTTTCCAGTACAACCACAACTCAGTGATTACAATCCTCTGGAATCTGTCGCTGCAGCGCGTGTCTCTCCATCACACACAGGCGAGTCTGCGCTCTCAGTTTTGCAACACTTCTTGCGATACATTTGTGCAAAAACTAATTGCACCTCGTGGACTTAGTCTTGTGGAGCTCTGAGCCAAACAGGACGGCCGGGACAGCAGGGTTCTATCACCTGATGAGGGACAACACTCACCGGCTTATTTATGTTAGCATGAAAGCTAGCGTTAGCTAACTAGCAGCCAGCACGCTTCTAAATACATACCTTTTGATTATCTAACACTTTTTAACAGTCCAGCTGAAACACTGGCGGTGAGCACCAGGTCCTGCAGCAGACGGACGCCGTCAGTGGGGCTCGGCCAGGTGGAAACACCGCTAGAAGCTCCGCTGCCGACCTCGACCTGATCTGATCTCCAGCGGGACACGGAGAGCTCCAGACGGTAGCAGCGGAACAGCCCCCCTGGGCCCACCGCCAGTGTTGGTGGAATTGCATTTAGCGAACTAACCCGCTTATAAATAATACATTTTAGTTATCCTAACATTTAAACATATTTGTGTGTGAGGCAGGATTCTCAAAAATGACTGCACTCAAAACTAAATACCGTAATCGCACAAATCGAGATGATTTGAGGTATGTTTATCAAACATTGAGCCAAGAATTGAGGATCTTTGCAGGTCTCACATTAATATCACCACCTGCAAGCTTCTTTAAAAAATGCAGATGATGCCTACTATTAGACCTAGTGATAATAACAATAATAAAGCATAAATTAAATCAGAGGTCTGGTGCCAATTCCAATTATGCAAATAGCTAGTAATGATAATAGGGCTACTGATGATGATGATAATAATAATAATATTAATAATAATAATAATAAAATAATAACAATAAGCATGTAACCTCATATAAATAATAGCAATAGCCTAGTAATGATGATAGGCCTAATACTACTCATAATAATACATAATACTAATATAATATACTACTACTATAATAATAATATCTGCAAGCTCACATTAGAAGTCTGGTACTACTGCCAATTATAAAAATAGCCTAGTAATGATAATAGGCATACCTACCGCTACTGATGATGATAATAATATAATAATAATAATGTAGGCCTAAAAATAATAGCCTGCCTATCTATCTATCTATCTATCTATACTATCTATCTAACTATTTTCTATCTATCTATTCTATCGATTATCTATATCTTCTGTATCGTTGTGTGGGTGGGGCGTAAGGCACTAGGGCCCCAACTGCAATGAACCAGCTTTGGGGGGGCCCAGCTTGCAAAAGGTTGAGAACCCCTGCTCTAAACGATGAACTGTATCTCTACACGGTGTATCTCTACACAATGAACTGTATCTCTACACGGTGCATCTCTACAAGGTGTATCTCTACACAATGTACTGTATCCCGACACGATGTACTGTATCTCTAAACAATGTATCTCCACACAATGTATCTCTACATGGTGTATCTCTACACGGTGTATCTCTAAACGATGTATCTCTACATATATCACATTCACCAACCAGCTCTAAACAAGTGAACGAGGCCTCTTCACTTCGCCGTTCAAACAAAGTAGAATAAAATGTATGAAGTCCAAATCTACACTAAACGTGCAATCAAGTAGTAAGCTCACAGCAAATATATATAGCCTACATGGCATTTAGGCAACCTTTGTTGCAACGTTGGCATGGCAATAGTAACTTTCAATTTTGGTGTCCTGCAAATGCTTCGACAATGGTCTCAGGTGAGAGCTACTTGTCACTTGTCACATAACCCAGAGCCCTGAAAAAATGTATTTTTTACTAAAGCAGCATATGAAATTAGATGAATTACCTTCCACCATTTAAATGTTTTCTGTTATTGTAAATATTTATAAATGATCTGGTCATGCCAGTTGTATTTGATTGAAAATACCTTATCAATATCCCTGATCTGTTAAAATACTATTAAATACATATTTAATGATTATTATTTAAATAGGTTTTGCATTTATGAATATATTGACATCAAATCAAAAATTAACAGCTTGTTGTTAAAATATGTTGAGAAAATATTACAGGTGGTTTGATGTCAATATATTCATATTTCATATATTCATTAATGTGAAACCTATTAAAATGATAAGGATAAGGATGCCTGTTTATAAAGCATAAAGTAGCCTATAAAGGAGTACCCAATTCTGTGTTACATCTTTTTAGCCAACTTTATTACTTATTACCACTAGTGAATAGATCTCATTTACATGAAACTACACCTAATTTTTGAGGAAATTAAGCCGCAGTTTTGAATTATCTTGACTAATAATGGGCCAGTGGTGGATGAGTTCGTCCAATGGTATGATGAGGCCTTTCTCCAATTAAACATCACAAAAATCAAGGATATGGTCATTGATTTTAGGAAAGTATCCCTACCACCATCCAAGACTTTCCTTAAGGGAACTGGAAATGAACAGTACAAGTATCTGGGAACCGTCATTGATAAAAACTTGAAGTTTGATGTGAATTGTGATGCAGTCTGTCAGAAAGGACAGCAACATTTGTAGAGAAAGAAAAACATTGGAGAGAATTTGCTTGGAAAATAAGTCTTGATTATGGGAAAAATTTCTTCAGGAGCTGGTTGCTGGAGAGAATGCAGGGAAAGTAAGCAAATCATACGCATATTTTCTTTACATGTCCGGTGAAGTAGTTTTGGGAAGAGGTGGAGAAGGCCAGAACAGAAATAATTGATATTAAAGGATCCCTGACAGTAGACAATTGTTTTGGTATTAACACACAATGTAAGATATAAGCAGTTGAGCAAAATATTTTTAATATGCCACGTCTTACTGCACTGAAGCAACTGACAAGAACATGGAAGCAACCAAAAGAACAAGAAGTACATTTATGATATAACACAATAGAACAAGTATTAGAACTGGAAAGGCTCCCTTACATAGCTGGGAATAGCTTTGAAAAGTGGTGCAAAATATATCCCAAACACATAATGAACAAAATAACAAATAACTTTAATGACTTGGTGTAGGATAGTTGGTGTTTCCACACATATCAACATTGTTTTATTTTTTTTATTTGGTAGGTTGTATGTTATTGTTATGTTTATTTTCTTTTGTATTATTAAACAATAAAAAATTGTAAATAACTATTTTAGGGAGAAGAAAAAAGAAAAACGTACAACATGTGACTCAATAGAGAAAACACTACGATAAAATACTAAATATATATATTTAAATTCTTTACCTTGCAGCAGACATGTTTCTCCTCACGGTTCCTCCTGTTGCGTTTTCTTTGAATTTTTGACAAAGGAGAGGCCGATGAGATTTAACAAAAAGATTTAATAATGAATCTGATGACAGGATTGCAGAATACAACGCTGTAGTAGACTGATCTGATGCTTCTCCCTTGTGAATTCACATTTTAAAGTCAGTTTCGCAATAATATATATTCTTGAAGTTGTGGGCTGTTCCTTGGATGAAAATGTTTTCTATTGGTCTGTCGTCGCCCAACAGAAGGTGTCATTTCCAAATCCATGTGTTTCGAGGTTACTTCTGGTCACAAGATCCTACTGTGTGGGTGTCAATTCTTTTTAAACTACAAGAATAAACATTCTTTTGTTCTAATCAAGTTCTAATCTTGCAACTCATGCGTGACTGAATCTGATAAAATCCCTTACTGAGACTCTTGATGAATTCTGTTGCCAAAACATCGACAGGTCACTAAAGTATGCAGTTAATTTAAAAAAATCTAATTTACTGTGCTCACAGTACCCTTCCCTGCACATCCTGGTATATTGCACGAACTCGTGGGCCCTTAGACTTTAGCTGTCAGTCACGGTCGCAGCCGTTCCGCAACAAATCCGGACCTGGTGGGTATTGAAGGACAGCGAAGCACAGAGCAGACATGCAGCGGAGCCGTTCCAGGAAATCCATGGTGAGGGTGACGTAGGCTTTTTTATTCCATAACTATTCCTCATGCTCAAGACCGGTACAGTAGAACAGACAAACCCCAGCCCAATTCAGCTGCAACATACCATGTCAGGTGTAGACTAAACAGTACAGCTCTACAGACACACCTGGCGCCATAAAGCAGATTCTCGGAGAGAGGGGGCGCTGCACAGTGGCTGCCCTGCGGTGTCATCACGTTTGTTCTCTTTTACGTCTACCTGAGTGATTGTGACTGTTTTATGCAGTGATAATGGATCTCGCCCTGTGGTGCAGAACCAGCCTGTTTTTTGTGATTTTAAACAGCTATTGGAGCCATGGACTCAACCACAATGCTGCTGACGGCGTTGCTCGTGAGTTTCACTATAGCAGAGAAACTCTGCTGCTACTGCGGAATCACTTACCAACGGATTTCTCAAATGTTGATGAGTTACAGTTTTTCTCAATTGTTTACACACATTTTCTGAAAGAATGCCTCATGTTCTCAGAACACTACACACAAATCAAAAAACACACACACAATGGGCTGAACCCCTCATTTCTCCTGCAAAACTAAACTTTACATTCAAAACAACGTTATTTCTTCTCAAAATGGTATTTTGTTTTCAAATGACAATCACACAAACCATCATTTGAATAGACATTATAGAAGCAGTTGAACACTGATGTGCTCATGTAAAACACTACGATGAATGGAAAACACTTCTTCTCTATTCTTAGAATGACTTAGGCCTTTTTTGTTCAGTGTGTACACTTACTACAGACAGTACATACATAAGTGTGTTGTAAATATTTGAGATATTGTTTTTATGCTCAGTACACACAAATACACAGTACAAATATATTTTATTTGTCCCACAAAAACCATGTACACAGTGTACATCCCATTCCCACCAACCAAAGTTCCATTACACTAACATACACAACAAACAGAATTTACTGTACACACTC
>NC_045747.1:17741998-17742101 GCF_008692095.1 Etheostoma spectabile | reverse complement strand
CTTTACATTCAAAACAACGTTATTTCTTCTCAAAATGGTATTTTGTTTTCAAATGACAATCACACAAA
Source organism: Etheostoma spectabile (assembly GCF_008692095.1). Taxonomy (NCBI): domain Eukaryota; kingdom Metazoa; phylum Chordata; class Actinopteri; order Perciformes; family Percidae; genus Etheostoma; species Etheostoma spectabile. Next base: position 17,742,033 of record NC_045747.1, on the reverse strand, counting down.
CCATCATTTGAATAGACATTCATAAGAAGCAGTTG
>NC_045747.1:17741701-17741988 GCF_008692095.1 Etheostoma spectabile | reverse complement strand
TGCTCAATGTAAAACACTACGATGAATGGAAAACACTTCTTCTCTATTCATTAGAATGACTTAGGCCTTTTTTTGTTCAGTGTTACACTTACTACAGACAGTACATACATAATACATAGTGTGTTGTAAATATTTGAGATATTGTTTTTATGCTCAGTACACACAAATACACAGTACAAATATATTTTATTTGTCCCACAAAAACCAGTACACGTGTACATCCCATTCCCACCAACCAAAGTTCCATTACACTACATACACAACAACAGAATTTACTGTACACACTC
>NC_045747.1:17741557-17741676 GCF_008692095.1 Etheostoma spectabile | reverse complement strand
TGTCCCACAAAAACCATGTACACAGTGTACATCCCATTCCCAACCAACACAAAGTTGCCATTACACTACATACAAAACAACAGAAGAATTTACTGTACACAGTTACAGTAAAAAACAAA
>NC_045747.1:17741371-17741476 GCF_008692095.1 Etheostoma spectabile | reverse complement strand
CAAGCAGCGGGGGAAATATCGCCTGGCGATTCCAGCCATGAAGAGCATCAGCTGCTATGTGTCCACATGCGTTCTCCATAGCTTGGAGAAGAGGTATAAGCATTT
>NC_045747.1:17741255-17741361 GCF_008692095.1 Etheostoma spectabile | reverse complement strand
GTCAAACACTTTCTATCTCCAGGCAGAAAAAAAAATTCTCAATAGGAAGAATGGAGAATATGGAGGGAGATAAACAACTAAAAGCCTGGGTGGGGGGGCAGTGAAC
>NC_045747.1:17740482-17740590 GCF_008692095.1 Etheostoma spectabile | reverse complement strand
CCATCAGAGATTACAGTCCTTGGCCTTTCTCTTCCTCTTCCTCCTCGTCCACCTCCTCTTACTACTCTCAATCCTTTGGTTCTGACTCTGTTTCCAATGTTGGCATCC
>NC_045747.1:17740365-17740472 GCF_008692095.1 Etheostoma spectabile | reverse complement strand
AACAGAAGAGCTCACCTTTTGCCGTTTGATGCCAAAGCTCTGATTGCTTACTGTAAAGCTGTGTGACGGGTGTTTGCCCTTGTGATGAGTCAGTGTGCATATTTGAA
>NC_045747.1:17739933-17740340 GCF_008692095.1 Etheostoma spectabile | reverse complement strand
GGACCCAAACCATGTAACTCAGGTCACCCACCCCCTGATCCAATTCTGCCCAACTACAGCACAATTCCTGCTTTTTACACGCAACTGACATTCTAAACCACTTTTTTCAAACACTACTCCTGGACCACATTCGCTGCCTTTGGCAGATTTTCATTGAAGAAATCTCTTGCGTCACAAGGAACACACTGCCCTTTTCAATCTGCACCTGACTTTATCACAATGGCACACACACCGTCACACAGCTTTACAGTAAACAATCAGAGCCTTTTGGTCATCCGGTCATTGTGTCTCAAGTACCAAAATTTGTGTGTAAACAATTGAGAAAAACTGTAATACCTAACTGTCTTAAGAAAAACTCTAGCAGAGATTCTGTACGGGAAAAGCGGAAACGTGGATCCAAAGGCGGC
>NC_045747.1:17739633-17739923 GCF_008692095.1 Etheostoma spectabile | reverse complement strand
GGCTGAAGAAGCTGAAGAATAAACTTCCTTTGCCTTTGGTACTGCTAATCAACGTCCAGTCCCTGAGAGCAAAGACAGACGAGCTGTCAGCCAACGCCCGATACCTGCACGATTACTGAGACCTGGCTGGACAAGAATATTGAATCAAGTGCAATGGAACCCACGGGTTTCTCGGTGTTTCACATCACAGCGAAGAGTCGGGGGGGCAGAGTCTGCCTTCTGATCAGAGACGAGTGATGTGGGGCAGTGACGGTGAGGGAGCAGCTGTGCACCCCTGACATAGAGATGTT
>NC_045747.1:17739192-17739623 GCF_008692095.1 Etheostoma spectabile | reverse complement strand
CTCCGACCCTACCATCTCCCGAGGGAGTTTCCTCAAGTCTTTTTCACCGTGGTCAATATACATCCTAAAGCTGATTTTAAAAAAGCTACTGAAATTATATTTAATACATCACAGAAACTTGAGTCTCTATCTCCAGATGCTCCAAAATGTATTCTTGGAGATTTTAACAGGTGCTCTATGAAAAAGTCCCTACGCACCTTTTACCAGTATGTTAACTGTCACACAAGGAAGAATCAGACTCTAGATATGTGCTATGGAACTGTTAAGGATACATATACTGCCTCCCTGCTTCCTCCACTGGGAGCATCTGCCCACAATGTGGTCTATCTCCGTCCTGTCTATAAGAGACTACATGAGAGGGAAAAACCTCAAGTAAGGACTGTTAAGTTGTGGAGTAGTGAGAGCATTTTGGCCTTGCAAGGATGTTTTGA
>NC_045747.1:17739094-17739182 GCF_008692095.1 Etheostoma spectabile | reverse complement strand
TGGGAAGTATTTGATGCTCAGGACATTAACGAACAGGTTGTGGCTGTGTCTGACTAGATCCGCTTCTGCGTAGACTCTGTAATACCCA
>NC_045747.1:17738803-17739084 GCF_008692095.1 Etheostoma spectabile | reverse complement strand
CAAAGTATATTCAAATGATAAGCCCTGCGTATCTGGCAACTTAAAAAAACGTATTAAAAAGAAAAAAAAAGCTTATCAAAATCAGGATGAGTCTGCAAGGAGGGACATACAGAGAGAAAAAAAAAGGCAAATACAGCTGGATAAGTTCAGCTATAAACAGAAGTTAGAAGCCTCTCTGGGCTCTGGCAATTCCAGAGAGGCCTGGAAAGGAATTAAAAACATGACATCCATCCCACACAAGGGCAGGGGTAAGTCCTCCTGTACCCTGAATGGTGGTTCTG
>NC_045747.1:17738723-17738793 GCF_008692095.1 Etheostoma spectabile | reverse complement strand
AATGGCAAACCAATTGAATTCATTCTTTTGCCGTTTTGAGAGCAGCATAAGTGCTGAGGCCTTTACCATG
>NC_045747.1:17738561-17738713 GCF_008692095.1 Etheostoma spectabile | reverse complement strand
ACTTCCCTCCAGCATAAGCATAGAAGAGACAGAGGTACTCCAATTATTTAAAGGCTGTAATATTAGAAAAAGCCCTGGCCCGGACCATATTGGAGGAGACGTTCTTAAGTATTGTGCGAAGCAGCTCACACCTGTATTTACAGGAATTTTTA
>NC_045747.1:17738360-17738551 GCF_008692095.1 Etheostoma spectabile | reverse complement strand
TCTCTCAACCTGAAAAAAGTCCCCACTCTCTGGAAAACTTCCACAATTGTACCAGTACCAAAAATCCCCAGGCCTTAAGAGCCTAACGACTTCAGGCCTATTGCATTAACTTCACTGGTAATGAAGTGCTTTGAGCGCCTAGATAAGAGCTACATTATTTCCAAAACGCAGCACCTTCTAGACCCTATGCA
>NC_045747.1:17738158-17738350 GCF_008692095.1 Etheostoma spectabile | reverse complement strand
CAAGCATCCAGAGGAGTTGAAGATGCTGTTGCAGCTCTATTGCATCTTCTGCACATTCATTTAGAGAAGCCAAAGGCCCACGCCAAAATTATTTTTGCTGATTTTTCTTCTGCTTTTAATACTGTTAAGTAAAGTATTTTAGCAAATATTTTAACAGAGGAATTTTTAATTGAAGATGATGTGGTCTCATGG
>NC_045747.1:17738014-17738148 GCF_008692095.1 Etheostoma spectabile | reverse complement strand
TTGTTGATTTTCTTAGCTGTAGAGTACAGCGAGTCAGAGTTGGTACGTCACTCACTGACGATATGACCACCTGCACAGGATCCCCCCAGGGATGTGTCTTATCTTCCCTGTTGTTCATCCTGTACACAAACTCC
>NC_045747.1:17737893-17738004 GCF_008692095.1 Etheostoma spectabile | reverse complement strand
CCAGCACTTTCCCTAACAGGCATTTTATCACAAATGCGGAGGATACCGCCCTTGTTAGTCTCCTATATGACCAGGAAGAGGAGCATGGGCCAGTTCTTGACTTTTTTACTG
>NC_045747.1:17737710-17737883 GCF_008692095.1 Etheostoma spectabile | reverse complement strand
GAAGTCAAACCTTATCTTGAATACCTCTAAAACAAAGGAGATGTTAATTGATTTTAGGAAAGCACAGTCCCTTAAACCCACCTTTATACATGGGATTCCCTTAGATACTGTCACCGAGTATAAATACCTAGGCATGGTGCTCGACCACAAACTTAAATGGGACAGTTGGTCTG
>NC_045747.1:17737541-17737700 GCF_008692095.1 Etheostoma spectabile | reverse complement strand
GATTAAATACTAAGTCCCAACAAAGAATGTTCTACTTAAGGAAACTGTTGTCTTTTAATGTCAGCAGCAACGTACTTCAGATGTTCTACTCTGCTTTCATTGAAAGTGTTCTTTCCTTTGGCATCATCTGTTTGGCAACGCCACTGAAGCACAAAAAAA
>NC_045747.1:17737455-17737531 GCF_008692095.1 Etheostoma spectabile | reverse complement strand
ATTAGAAAAATAATAATAACTTCCAGCAAACTATTGGGTATTCCATTCCCAAGTATGGAAAGTTTATACAAAAACA
>NC_045747.1:17735354-17737445 GCF_008692095.1 Etheostoma spectabile | reverse complement strand
AGAAAGGCAAATAGTATTGTGGGCAATCAGAAGCACCCCCTTGCCTCAACTGCTGCCCTCAGGACGACGATACTGTGCTCCTTTGTTTGAAAAAAAACAGATCCAAGCTCTCCTTTGTACCACAGGCCATTAAACTCCTTAATAATGAAGGTCCTGTACGATGATAGATATACTTTGTGTATCTATTGTAATTTCACTTTCTCCCAGCTGTTCTGGAACTCTACCCCCCCCCCCCCTTTTCAGATTCTTTGGTTTATGGTTGCAGTGTGGTATGTACAATGTGTTGTTTTTTTGTGTTGTGTTCTTTTTTTTCCTCCTTGCCTTATCTGTGTGTTATGTTAATCCATGTGATTGATCTGCAACTATTTCCCCAGGGGGACAATAAACATGAAAATAACTAAAGGTCCTGGACCTTTGGACTAACTAACCCGCCATCATCCTCACACATCTTCACCATCATAGAGATAGCCATGGGTGGTATTAAAGTCAGCTTAATAGCTGGTTTGATTGATGAGAGGATGATCTTAGGCAAAGTTCCCCATGCCAATCTCCATGTAGAGGTTGATGAAAGGGTATGTGATTGATGGTGGGGGGGGGGGGGATTTTAATTCCAAAGGCCAAGAGAACTTTATCAGGATGCATAGTATCCTGGATCCATGAAATAACTGACCTTTAAAAAGAAAAATCTGCCTGGCTCTATGGGAATTCAACATAGGGGTGTGTATACTCATGCCCCCTGTATTTTAAGGCAGAACATTTATTTACAATACAAGACATTATTTATTCACAAAGAAAATTTGTGTCCTTAAAAGGTTGGATTTTCCAATTTTTTTTAATGAAGGCATTAAGATCAATTTCCAAAAGATGTTTTTTGAATTCTTTAATTTGAATTTAATCAACTTTAGCCTAGGTGTGTAAACTTTCTCAAGCCACTGTATGTTCACGTGAACTGCTGCTGTGAAGACTGTAGTTAGTTTTGCACGAGGCTCCACTTGTGCCCATAGAAAGTGTATTTCACTTAAAAACATAAAAGTAGTACTACATCTGTGGAAGATGGAAAATTTTGAAAGCTCTTCAGTAACTTTGATCTGAGGAACAGAAACGGAGCATCACATTTGCAGTTTTTATCCTTGAAGTACTTTACTTATTTTTCAATCTATTCTTTTACCAATGGTCCTAAAATACACATTTTTGTAATTTTTCAGCATGGGTGGTCATGAAAACATGGCTTCTAAACTCAGCCGAAACCTCTACTCATTCTGATCGCTACTGTCGTATCTCTGAGCTCGCCGTATGTATGTATATATGTGTGCAACAGGAAGAGTGACTGTATTTGTGAAGGCACTCACCCAGCATATTTATCATCCTGTTTGGGGACAAACGGGTTTGAGCAGAGATCTGGGTGCCTCCCAATCAACTCCACAAGGTTGTAGACCTTCATGCCTTTTCTGATGTGCTGAAGGATAGGAGTCAGATGCATTGTAGCATGTGGAAAAATGGCTCTATTGTGAACAGGAAACATTTGTCTTTATTAGTGGAGGAGCAAAGTGGGCAAAGAAACTCCAGTTCTAAGCTATGCCTTGGTCAAGGGCTTTGGCAGTAGAATTGACCTAATGTTTGTTGTATTTTGTTGTCTGTCTGTCAATGGGAGGGACCTCTTCCCCAACCCTGCTTTGCTCAACTCCGACTCTTCCGCAGCAGAAGGCGCACTGGTACTTTATTATTCAAATATACATATAAGCTGAATGGCTTAACGTTAACGTAAGCGTTTTTTGCCTTTCCTTTGGAAAAGAAGCCAGGAAAGGACCTGCATGTGAGAGATTCTTATTAGCTTAGCCTTCTGGCTCAGTTTTCTTTTTGTCACAATAGTGCGATAAATTGAATGTAATACTGCACCCGCTGCTCCGATTCTCAGATCAATCTCCCGCTCCATTGTCCCCTCACTCGTGAACAAGACCCCAAGGTATTTAAACTCCTTCACTTGGGGTAAGGACTCATTCCCTACCTGAAGAAGGCATTACATTGGTTTCCAGTTGAGAACCATGGCCTCAGATTTAAAGGTGCTGGTCCTCATCCCAGCTGCTTCACACT
>NC_045747.1:17731658-17735344 GCF_008692095.1 Etheostoma spectabile | reverse complement strand
CCGATCCAGTGAGTGCTGAAGGTCAAAGGCAGATGATGCCATCAGGACCACATCATCTGCAAAAAGCAGGGATGAGATCCCTAGTCCACCAACTTGCAACCCCTCCGCACCCCGACTACGCCTCGATATCCTGTCCATCAACACTATTAACAGGATTGGTTACAAAGCGTAGCCCTGGCGGAGGCCAACCATAACCTGAAACGAGTGCGCCTTACTGCCGAGAACTCAAAGATCGGATGGTCCTGAAAAGGGACCACCTCACCCCACACTCCCGCAGCACATCCCACAGTATCTCCTGAGGTGCATTCTGTCTTTATCAGCAACATTTCTTTGTGTTTTTAAACAGTCCCTCCACCTCTGAGGCTAATGTTGGATTTTTCATTCCATAACCATTCCTCAAGCTCAAGACGAGTGCCACATCCCAGCCCCATTCAGCTGCAACATACCATGTTAGGTGTAGACTAAACAGTACAGCTCTACAAACACACCTGGCGCCAGACACAAATTCATAGCTGGCATGCCATTGTTTTTGTTCTGAGTTGTTGGTGTGGAGGGGAGGTGGGGGGGGGGGTTGGAATTGAAACACGTAAGTTGCTTTGCTGCAGAAGGAAATCGTCTCAAAAGACTGTCCTTCCACTCCTCGATTCTACAGCAGAAGAGGGTGCTTGGAACTTCCTGCATGGGTAGCAGAATGCAGCGTCTGCATGAATGGAGTATTCCATGTATTGGCATGTGTTGTCCAATTGATGAAGTTGTTTTCTTAATTTGATGGTGTTTTGTCTATTTGCATGTGTTTTCTGAAGTTGCAGGGCGTTTGTCCCCGTCGGCCACCATAAATATGAGCGTGGGTAGCTCTGCTATGGCTGTGTGCGTGAGTGCGTGCGTGCATACGTGCGTGTGTGGTTCTGCAAAGAAATAACCCTCCTGTTGTCCTCAGGTCAAATGTTACCCCTTTTAAAGATGTCTATGTCAGAAATATGGGTTTGTTTTTAACCAAATTACCAGAAAAAATAGGATGAATTCCATACAACGCTCTTTGCAAATACAATTAATCACTTTCATTGAATTTCGGGTGTAAATTAAAATGGTTTCAAATCAGCATCCTGACAAAACTCATCCACTCAACATACACTCCTCGGATCTTAACTTAATCTTAAATAATTCCTAATTTCTGCTTTATTAGCTCAAATATTAGGTATAATTTTATACAAATGAGGGTTATTGACCCTGGATTCCAAAAAGTAGTTTAAAACTAGTGGTAGAAAGGTGGTGTTAGTGAATTACCTAAAATACAGCATGAGCGAGGGTGTTCAACAATCCCCATTATGTCGACTCAACAGCAAGGTGTAACCTAGGTAACACGTGAAGAACACAAACAACAACGTCACTAGCTAACTTACTTTAAATGTGCCAGAACTACAGACCAACACAACAACAGGCTTAAATGAACTGACAACATAAGTTATACAACTTACATTTCTCATGGACACACAACCACAATTTCAACTAATTATCCTCCGAGGGGACAGCTAGTCTCTTTTTCTTTTCTCTCACTTTTTTCTCTGTGTGTCGTGTGCGCCCGCTCGCGGTGTGAGGCACGTGTCCGCGCTATTCTCCAACATGAACTCATAATCACACCAAATAGACTGAAGTAACATGCCAATTTTGTCAAATGTAAGGGGTCAAAAGTTCTAACACACAACCCATATATTGGTCTATAGTTCAGGCACATTTAAAGTAAGTTAGCTAGTGATTGTTGTTCTTCACCTGTTACCTAGGCTGCACCTGGCTGTTGATTAATAACGGCAATTGTTGAACTCACGCTGTATTTGAGGTGCATTAATTACATGCTACAGTTACACTGCATTAAGATAATGTAATTATTAGTGGGTTTATTGTTATTATTTACTAGTTTATTGTTATTATTTCCTATGATTCCAATGCACTGTGTATGGTAGCCTTTACAATGTTATTTTTATTTTATTAACACACACACACACACACACACACACACACACACACACACACACACACACCCACACACCCACAGCAGAGCACCATGCCGTGTTTAGACTTGTTTCTTGATTGTAATAAAGCTCAAAAGACACAGTGTCTCCGTCCGTTTTTAACAGAGACCCTGGCCAAGTTGGTGAACCAGAATCAGCTTTAAATACAGTCCCCAATCTAGGTCCTCACTACTTTGTGCATTCACAAGGCTAGTTACTTATAAAGTAATATATTATTTTCATAAATTTCCCAGCCTGTACATTGTTACTTTTACTTGAGGACAGAATTAATCAGACTTTACTTTACAGAGTAATTTTTTAACACAAGTATCTCGCGATTCTACTGAATTACGGGAAGTGAGTACTTTTGCCAATCTGGTGGGGGGATCAAGAGGGGTCACTAAGAGGCATTTTCATCAGAGATGCTGTGATTGGTGATAGGATATGCGGAGCAGGTGGAATGACAGCAACATAACCGATTCACACTATGACAGTAGTCCTATTTTATAACTGAATGTAGATGGCCACATCACGCTAGGCAAGTCGTGACCTAGTCCACATCCTCCATTATCATCTATTATTTTTTGTTTACATAGCATTTTCGAAAACCATAGTCACAAATGCAGCAGCAGAATGAGACAAAGAATTATCTAAAAACAAAAGGCTAAATAGCAATTACAGTATTTACACATAATGTATACACACATACCGAAAAACACCTCGTTTATTGTAACTGATTATAGTAAATCACATTGAACACTTGCAAAATGCCTTTGCTAGGGTTGGTAATGTGATCTTCATTACATTATTCTAAAAGTCTCTGTTTATGAATGATTACCTATTATGCAATACTTGTAACTTAACTGATGTTTTGATGCTCGCATCAATGCTACAGATATTGAAACTTTTAATACAAGTTTATGTTGTACATGAACCATTCTAGCATAAAGCCATTGAATGCACTATAAAAGTATGCTAAGGTACTCTGGCAGGAGCACTACCTGTGATGACACGAATTTGGTGTCTCAAGTAGAATGTTTATGGTGCAGCCACTTCATTCAAAGCCTTTTTCCATTTTTTTCCTTTGTCTTTTCTCATCTCTCTTGCCGGTATAGAATGGGTCTTCTACGATAGCTTTGGTTTTGCCTCACATTGAAGCCGACCTTCACACAGTAAGTCATGGATCTTCTGCCATTCTCCCTCTCTGAGCTCCAAAAGTCGTGCTGGCGTTAATGAACTGAGGCGACTTCACCATTTGCCGCCTTGCCAGATTGAGTCTGTCGCTGACAGATGAAGACGATGGTCATTGGTCGTCGGGATGAAAAGAAATTTGCCCGATGAACCCGGCCCTGGCTGACTTCGGAGCCTGGGCAAGAGGCCCTGGGCACGGCGGCGCCCGTATCGGGGTTATCTGCGGCTACCCGGGGCACGTGAACGGAATCGTTTCCTTCCTGCACTGCCACTTTGCCAGCACTTGCATCAGCTGTTCATGGGTGAACATGTTAAAAGCAGAGCAGCATCAACAACAGAATCAATGCCTTTTTCCTATAGCACCAGCTTTAACAATCCACTTGCCAACACCTCCCACAGCACGCTATCGGGGCGCTTAGTCCATTTCCTGTCGTTTGCGATCTCGACCTTCAGAACACCCGGCCGACCCGCACACCTCCATGAAGCTCT
>NC_045747.1:17730825-17731633 GCF_008692095.1 Etheostoma spectabile | reverse complement strand
ACACACACACACACACACACACACACACACACACACACACACACAGCAGAGCTACCCATGCCCGTGTTTATACTGTTGCTTGATTGTAATAAAGCATCAAAAGAACAAAGTTGTCTCCGTCCGTGTTTTAACAGAGACACCTGGGGCCAAGTTGGGAACCAGAATCAGCTTTAAATACAGTCCCAATCTAGTCCTCACTAGCTTTGTCATTCACAAGGCTAGTTTTACTTATAAAAGTAAATATATTTATTTTCAGTAAATGTCCAAGCCTGTACATTGTTACTTTTACTTGAGTACAGAAGTTAAATCAGTACTTGTACTTTTACCAGAGTATTTTTTAACACAAGTATCCGTACTTCTACTTGAGTACGGGAAGTGAGTACTTTTGCCATCTCTGGTGGGGGGATCAAGAGGGGTCACTAAAGAGGCATTTTCATCAGAGATGCTGTGATTGGTGGATAGGATATGGAGCAGGGGAATGACAGCAACATAACCGATCACACTATGACAGTAGTCCTATTTTAACTGAATGTAGATGGCACACATCAGCGCCTATGCAAGTGTGACCTAGTCCACATGCACATAAACCATTATCATTATTATTTTTTTGTTTATCATAGCATTTTCAAAACCATAGCTCACAAATGCAGCAGCAGAAATGAGACAAAGAATTATCTAAAAAAAAAAGGCTAAATAGCAATATACAGTATGTTACACATAATGTATACACACATACCGAAAAAACACCTCGTTTATTGATAACTGATTATAGTAAATCACACATTGAACAATTGAAAATGCCATTTCT
>NC_045747.1:17730500-17730618 GCF_008692095.1 Etheostoma spectabile | reverse complement strand
AATGAACTCTGTGCAAGGAGCACTACTGTATTACAGAATTTGTTTCTCTTTAATTTTTAGTTTTTCATCCACTTCATCAAAAGCATTTCCATTTTTCCTTTTCTTTCTTCATCTCCTT
>NC_045747.1:17730044-17730200 GCF_008692095.1 Etheostoma spectabile | reverse complement strand
CGATATCTGGGATATCTGCTGCCACCCTGGGCACGTTACGTAATGCTTTTCCTTCCTGCACTGCCACTTTGCCAGCACTTGCAATCAGCTTTTCATTTTTTAACAATTTAAAAGCAGAGGCAGCATCAACAACAGAATCAATGCCTTTTCCTATAG
>NC_045747.1:17729938-17730034 GCF_008692095.1 Etheostoma spectabile | reverse complement strand
TACCAATCATCTTGCCAACTCCCACAGCCACGTCTATCGGGCTTGTTTCCTCTTTGATCTCGACCTTCAGACAATCCTGCAGACCCTGCACATCCT
>NC_045747.1:17729561-17729726 GCF_008692095.1 Etheostoma spectabile | reverse complement strand
AGCTGCCGGCCACACTGGAGATCTTTGCCCCCGTGTTCATCCTGTCTAGCTGAACAGCATTCTTCTCCAGGTCTTTTAGGAACTGCAGCATCCGGGGCCGTCGCTCACTGAACATATCGATGAAGCCAGAACACGGTTTGTCCTGAAACAAGAACACCGTACGGA
>NC_045747.1:17728865-17729542 GCF_008692095.1 Etheostoma spectabile | reverse complement strand
GAAGAGAAAATCAAGAAAGAATAAATAGGATGTTAGAATGTTATTTTAAAATTCAATAGGAAAATATTATATTTGGGATCTGTTTTTTACGTCAAACATTTGCAGGCTACAATAGGCAATCTAATCCACATAAAAGTGAAATGAGTAGCAATATTTTTATTAAATAAATTACAAATTATACTAAGGTAGGGTGACCATATTTAGAATTCCCAAAAAAAAAAAGACACTCTGCCCGGCCCCAAAACACAAATTCAGACAGGCTTTTCAGGAGGTTAAACAGGCCTCAATGATACAAAAATAACTTATGTAATAAAATAAAATATGTAACAACCTGTAACAAAATAGCTCTTTTCAAATAAATAAATATGAAATAATGGTAAATATGACCTACTGTGTCAGCTTCAAAATCCAGCTTCAACCAAATATCTCTTAAAACCCTTTCAGTGTAATTAGATAAGGTTTTTCGGTGTCCATGTGACCTTTAAGATCTCTAGCACCTTTATTACACACTGAAACATATGTATTCTCTGCTCCCTGTATGTGCTATCTGTCTGATCTGCTCCCTGTATATGCCCTGCTGTCTGATCTGCTCCTTGTGTATGCTCCCTGTCTGATCTGCTCCCTGTATGTGCTCCCTGTCTATGCTCCCTGTATATGCTCCCTGTCTGATCTGTTCC
>NC_045747.1:17728625-17728855 GCF_008692095.1 Etheostoma spectabile | reverse complement strand
TGTGCTCCCTGTCTGATCTGCTCCCTGTATGTGCTACCTGTCTGATCTGCTCCCTGTACATGCCCCGCTGTCTGATCTGCTCCCTGTATATGCCCCGCTGTCTGATCTGCTCCCTGTACGTACGCATCGCAGAGCCGCCCACAAGGCAGCTTCTGGGGAATCAGGTCACAAAACAAACTACCGTGATATTGTGTGCAAAGCGCCAGTCAATTTAAGTACACGCTTAATGG
>NC_045747.1:17728332-17728615 GCF_008692095.1 Etheostoma spectabile | reverse complement strand
AACAGTGAAAACTGGACATTTTCATGAATTTTTGCACTGAAAAATAAAGTCTACAGCCATATTGCAAAGTCCCTAGCTCCTCTTCAACTTTGTATTTTTCTTGTTTTATTTATGTATTTTTCTTTCTTTGTTAGAATTTCTTTATATAGTCTATGTATTTGTGTTAGCTTTGTTTGGAGGGAGCCTGAGATCGTACATATACATTGCCAGCGGCTGCTTCTTTGCATTGTTGTGCATGTTACAATAAATAACTTCATTGCTAGCAGCTCTGTGAGGCTGTACA
>NC_045747.1:17727885-17728308 GCF_008692095.1 Etheostoma spectabile | reverse complement strand
ATTGCTAACGTCAGCATGCTAACATGCTAACAATGACAATGCTTACCTGCTGATGGCATTAGGTATAATGCTAACCATGTTCATCATCTTAGCGAGAGCGTTAGCATACTAGGGTTGGCTAGTTAGCTCTGGACATACAATATTAAGAGATGGGAAGGTGGGAATGTTGTTAGTTTTCCAAGAATTTGGTCATAAAGCAAAGTATTGGAGAAATTTTATGTTTGACCTCTTGACATCTAGGCGGTGGAGAAAAGCTCAGAGGATCACCAAAATCAAAAGCGTTTCTAATCTGGAGAAAAGGTTGTGCAAATGTTGTGCCGCAAACAAGAAAACTAGCTAGTAATTGTTTGGACTACATGTCTATATTTACATTACATTCCCTAATAACATCTTGCACATCTGTGTTGACATGACATTTGGAGC
>NC_045747.1:17726816-17727807 GCF_008692095.1 Etheostoma spectabile | reverse complement strand
TCAGACAAATCCACCTCGAGGTCCACCAGAGATTCATCATTCATCTCCAGGCAAAAGTTGCTAAAGGAGCTGTGAAAGAAATAGTTAGCTATTAGAACAGATCTTTATTTAGCTAAATGTGCATATTATTTTGAAGAAATGTCCGTTTACCTTTTCTCTAACTTCTCACAGAGTTTCTGGGTGGTGTGAGTCAAAGGCCCCGAGAGAAAGCCCCAGCAACATGGCTGGGGCGGGGGGAAAGAGGGAGGAGGTAGAGTGCGGCCGTTTCCATTGATATGGCGAGGCCGCCCAGATCCGCCGGTGGCCGTTGCGGTCTCCAGGTTGAGAGTAGGTAGCGTGGTGTATTGTGGTTCCCTGGGGTGATCTATTTTTGGAAAACAAGACAGGAGGGTTAATGTTTATGTGTTCCGCGCGATTGTGCTAATAAAGGGGTGGAGTACGATAGATGCCTAGATTTTGCGATCGGAGCTGTATTAGTGGGGTGAAAGCATCCTTTGTATGTCGCGGGTTCGAGGGAAGAGGACAAAGGTCCAAACGCTCAGGTCCCGACCAGAGAGGGTTCATGACAGTGGTCGGATGCTCCAAGGGCAAAGTGGCAGGCGTTAGGAAGGCGAAAGGTAATGAAGAAAGGCATTAGTAGAGGATTAACATTTGGTGTTGAAGTTGTGCTAAATAAAGATGGCATATGATTTGGAAGAGAATGGGGGGTGGGCGTGTGATTACGGAAAGGCTTTGCTGCTGACTTCTCACAAATAAATTGCTGGGTACCTAAATCAGTGTAACCTGGGAGGTCCAGGAAGGGGGGTGGGGAAACGAATAGAATTTCCACAACTTCGGGCAGCTAGTCTGAAGGTTTAGGTAGTGAGAAAGGATCGACTTGTAGTCAGGGCTTAGTATAAACCGAGGACGAAGAAAGGCAGATGCGTGAGATCCGTGGCAGGAGCGGAAGGTGGACTAGGGGACGAGTCAGTTAGAGCAGGAAGTCCGATGT
>NC_045747.1:17709274-17726791 GCF_008692095.1 Etheostoma spectabile | reverse complement strand
CAGGACTGATCCCTTCTGGAAGACGTAACACGTGGTTCTCCTCTATGAACACATGAAGAGAGGTGACTGCAAGATTCTCCAAAGCATCCAGGAAGCAGTTGAGCTTCTCCAGGCCTCTCAGAGTGTCCTTCAGCACACCAGCCAGCTCCTTCTCCAGCTCTGCACGCCAGACGGGAGAAGGGCACGATCTGTGTCGATAAGTAACCGTCAACAGAGAGGTAGCACAAAGTCGCTATGGGCATGTTCGCCAAAAAGAGCCTTAACGCGGTTTGTTCGGTTGAGGCTGGTAAGTCCAAATGGGCTGGAGTTACCATGGCGAGAGTGTCACAGCCCTGTTGTTTGTGATGTCCGCGAATGCGATGTCAGGTGTTGCGGCCACTAAGAAGCTGTCTCCTCACACGACATGTGGGCCATTGGGGATTCCAAAACAAGTCACGAGACTTGAGTTCGCTCAGCTATGTGTCAAGTGTGAGGGCTTGAGTGTATCGCGTTTTGTGAGCAACAGCGACAAATCCACTCGCTGGGAGTTGCCTTGTCTGTAACAAGCCATACGAGTACCGGGGGTGTGGGTGTGAGAGGGAAACTACTTAGGTTGGGAAACGATCTGTTAATTCTGACGTATTTTTTATGGAAAAGAAAGTTTCAGGGGTGTAGATACAGTGGATTATCGCCTGGAGGGAAGGCCGCCGGGGGAGGAGGTGGGGGTGGGGTTGGGACAAATAAAGTGGCTTGAAATAAAGACACGTCGGTAAGGAACGCCACGGGGTGGGAGGGGTGATGTGAGTGCGCCCTGCGGAGATGGCGGATGGTACCACAAGTGTAAATCCTCTCTTAAATCTTATAGATAAACTGTTTGTCTCACGGAGCATGGACGTTTGGGGAAATCGGGAAATGCGAAGGGTTGGAATAATAAAGTCGAGATTGGACTTGTAGGTTCTAAATAAGGGTAATAGCCTCCACGCGTGTGGTGGTGTGTTCTATTGGGGGCCTTGTTTAAACACTAAGAATGTGGAAAAAGAAGAAGGAGAAGGGAGAAAAAGAAGAAAAGGAGGGGGGGGGGGGGGGGGGGGGAAGGGGATGGGAGGGGGAAAGGGAGGAAAAGGGGAAAAGAGCAGGAGAGGGGGGGGGGGGAGAGAAAGAGGAAGAAAACAAAAAAAAGGGGGAGCTTTGCAATGCGCCACAAGGAAGCTACAACAGAACTCCTCTTTGCTGACATCTTGGTGCTCAATAGCTGTTTAAATGATGAAGGATAACGTTTAGTTATTATAATGGGGTAAGTCTGGTGGGACACTGTTAAAGAACCCGGTGGGTTTTGTTCTGTTGAGTAGTAGTGAGTGACATTAAAAAGGGATGCCTACCGGTTCAAAAGAGTTATGCTCTCTGTGACTTGCGGATTAAAAAAAACAGAAACTTGCCGGTGGGGAAATTGTTGCGTATGCTGTGGATCTGATGAGAGGGTCGTCGCAAATCAACAAGGATAACACTTCTGCCATACAAGTTTCGGTGCAAAAAAGTTAGCTCAAAAGAATAGTAACCTAAGTTTACGCGGGGTGTAGAAATCAGGCAAGGTTTCTCGTCTCAGTCCTGAAAATGGTCTTCGTTACCGAAAGGTAAGCTCAATGACCGCTCGCTCGTCAAAAAAGCTCCCAAAGACCTCGCTAGTACCGTTAAGCAAACCAGCTCCGTTTCTGACGTCGCAACCTTTGGAGAGGTAAGTAGTGGTTTGATGAATGATAAACGTCGACAGCTCCAAAGAAAAAGGGGTCGCTTGTTTTCGATTCCAACATCAGACAAGCAGGAATTAACAAGCACCTCAACTTTCTGATCTAAAGCGTTGGTTAAACTCGAGTTTATTAGCTCAGGAGGGGCAGTCCTTGATTTAAATGAATTAGCTTTAATCCAATTCCGGCGATCATACTAAATCAATTATCGTATTAGAGGTTTTGAGCAAGGTCGTGATTGTTTGTCCACCACAAGTCTGCTGGGTTTGCCATTGGGAGGTGTTTATCAGTGATAAAAGCAAAGATTGCCGGTCGCCAAAGTCAGACACACAGAAGCCCCCGCCTGCAATGAGATGTGTACTCAGCACTTAACTTGTGGTTTAGATAGGGGCGGCATGCTGAGCATGAATGGGGTTAAAACAGCACCATATAGAACAATGTCAAGCAAAGATGCAGAGCGCGGTAATTAATCACCGTTGTAATAGGGATGTCCAAAGGGGGTTAAGGAAGGGAGGCCTTATGGAGTTATTACACACAAAGTTTGTAACAAAAAAAAGCGGGTGGTCCATGGGGAAGGGGGGGAAACTGTGCAGTCTCAGAGTAGACTGACTACTGTAAAGCAGTTGTCTTGACAGGTCTCAGACGCTAACAAAAAGTCAAGGGGTCAAGGCAAACCATGCAAAAGCAATTATTCGACTGGTCCGTCCGGTAAGAGGTAGCCAGCGTAGACTGTATCAACCCTCACTGGAGCACCAGTTGGCGTGAATCGTTACATGGCTTCCTGTTGCCTCACAAATTGATTCAAATACTTTTTTACTAACTTTTGCTAGTTTATAATCTTATGTTTAGGGTCAAAATCCATTTCTGATCTCCACTACAATATGCCCCCCCCCCCCCCCTTTGATTGCATTGTTGCTGAATGTGCTATACAATAAAGCGTCCTGCCTTGCTGCCACTATAGAAGTCAAAATAAGTTATAAAAATGCATAATAATAAATATGGTCAAAAAAATCGTAGTGTAGCATGACAAAAAGAGTGCTAAATAGGTTATATGTCAAAAAAGTGATTATATGTCAAATAAGTATGTCTAACAGCGTCATGGCAGTGTGGGTCGAAAAAAAGTGCTTAAAAGTATTGTAAGTCTCGACAAAAGTGATAATAAGTTTTGGATTTATGTTTTAAAAGAGTCAGGTGCAAGGGGTGCAAAAAATAGTGCTGAAAATTCAATAATCCAATCATACCGTCCATAGTTGTCAACATGGTTCTATTTCCAGGTAATATAGGTCAAAAAAAAGTGAGTTACAAAAATTCATAGTATATTATGTAAAAAAGTCATAGTAATATATGGTTGAATAAAAGTCATATTAATGGTGTTATGGTTTCGGTTTTTTATCCTGTTTTTCTTTCTTTTCGTGTTCCCTCCCCTGGTCTTGTGTTGTTGTTCCTGCTGGTGTCCCCTTGATGTCTGTATGTTTCTGTTTCATGTAGATTTATATGTGAATCTGTCCTCTGCCGTCCCTTGTCCTCTAGTTTTTTTTTCTTCTGTCGTCTGATTGTCCTGCCCCGCCCTATGGATTCACCTGATGTATACCTGTTTCCTTTACCTCTTGTATTAACCTGTTGGTTCCCTGTAGCTCTTTCAGATTGTTGTTACTACTTTGTGTTTGTGGTGACTTCCTGACAGGTTTCCCCAACTGTTCTCCCATCCCTGTGCTTGTTTTATCCCTCCTGTGAGTTTTTCCCTTGCCCTTTGTTCTCTGTTGAAGTTTCTTTTTTCCCTCCCTCAACCCTTTTGGATTTTTGGAGTTGGCGGCTTTGTTTTTGCTCCCTTGGGTATTTTTCTTGAATTTGGACTTATAAATTCTTGTTTACTAAACTGCTCATACCTGCCTTATCTTTGCTTCTTCTGGGTCCTGTATTCACCGTAACAGTAAAGTATGTCGAAATAGTGATTAAAAAAAAAAAATTCTCGTATTTTGTCAAAAAGTGGTTAAAATAGTCATAGTATAGCGAGTTGATAAAAAATAAGTCATAGATGTAGTTTGTCAAAAAGGGTTATGAAAAGTCCATAGTACTAGGAGTGTCAGTAACACAACTCATCTTTTATGTAGCCTTCATTCTGTTTCCAAGTTTTCCCTTATTACCGCTCAGCTAAACTGGCTCTGACACACCTGAACAGTTCAATATCAATGTTGTTTAAAATTATATCAAATCATTCTCTTGCTATTGCCCGTAAACATAAAAACACAATCCTGTGGTATCTTTGTTTTTCTTCTTTCCTCTAAGTGTATCCTCTATCAAATTTGGATAAAAGATTCAATAGTAAAGCAACACTTAACCTTTCGGTCTTCCATAGTATGGTGTGTCGAAAAAAGGGACAAAAATTCATAAGTATCGTATGTCAAAAAAGTGATTAAACATCTAGTTAATACTATTCAAATAGAGTCAAAGAGTATTGTAAATGTCTTCGAAAATGTTAAAACAATCATAGTGTAGCATGTCCAAACAGTCATAGGATATATGTCTAGTACGTGATAAAGGTTTCTAGAATAGTAGTCAAAAAGTGATTATATGCAAAGTATATATGTTAAAAAAAGTCATGGTATAGTAGGTGAAAAAAATGATAAAAGTGATAGTAAGTATTCAAAGGATAATATAGTATGTCAAAAGAAGTCCAGGTATAGTATGTCAAAAAAGTCATATTTAGAATGGCAAAAGTCAAAAATAGTAATCATACTGAAAAGGTCATTGTAATAGTAGGTCCAAAAAAAAGATTTTAAAAAACGTCATAGTATAGTAAATGTCATAAAAGTTGATTAAAAATGTCCATAATTTATGTCATGTCAAAAAAAGTCCCCGTACAGATTGTTCGAAAACGTCGAGTATAAATGGTTTGAAAAAAGTCTAATTTTAGGTAGGGGTTGTCAGACAAAAGTGATAAAAACAAATCACAAGACTTGACCCATAACATCCTACCATTAAATCATTCACTTATA
Organism: Etheostoma spectabile; assembly: GCF_008692095.1. NCBI lineage: Eukaryota > Metazoa > Chordata > Actinopteri > Perciformes > Percidae > Etheostoma > Etheostoma spectabile. Next base: position 17,722,074 of record NC_045747.1, on the reverse strand, counting down.
CCTGAAGACGCTTGTTTGCCCTCACCACACTGATACAGCGCTTATACTCAATGTATTCAACACGTAAAGCCTTCCTCAGTATAGGATTTAATAACTAAACCTTTTCTGTCTCCTGGTATGCTATGTCGAAAGAATGAGAGTCACAGTGAGTAGAACGGCCTAGTATAAGTATGTTAGAAAAAGTCATGTATAATAGCATGTTAAAAAAAGGGATGTAGAAAGTCATATTATAATATGTCCACAACCGTCACTTATTATGTTGAAGAAAAATGCTAAATAATTGTGTATTACATCAACAAAAGTCAGTAAAGTACAGTGGGGTGTGAAAAAGTGTTTGGGCCCCTGTCTCATTTCCTGTTCCTTTGAGCTCGTATTCCAGACCCTTAAGTGTTTCGGAACTCAAACCAATTTAAACATAGTCCAAGACAACACAGAGAACACAAATGCAATTTTTAAATTAAGGTGTTTATTATTAAGGGTGCAAAAAAATCCAACCATCACGGCCCGGTGCAAAGTCGTGATGCCCCCCTTGTTACACATATTATACTGTGGTTGTCCACACCTGATTCAATTCTCTAGCCACACCCAGGCCTGATTATTGCCACGGCCTGCATTCACAATCAAGGCCTCACTTAAATAGGACTGCTGAACACAGCAGTCCACCCAGATCCTTAAAAAGCTACACATCATGCCGAGACCCCAAAGAACTTTCCGAAACAACTGAGAGACGAAAGTAAGTGAGATCTATTCCGTCTGTAAGAGGGTTAGTAAAAGCCATTTCCAAAGCTTTGGAATCCAGCGAACCACAGTGAAGCCATTATCCACAAATGGCGAAAACTGGACAGTGTTGAAACCTTCCTAGGAGTGGGCCGGGCCGCCCAATTACCCCAATGAGCGCAGCGAGCGACTCACCACGAGTCCAAAAGACTCCACAACAACGTCCAATAGAACTGCAGGCCTCACTTCCTCAGTTACGGCAGCGTTCAATTGATGCCTCCACCAATCAGAAAAGACTGGTCAAAAATGGCCTGCTTTCAGAGTTCCAAGGAGAAAACAACTGCTGGCAAAAAAGAAAATCAATCTCAAAGTCTCAATTTCTCCACAACACTCTTGATGTTCCCCAAGATTTTGGGACAACTTGTCTGTGGACCGTGAGTACCAAAAGTGAACTCTTTGGAAGGTTGTCCAAGTATATCTTGCGTTAGAATGAACCCTGCTTTCTAAAAAGAACATACGGTATATATACCAACAGTAAATTATTGTGGTGGTAGTGTGATGTTCTGGGGGCTATTTGCTGATAAGTTCAGGAAACCTCTGGAGACTTGCCGTGATAAATGAACTAGAATTACTTCTGGTCTACCAAGAGATCCTTAAGGCGATTGTCCGACCATCTGTTTTGTGTACTCAGCTGAAACGAACCTTGGGTTCTGCATAAACATGGACAATGATCCTAAACACACCAGCACGTCCACCACCGACTGGCTGAAGAAAAACAAAATGAAGATTTTGGAAAGTGGCGTCTAGCAAAGTAACTGACCTGCTCCTATGAGAGTGTTTGTGGATGACCTTTAAAAAGGCCGTTCATGCTCGAAAACAAACCCTCTATGTTGACTGAAATTAGGACAATTCTGCAAAGATAGTGGCCAAATTCATCCAGACTGCTGTTAAAGCCTCATTGGCACTTAATCGCAAACGCTCCTTTTGCAGTTGTTGCTGCTAAGGGTAGCACAACCAGTTATTAGGTTAGGAACCACTTTCTCCACACAGGGCCATGATGGTTTTGGGATTTTTTTCACCTTTTAATAAACACCTTCATATTTTCAAAATGCATTTTGTTTACTTGTGTTGTCCTTGACATTATTGGTTTAAATTGGTTTGATGCCGACACACTTAATGTGGACAAACATGCAAGGAACAGGAAATGATGAAGGGGGCAAACACTTTTTGCACACCACTGTATTTTGAAAAAATTTATAAAAGAGTCATAAATGCAAGCCACACTTAACCTTCCTTTTCAAAAATTTCCATATTATGGTGTGTCGAAAAAAGCGTGGATAAAAAAGTCATAGTATACTATGTCAAAAAGTCAAAGTATTTTATTCGAAAAAGGTGTACAACAATCATAGTGTATAATGGTCATAGGCTAGTAATGGTCAAATAAGTGATAAAAGGTTATAGAATATTATTAAAAAGTGATAATATGCATAAGTTAGGTTGTTGAAAAAAAGTCATGATATAGTAGGTTGACCTAATGAGTAAAAAGTGATAGTAATTAGTCAAAAAGTGAAGTTATAGTATTCAAAAAGAAGTCATAGGATGTATGTCTAAGTACATTGCGAAAAAGCATAGTAAGAAGGTCAAAAAAATCATGAGTATATTAGTACGAAAGGTCATTTATAGTATGTCAACAACATGTGATTAAAAAATGTCATATTATTGTATGTGAAAGTCCTTTTAATAAAAGTGTCGAAAAAGTCATAGGAATACATGGTCGAAAAGTCATAGTTTTGTATGTCAGAAAAAGTGATGAAAAAAATCAATGAATACATGAACCACCATAACCTCCTACCTCGAACCATTCACTTTGTCCTCTAAGCGATTTGCCACTCACAACAGCCTTGTACAGCAGCTATTCCCTATTAAGTGACTTATAGAGTATGCTTAAGTGACTAAAAAGTACTTTGTCAGTACTCAACAAAATTCAGTAAAGTAATGTTTAAAAAATTGTAAAAGAGTCATAGTTACCATTGTCCAAAAAGTCAAAGTATTGTATGTTGAAAACTGTTAAAACAATCATAGTATAGAATTTCAAAAAAAAGTCTATTGTTTATTATGGCTGAAAAAAGTCATAGTATGGCATGTCGTGAAAAAAACTTTTTTTGAAAAAGGATCGTAGCAAGTATGTCTAAGTAAGTGCCGAAAACGTTAATTATACTATTGTCGTAAATAGTTAGTGATTTCTTGATCGAAAAAGTCATAGTTATAGTATGTCAAAAAAATTTGAAAAAAATCACATGGTGTTATATATAAACGTGCTACAAACAGTATAGACATGGTCTAAAAGGCTAAGAGTCAGGGTATATTGACCTCCACCTCCAGAGACCCATCTGTTTAAGACTACCGAAGTTTGCTGAAACACAACAACTCATCGGCCTCATCCTGGACTGTGATGAGTCAGGTCCAGGCCCCCCCCACCCCACCCTACCTACGGGAGGCTTATCGTCTGCTTCTCTGGGTGCATCAAACACCGGAGCTTAGTCCCCACTCAAAACTGTGGAGATGAAATCGTGGACTTCAGGGATCCCGCCACTCTTCCCACATCACCAATAGATGTGCCGTTTGTCTGCTGTGGAATCCTGCAGGTTTTCTTGGTATCCGGTATCCAAGGACCAAAAGTGGGAGCCCGACATGACAACCATATCAGAAGGCCCAGCAGCGGCGTACGTTTCCTCAGAAGCTCAACCTGTCTAAGGAGTGCTGATCCCCTTCTACACAGCCTCATCCAGTTCCGTCCTTGCACGGTCCTCCCTGTCTGTTTGGCCTGCCACAGAAAAGGACAGACAACTACACGGACAGTTATAGTGCAGAAAAGATCATCTTGCCAACCTTTCCTCGCATTCATGCCTTATCCCACTTCCAAGTCTGAAACGGTCAGGAATATCACTGCGGACCCAGCTCCCCAGAACCCACCTTTTCCAGCTTCTCCCTCTGGTAGGCGATACAGATCTACGCCAAAACCAAAACCTTTTCCAGAACGTTTTTCACATCACTCTGACGAAGCTAGAAACGTCGACTCACAGTTCCCAGGTTCAGTTCCTGTGCTACCCAGCACACTGTCTTAAAATCGTCTGTTTAACTGGTTCCACTTATTATTATTATGGATTATATTATGCCTGTTCATACTGTTCATATTGTAAATAAAATACTTAATAGTTAACATAAACTAACAAATTCTTCCCAGCAACCCTTTTCACTATGCTCCATATTAAAATAATATCCCTATCATAATTAATATTTACTCCCGCATACTTTTCACTCTTTCCTTTGAATGTACCTGGCAATAAGTCTGTGATTTCTGATTCTAGTATGTCCAAAAAAGTGATTAAAAAGTAATAGTTTTAGTATGTCAACAAATTCGTAGTATAGTATGTAAAAAAACGGATAAAAAAATCTAGAATACCGTCCGAAAAAAGTCAGAGGATAGTATGTGGAAAAAAGGTTATAGTCATAGTCATGTCGAAAAAAGTGATCAAAGTAGTAGTTAGTAATGTCCAAGAAGTGATGAAAAGTCATATCATAGTATTCAAAAAAGTCTATATTGTAGTATCATGGCCTGAACCCTCTGTCCCCAGATTTCAGCCACTGTCTTCTGCCTCCCCCCCCCCCTCCCCCTCTTCACCTGTGCCTGCCAGCTCCGATGTTTTCTGGGGCGAGTGTTTATGAGATAGCATATCGGCTAGAGCAATTGAGTCTAAGCCCATCTTCATCCAACAGACTGGCTGGTGTTTGAGTCCACTTTTCTATCCTTGCGCTGGTTGCTCTACGTTGGTCTACGCTGTCCTGCAAATCTCTGAATAAGCTTACACACAATCTATGCGATTTTTGTGGTTGGACCAACACTCTGCCCTGGCTAGTTTGATGAAAGGCCTCTAGCTTTTTCAAAATTCAACACCTCTTAAACGGTTTAAGATTTTAAGCAGACAGTTAGCACTCTCCACTTCTAAATTTCCCCGAACCAAATCATGTCCCTCTCATTCATGCCCATTAAATATAGCAATCCTTCCTCAAAAAGATAAAAACATGAACTCCCTTTTACTGCTGGTTCCTTTCTCGGGGTCATTGGCGCCAACTTGCTATATGGTGATGACTGGGAATTAGGGTGGAGCTTCACACATGATAGTCCAATGGGACTTTAGATTACTGGCAGCTTTTTCAAACAGTGGACACCACCTTTCATGAAAGGAAAATAGTTTTTCTCCCCGAATTTATAACATCTTTCGAGGCCTAGTTCCTTGATGAACCTTTCCCCGACATCTGGATCCTTGCCATTCCTGTCTCACACATGAAGCCCCTATCACCATGAAACATCAGTTCCCATGGAGAAGGCTTCTCTTCATGGAACACATTAGATTCCATATGAAAATAGAAAATACATTTGAACACAAAACAGAAAGATATTCAAACTTAAAAAGTAATATTATATTATCCCGAATAAAGTCATAATAAGTAGTGACAAAATCAAGTATGTGATAAAGTCACACAGCTTTTTTTAACATACTACTATAACTCAGGGCTGTAATGTTTGCACCAGGTTGAATTTTGGGAAAGAGACTTCCTTTAGGTATTAGGTACCACTAAGGTTTATATAAAAGAGACTCCTATTGGTATTAGGGCCCACTAAGGTCTATATAAAAGAGACGGTGGTCGAGATGATTGGCCAGATGGTATGGGGACCCACTAATGTCTATAAGTAATAGACTTCATATATGGTAATTAGGGGTAGGCCACTAAAAGGCTATATAAAAGCAATCCAAAGACACCCAGTCTGTTGACCTTTGAAGAGGGTTGGGAGTGGTTGCAACATGGGTACCAGAGATCACAATTTGGTGACAAGGTCAGTACGTCCTTTGCCCTGGACATCGATTTGGTTTATTCCAGCCAGAGCAGCATGCATGGGGCGCAGAGAGTTGACGGTGGTTTGTGTGTGGTGTGTGTCATGTCAAAACGATCACTCACGCTGCTCTCAAACTCGGCGCGACACTCGGGGATCAATTGGAAACACTGACGACGGGCAAGTAACCACAACACCGCGAGCAGCATAACAACATCATAGAACACCTGTAGAACGTACCGAAAACACAGCAGAACTGAATAGTTGTATCCATTATCAACCATAGCTGTTTGTCTCCACGACTCATTTTTAAAACAGAGTGAGTGTGTCCCTGTTTTCTTGTAAACAAGCATAGTTTTGTTCCCCTGTGTGTGTAACAATCATAGTGTGTGTCCCTGTGTGTGTAACAAGCAAGTGTGTGTCCTGTTTGTAACAAGGATAGTGTGTGTCCCTGTGGTGTAATACGCATATTGTGTGGTCTCGTGTGGTGTAACACTCATTATGGGTTCTCCCGTGTGTGTAACAAGCATACTTGTGGTGTCCCTGTGTGCACGCTCGTTGGTGGTGGTGCCCAAGCCGTAGGCACACGTGTTAAAAGGTCTGCGGAATTTCTAGTTTCTTACTATTTATTTAGTATTATAACTAACTATAGACTATTTGCCCTTCCTGGAGGACTGAAAAATAAATGTTTGTAAACCCTGTCAGACCAAGGGCCCATGTTCATCCTCACCCCGAGGTCCTTCTAATCAGGCTCAATTACTGAGATAGAAACGTTCAAAGGGCGACCACCTTTAGAGAGCCTCATTTTCTTCCCCTCGCCCTCCCCCTTCCTTTTACTCCAGATGACAAGTTTACTGGAACACTCTCCCTGAGCCAATGCCCTTGGGCGCTCTAACAAGGCCCCGATCAGGGCTGGATTTGCAGCCTGCTTGGTTATGTTCAGATTGGCATACAGAGGTCCCATGTGGGACCAGTGTGGGTGGGGCCCTGGGACCTGATTTTTTTTCCGCACCTCCCTTGCCTGTCAGGAACTATTGGTTAATGACAGCGAAGGTGTCCCCAAATCCTGGCAGAGAAGAAAGATCAGAGAAGGCCTTTAGTCGAGCTCATCAGATCAGAATACTTTATTGTTCCCTGTGGGGGTGGAAGTTCTGTAGGTCCCTCTCTTCTGGGAAAAAGTGCTCTACAGAAGATTCTTCTTCAAACAAGAACTTACTGTGGTATTCACCCGGGTCCTTCATAAAACCTTACTTCATGGGAAAGTAACTACCACATTTATTCAATTACAGTACACACTGTTGAGGTTCTCCTACTTGAGTATTTCATATGCTTATGGCCACTTTACACTTGTAAATGTGCTGTATTATATAGCGCTTTTCCATCTTAACAACATCTACAGGAAACATTCACTCGATTCACACACATCATACACTGTGGCCGTGGCTGCCGTACACGGTGCCACCCTGCTCATCATATAAACTTCCACACATCACACTCCGATGTCTTGCCCAACGACCTTCTTGTGACATGCTGCACAGGGGGATCGAACCACCCACCTTCCGATTGGCAGGCAACCCAACCGCTCTACCACTGAGCCACAACAGCCCCCCTTTGCATCCCTGGGGGGAGACTTTCTTCACTAAACTACTTGCTTACATGTTAATGCTATCATTGTTCAATAATGAAGAAGTATTCAGGTCTTTTACTTTGTAAAAGTTGTAACCGTACTCTCCGTGTAGAATCTTCTATCACAATAAAATTCCTGCTATACAATCTTACTGAAGTAAAGTCTCTTTGTCAGGGCCCATTTCGAACTCCAGATAGTATATTAGAATACTTATACACAGGTTGTTTGATGCCGTAACGTGTTCTTCACATTAATATTGCGCTGTAAGTACAGCGGATTTGAATTACTTACTAATCCTGGGTATGGCTCGCCCAATAATCATATGTCATAATTTATTTATTGATTATATATTTTGTATTAATAAAACTCCACAATCTGAACAAAAAAAAAAAAAAACATAGTGCAAGTAAAAAGTGCAATATTTTGCTTCTGAAACGCGTGGCGCAGTATAAAGTAATAGAATCTGAAGTACAAAATCAAATTGTACTAAAAGTAGGCCCTTCCCCACTAATATATGTATAAAAAATTAACACTGATAGAAGGCCTATTCTTGCTGCGCAATTAGTACTTTTTTCCTATCTAAGTATATTTGCTGGTCATTTTTCAACATTATTAGGTATAATCCAGAATGCGGATTTTACCTGTATGAGAACTTTTGATTTTCTCTCAACAACTACAATATTCTTCATCCATCCAATTCCATTTATTGTTCGGTTTTTTAATGTACTTGTATCTCTCTGCATCAACATTTCAAATTCATACGGCTCAACATGCTGCCACTCAGCCGCTCATAGATGTACATGCGACTAGGAGCAGCGAAATCAACCCTGTCCAACTGTTCTCTGGACGGACAGCTGATGACCTGACATGTGGCCCGGAGGCCTGGAACAAACATGCTGAGGACTTTTTTTTATGGTTGCTACAGGAGACGTCCAACTGCACGGCGCTCTCTCGTCTCTCTCTCATGTCTCTCTCCCCTCTCTCGTGATGTTGTTGGTTTACATCAACAGCTTAACAACACTGTTTCATCCACATCATCATACCTCCCCTAAAAACAAGCTGAGCCGCTCGCGTGCACTCACCAACAGTCGAAATGGTGGACGAGGAAAACTCGCCATGGACAAGGATTTTTAGCCTCTGCTATGATAGTTATTCCATTATAATCACAGAATAAGACCACTTCAATGTGCAGTTATTTTTATTAAACATGCAGGCGTTGTCCTTGAAGACATTTTTGAGAAAAGCTTTTCTACCTGCATACCAACTCCAATAGGAGTACATTGTTTGGTTCAGTGACCTAAAGTTTCAACAGAAACAAAGTCTTATTCAAAGCTATTTGAAAAAGTAGAAACACAAAGTAGCTAAAAAAAAACAAAAGGCGGCACAAAAAGTTCTCTTTGCCAAGTGTTTTCCACAGAGAACTAAGTATATTACTCAGTATTGAACTTTCGAAGTACTTGAGATAATTCTGTTTTATCTTACTTATTTTCGAGGGAAATTCTACACTTTTTATCCTTCAGCCACATTTAATTTTCAAGTAATGGTTACTGGTCACTTTTTCAATTAAAAGTTGTACAAAAACACTATGAAAACTAAATGAAAAGCGTTTCCTCCCGAGATTTAACCCCAACGAGCGGTTAGGCCCCCTGTCTTTTTCAGACGTCCACATGAACTTCATCATATTATGTCTTTGACTCTGTTTGACATTATATTTAATTACAAATATAAAAAATGGCCATCCTTCTCCTATAAAGGTTGCAGTAGATAGACTTTATAAAAAACTAACTTCTGTCATATTTGGCTGAAACTGACCCTATGTTCGAGTAGAACTACATAAATCAGGTAATTTAAAAAAAGGTTTTGGCTGCTCAGGCCCATCTACAGCCTGTATGTGATTTGCAAAAATCCACCTCTCCCTGTTCAGTGCAGCACCATAAGGCCAAGGGGGGTCTTTAACTGATTGTCAGTCACTGGCTCCATGTTCCTTCTTCGGAGGTGCTTAGATACCGCGTTGGCTTTAAAGGCAGAAAAGGGGGGAGGTCTAAGAAGTTGTCGATGTCAAAATTTCGTTTGGCTAATTCTGATTCTGCAATCCTCCTACCACCTGCCCTGTTTTAATCACGCTCATAACCCTCAACTTATCTGGTGACCTTTGAGGGCTAGACCCCTAGACTGAGCAACTTACCCTAAGAAAATTATATATTTGTCAGAGGGGACAATTTTTAAGTTTTTTGATTTATGCAGTATGTGTTTCATGGTACAGAGATTTTTTACATGGTTGTGTGCTACTTTTTACTTAACCATTGTGTTGTCTTCACCTTCGGGACCCTCCGGGTCCCTGCGGTCAATGCATGTGACTGATTTGGGGATTTAAAACAATTCTGAATTTTTTTTTTACTCAAATCATAACTAAACACAATATTATATATGTATCGTCTAGTTCAACCGAATGATATAAAATATATGTTTATGGGAATGCAATCAGTCTCTACTAAACACAATTAAATGGAAGTGGTTCGTTTTTTGTCCATATAGTCATGTTAAAAAAAAACCACTACATGGAAACCATAAGTGTCATATCTAAATAATTTTTCTGAATTGAGTCGGTATACCTGTTTTAATTCAACAGAAAATAAGATAAGGAAAGGCGCGTTGATTTTTCAGGTGAAAACATGAACTTGTACCATTTTTTCTTCTGTAAAAAATGTTGAAATGGGTCATTCACCCGAATACCATACATATACAAGGTTAAGTAAATTAATGTATTTCCCCTTAAGGGAAAGTATCAAAAGGAACAATTATTGGCCCACATGTACTGATCAATTTTTTTTAAATATTAAAGTAAGCCTCCAAAAGCCAGAATCAGTTAGGCTACATTGGCATTCACACTTGGTATAAATTCGTCATACTATAGATTGGCATGGGATACTTTCCATAAAATCCTCTCAATGCAAATCAAAACGATATTAATTCTTACTCATAAAACCATGCATTCTCTAGGTGGTGAAGGGTTGTGATGATGTGGGGGGTAGTTTCTTCCACAGGCAAGTGAACTTTACCAGGATCATAGTATCCTGGCTCCATGAAATACCCTTCCTTTATAATCAAAATCTGCCGACCTCTAATGGAATGACATAGTGGTTTGTATACTTCTGCCCCCTGTATTTTAATGGAAAACATTTATTTTATTTACAATACATTATTCATTCACAAAGAAAATTGGTTTCCTTAAAAGGTTGGATTTGTCCTTTTTTTTTAATTTAGGCCTTAAAATCAATTTACAAAGATGATTTGTTTTATTCCTCTTTTATCCACTTAATCATGGCGTGTAAACCAGGACACCACTGTATGTGTACGTCTACCTCAGTTTTGGTTTTGGTTTTTGGCTCGAACAACAAGTGAAGACACATAAGCCAAACACCTGAATTTGTAAACACATACTGTAATATCCATTCCGTTTGGTACTTAAGTTGCCAAAGCAAACTCCGATTGCTGTTTTTAAAAGAGTGCCTATGCAGAACACCACAGCATACAATATGTTAGAGTTAGGAGGAAATAACCCGCAAGAGAGAGCAAAAATGCCATGTCAATCATTTTTAAACATAAAAGGCAGAAAGCCGTCTTTGACTGTTTTTGTGCGTTATTGTTGTGATGAAAAGCTTTTACAGCATGGGGCGCCAACTCCGCATAGGGAGCGCAGCGCTGGAGTGAGCTGTCCTTTCAGCCCCACCCACACACACACACACACCACACACAGCACCCACACAACAGCACACACACACACACAACACCACAACACACCCACAGAATCACATGGCTAACTGCACGCCGCTTACATTACATACATTACATTACAATAGAAGTCGGTCATTTACAATACAAAAATAAAAGTGAGTTGAGTTCCAAACGAATTAAACCCTCAACTCACCAAAATCCTCGTGGGAATTATCCTTATGGAGAATCATTTAATCAGATGATACACCTATCTGCCTTTAAAGCTGTGAGCGGCAGCCCTAAAGAGCGATAAAAACAGAGAAAGAAAGCGAGATTGTGAATCCGTAAATCGACATTTATGAGATTAGGCCCTCAGGGAAGACTGGCGAAGTCTGGCGAGAGAGTGCAGCAACATTGGTCGGACACTTATAAGACATAAATGCATAAATCTCAGCCTGTATGCACACATGTAAGTCAGTAATCCTCCATCTAACCCCATCCAGAGAAAGAGAGACACTCGGTCTCACATACACACAAAACACACACACACACACACAGATAGAAGATAGAGAGAGGAGAGAGAGATAGAGAGAGAGAGAGATCCCCATCGCTAAAACCCCCTCCTCCGTCCGCCCCCTTCATCCCATAAACGAATTAAAAAATCTTTACTACTTTCCGCAACGCAGCCTCCCTTGGCTGCGCACACGCAAACACACGCACACACTCCCACACACACACACACACAATGCCATATACACGTATGCCTAAACTGTGGGTCTGTTTAAAACGAAGAAAAAAACTATAGCCTCAGAATTAAGACATCTTTCTTCACATTGCCATTACTCGTCACCGGGCTGACCCTGCATTGAGCTGAAATGTAAGCGCTCTGGCTGACATCGTGACAACACCAGCTCCCCGTCTGTGACCTGCAACTCGTTCTCCTGATTTGTAATATCTCTTCTTCTTCTTTTTTTCTCTTTCTTCCTGCCAGCGGCCAACGCTGCATCGAAGGAGAGAACGAAGAGGAGGAAGGAGGAGGAGTATGAGGAGCGAAAACAGACCGTTTATTGCAACAGATCATCAAATTTTATTTTTTCTTCCTAATACATGGCTCACGGGCTATACAAACGTGACCGTCCTTGTGTGATACTGCCCGGTGAATTTGTATATTCAATCAGATCTCAGCAGCAGAAGCGGCGCAGTGTCCTCCTCCGTCCCACGGAAAAGCATCCTCGCTGCGGCGGCGCCCACACCGACTCCCCGTCCTCCTCCTGCGGCCGGCTCTATGTCGAGTGAGGTCGGCTTGCCCTTGCTGGATGCTCCCCGCTCTCCTCCGGATCATCGACGACCGAACCTCCACCTGACCGCAGACCCCCATTTTCGGCGGAAACCTTCCAAGCTATAGCTACCTATGGGCAACGGGAATCAAAATTTTAGGAACAAAGAAAATATACGCGGTTAATTTCAATTGTTAGTTTTTTTTTTTTTAGGTTTTTATCGGTTGTGTTTTTTGTTTTCCTGGTATTTTGTTTAACACCTGCTAATTTATTTATTTATTTGTTGAGCGTTGATTTCCCTCTTCCACAGTGTGGTAGGGTTGTGAAGAAGCCAGCGTGATGGTTGTTCTTTAAGCCCACAATAGGTCGTTATAAACACTTCGAGAATCACGCTTTATTCCCCTCGCCAGGAGTTGAATCCGCTTTTGTTTACTCCTCTTTGGTTTCTCCTAATATGATAGATTCCCTGCTTGTCCTTGTTCCCTACCCCTTTATATCTCCTTTCTTTTCTCCCCCTTTTGGACGAACAAAGCACATTAGAAATAATCCTATTATAAACATCTTTAGGGTA
>NC_045747.1:17709133-17709249 GCF_008692095.1 Etheostoma spectabile | reverse complement strand
TTTCCAACTCTGTCTCCCTCCCAAGCATCCATTTGGGGTTCCTCTCACAGAATTCTCTAACTGTGTCGATGTTGATGAGGGTATCTGCGGTGTAGCAGCACAAAGCCTCCTGGAGT
>NC_045747.1:17708390-17709123 GCF_008692095.1 Etheostoma spectabile | reverse complement strand
GTAACAAAACATCATCCAGTTTGTGAGATTTCCAAACCAATTATTGTTGTGGAGTTGGTCTCACATTGCAAAGCCCTAGGTTGGTTCTGTGACAGTTTGGGACAGCAGTCTGGCAACAAACACTAGATAAAACTTGGCCTATTGGGTCCCCGGGCCAAAGGCTTACGTTTGAAATGATTGTTAATTTTCTTGGTGGAAAGTCACAGAGCTCAGTTCAAAGTTTAGATGTCTCCTTTGTTTGTTTGCTGTACCCCTAAACCTTATGAACATCTCTTATTATCAAGTATCTGACAACCAAATCCAGTAGTTTTTTTATTTAACAGTTTTACGGCATACTGAGGTTACAGTAATATTGAAATAATGCACAATAGCATTAGTAAAGTTTCAAACAGCCGAGGACAATGCAAAATAACTAAAAAGTGACACAAAGTAAAAAAACTAGAAATTGTGTCTGAGAAAAACAATGTAGGATAATCAACAGGCTGGAAAAGAAGGAAAGAATTCTTATACTTTGGACATTTTAATTCATGTCTTCATATGTTCCTGTGATTCTTTCTTTTTACTTGTGAAATATATATTTTGAGAGGTACAAAGTTCAAGGTTTCCCAATTTATCAGTAAACGCAACATTTTGTCCCGTCTGTGTTATTCAGACAACAACAGTGACTAGTGCTAGTCGGTGGCGGTCCTAGTTAGCTTCTGTTAGCTTCTGTTAGCTCACAGGCTCTAGGGCG
>NC_045747.1:17707649-17708380 GCF_008692095.1 Etheostoma spectabile | reverse complement strand
TTTTTCCTCTAGGACGCACCGGTGCACATAATGTGCAGAGCAGCAGCAGTGCAGAGCAGCAGCATTGCAGAGCAGCCGGCTACCACCAGGCCAGGAGCAGGAGCAGCTACTCCACCAGGCCAGGAGAAGCCAGCTAAACACCAGGCCAGGAGCAGCCCAGCTAAACACCAGGACCAGGAGAGCCATCTACGGTGGGTTCGAAGTTTGGACAACCACATCCTGGAGCAGACAGCTACAACCAGGCCCAGGAAGCGCAGCTACACCAGGCCAGGGCCGACTACCACCACCAGGCCAGGAGCTGCCATCCACCACCAGGCCCAGGAGCAGCATCAGCTACACACAGGACCAGTTAGCGCAGCTCCACACAGGCCCGAGCAGCAGCTGAGCTACCACCAGGCCAGGAGGAGCAGGAAGACTACACCAGGGACCAGGAGCAGCACGGGCTACCCACAGGCCAAGGAGCAGCACGGTACACAGGCCAGACACATGGCTCCCCAGGGAGCAGACAGTACCACAAGGCCCAGGATCAGCCATCTACCACCAGGCCCAGGAGCAGCCATCTACCACCAGGCCTAGAGCAGCATATCTCCACCAGACTCCATCTGAACATGTTTAAAAAACAGGTGGGCTAACAAGTCTAAAAAATTCCTCCAAAAAAAGAGGCTAAACAGGAAGATGAATACGTGACAATTGCCAGTGTAAATGAACTGCTGCAGCAACAAAAAGCAATG
>NC_045747.1:17707469-17707639 GCF_008692095.1 Etheostoma spectabile | reverse complement strand
TACTGGAACAACAACACAGCAATTTCAAAGGCTTTGTCAAACTAATAATGGACTCCACCAACTCTAGACTGGAATCAATAACCAAGGAACTACAAGAAATAAAAACCAACCTGCAGTACACACAAAAAGAAGTGGATGACATTCAAACTGAGACAGCAAATCTGAAGGAA
>NC_045747.1:17707290-17707458 GCF_008692095.1 Etheostoma spectabile | reverse complement strand
CTCGATGCAAACAGATATTTTTAAAGTCTGTGACAGCTTGCTGGCTGTCACGGACAAATGGAGTATCTGGAATGCCAATCCAGGCGAAATAACCTGGTATTTGACAGGATACAGGAGTCACAGGGAGAAACCTGGTCAGAGACGGAGGAGAAGGTAAAACAAGTTGTG
>NC_045747.1:17707060-17707280 GCF_008692095.1 Etheostoma spectabile | reverse complement strand
AAAATTACAGCTGCAACGCGAGGTGGAGGTGGAGAGGGCCCACCGCACAGGAAAACCCAGGGGGAGAGCGACCAAGGCCAATTGTGGTAAAATTCCTAAGGCACAAGGGCAGAACGGAAATACTACAAAAAAACAGAAATCTGAAAGGTTCCAGAATAAACATAAACAAAGACTTCACGGAGGCAATCAGAAGGAAAAGGAAAGAACTCATGCCGGAGTT
>NC_045747.1:17706759-17707050 GCF_008692095.1 Etheostoma spectabile | reverse complement strand
AGAGAAAGGGGGGACATTGCCTATTTACGGCAGGACAAACTGATCATTCATCCACGGTCCAGCACGCCAAAACAACCAAGGCCAGCTAACGTTAATACATACAGTGGTGTGAAAAAGTGTTTGCCCCCTTCCTCATTTCCTGTTCCTTTGCAAATACAATACACACACATACTGAGATAGTCACTCATTACAAAGTCTGTTGAATATAAGCACCTGGAACTGAACACCTCCAGTACCAAACGAACATCACTCACAGGATATGGAAAATGACATGATCCTGGAACAATTTCT
>NC_045747.1:17693321-17705585 GCF_008692095.1 Etheostoma spectabile | reverse complement strand
AACATGCAAAGGAACAGGAAATGAGGAAGGGGGCAAACACTTTTTCACACCACTGTGAACAGGTAGGCCTATGAAATTTTGAAACTTTTATCTCACTATGTCACTAAATATAAATAAAACTCACACACATACTGGAGAGAGTCACTTACTACAAAGTCTGGTTGAATATGAGCACCTGGAACTGAACACCTTCCAGTGGTCAGATGACGCAATCAGTGTCTACAGGAATGTATGCTGCACTGACTGGGATCTATTCAAAAACAATGGAAAAGGACATGATGAGCTCAAGATGACTGTGTTGCATACATCCCCTTCTGTGGAGACTAGTACATCGTAAATCCAAGACATATGTCAAAATATATTCAATGGACTCCAAATCTGTCAAAAAGGCAAAATTAGGTCAACGAAATATTAGCTTCGAACCAAGGAAACACTAGCATCAACCAAGGTTACCATGACTGTCAGTTTTATTAACGTTGCCCCAACGCGTAAAAACAAGAACAGGCGCCAATGTATAGTTAAGGTGCGTGGCGCAATTTCACAACCCTCGGACGACTTAAACTTTGTAATGAGACAAGGTACTCAGAGAAGCCCATATAAGTCCTGGCCGAACCTAGGTCACCCCCTGAAAGATGCTTCATCTTGTTGCCGTGGGAAGGACAAACAGGAACAAAACTCTTTTTGTCAGCTGCATAGGCTTTTTAATAAGTCAAGGAGGTTAGGGCCTTCCGTGTAGTACGTATTTATTTGATTATAGATGGAGGGTTGTTTGTTAACTGTGTGTTATTAAGTACATGGTGCTGCACACAAATTCGCCCCCGGGGGATAAAAAGGACTCCTTGAACCTTGAAGGCAAAGGACTTGGTAAAAAGGTTCTCCGCAGAAGTTTTGGTATCTCACAAGAGACTACTTTATTGTTTTTTTTACACAGAAAAGGGTTGGACACCAGAGCCCACTCCCAGCCATATCTGACAGTTGAAGCTGTGGGGAGGAAAGGGGTTCCAAAGCTAATAGACCATGTCCAACAAGCAAATTCTGATGCACATACGGGCCGGCAGGATGAACACTGTAAACCTCTGACTGCAGAACACATGTTCAAATTTCAGGTGATACCTACATTTTTAGTGATTACGAGACTCATGCAAAGTGTTGTATCCCCCCATGAACTCAAAGCACTAGTCATCCAGGCATACTGTCAAATGTGGAAGCTTCTTCCAAGCTTCAACCAGGTGACTCCTCACATGCTCCACCAAGTTACTGGTTCAGTTAAAATGGCGAGAGGACATTAACCCCGTGGAAGCTCAATTAACAAATGTGGCACGTTGAAAGGTTGATTTGTTCACTATACTGTGGATTAAAACACCTTCCACCGAGATTTGCACTTCAGACGCTGGATTCAGAGTCAGGTGTAACATACACCATGGAACCGATCTAAAAGTGGTTGGAAGTGTTGTTGACAGTTTCTTGCATTAATATCCACTATAAAATTGATAGTGATATGATAGTGAAGGCACAGGTGACAATAAGGACAACGAAGAGGAAAAAAAAGGCAACAATTATTGCCAACTTAAGTCATAGTAGCAAGCCTCAGAGGAGTGGGAAAGGCTAAGTCAAGAAGCAGTTTTCCAAAAGTAGAAGGGGAGCCAGAGCGTCCTAGCCTGCTGGAACAAGGTTCCAGTTTGTGGTTCAGGAGGGCAGACAACATCTCCACATGACGAGTAGGCTTAAGCTTCACTTGATAAAATCCTATAGGTAGGGGCTGCTGGGTGGGGGGGGGGAGGTCATGAACCATCCCTTAGTCGTGTCAAGGCCGAGGACTTCGGGTGACTCCCCTGATGCAAGGTACCTCTCTCCTCTCCTTCTTCCACTGTTGAAAACGCATATGCCTTGAGATACCAAGCACTCTTCACTGCGTAAATGGACTGTTGGCAAACAAAAGGTTGGAAACGATGATCTTGGGTGTAGGGTTTGGTGATTTATTACCCCTAAAGTGTATGCAGGTGCTTGCTATTAGCACTCCAACATCAACAATAGAGCTAATGGCCTGCTTGTTAAGTGTTTGAAAAAGGAAAGGATTTCCGGAAACTAAAAGGCGAAAATCAAGCAAAATGGGCAAGCTCGGGATGGGACGGTTGTGTAGGTTTGGAGGTGGACTGGAGTTGGAAACACGAAGGACGTGAACCTCAATATCTGATCCGAAGTCAGAAGCTTTCATTAGGCCACATGGTCTACAAAAAAAAAGGAATATTTCCAAATCTGGAATGTCACGGTCTTACTGAAATTCAGGAGCGAGGGGTAAATTTGTTAAGAAAGGCAGATAATTTAGGTGGGACGTTAGCTTTTGTGATCGGAAAAAAAAATAGATGAATGCTAGGCACATCAGTACCTGGGACTATATTTGCAATTACTGAGCAGACAACCTTACAACGGTTTGTTTTGGCTTGCTACAAAAGACGTGAAAGTAGAGCTATAGAGAGTGAGACTTGTTTTCCGCCTATGGAAAATGTGCAAACAAAAGGGATAAAGATGCTCTTGGCGTAGGGTTTTGGCGATTTTGTACACCTTAAAGTGTCTGGCGGTGAGTAGCATTTTAGCACCCACACTCAAACAATCTGAGCCAACGCCTGCTTTTAACGTTTTAAAAGAAAGATGTCCCAGAAACAATAAGGCCCAAATGATGCAAAAATGGCCAAGTTCCTGGAGGAGATGGATGAGTTGTTACACTTTGGCAACTCGAACACTTTCAGACAAGTTGTCTCATGTAAGGAAACATGGCACAAGTTTTAAAAAGAATTGTGGCGTTTTCATCAGGATTTGCATCATAACAATGGGGTGTCTATCTCTAAAGGAACAATGGCCAACCTACATCCATCTTTATAGCACCCAAATCTCGTGCTGATCGTCAGGCTGATTGGAAGTCATTGGTGGATTTTTTCGTAAAGATGGAAGCGTATCAGAGGGAAGGTTGTTTTTATTGTTTTCCAGCAATAAAGTTATTTTGTCCACAAATGGCAATAGGTTATCAAACCTGTCAGCAGAAAAAAGAATTACCACAGCTCAAGTCCCTGATAAGGCAACACCTTGATGTGTTTGATATGTATGAAGTGCCGCTAACGTCATCTGTCATTGAAGGTTTGCAGGATGTTCACCAGTCTGCAAGGGGCCATGATGAGTGGGCTTGAGTGTTAAACCGTTTTGGTCAATTACAATTTTTCACAGGTTGGGCAAACATTTGGCGTCTTCAGGAAGTGGCAATTACGGTCTACAAGCCAGACCATTAAGGACCAGGTCTGCTGTCCAGAAGACAGTTGATCGGCAAACAGCTTAATGGTCTTCATTCTTAAACTTCAATATGTATAGTGCAGGAGATTATTTTTTTCACAGCCAGTAGCTTTCAGAGCCTGAGTAGCTCAGTCGGTTTAGAGCATCAGCCTTTAATGCGGGTCCAGGGCTTCAAAAACCATGTTTTCAGGGTGAGATGAAGTGCTTGAACACTTCAGATCCGACATATCGTGTGTCCATCCTAAGTCGTTTAAAAAGACGTGTGGCTGCTGTCAAGCAGATTTGCCTCATAACAATGTGGCTGGTAAGTTAAAAGTACATAGGAACCTAAGAATCTTGCTAGCACCAAAAATCTCTTTTCTATCTCTCCTGTGGATTAGAAGTTCAATGGTGCAGTTTTCTTGTCACGAGGGCTAAGTGTGGGTCTGGTGCATTCCCCACCTGGAGGTCTGCCATTTTTGTGTGTCTTGTCTGTCTTGCCGTGAGGGGCTCCAGGGGATCTAGGGGGGGAAGGGCGGGCTTCCATCTACTGTCCGTATACAACTCAGCTGTCTCCTCATCACTCATCACCCACTACAATACATATAAACCGGGCTGACGACTCTCAACGCAGATCATACATGCACATTGTGGTAAAATGGGCATCCCTAGTCATTTGAGCCGGTGGTGTTGTTTTGTGTTGTATTATAGTATAACTCGCTTCCTAAGACCATCCGTGTCATCGAGTCTGCCGTCCTCCCTCACGCGACAGGCACACCGGTCTACACCAGTGTTGAAAACCCCTCCGCACTCAAAACGTGCCTTTTGATCTGATGGTCTGGGTCTTACTACCGTAACACTAAGAGTATAGAAGCGGAACAAGAGGAGAGTTGTTTTTGCACCACCGCAATAAAGTTTGCTTGTCTAACGCTTGGTTTTTGGGATTGGTATCACTGGTTTGAGGAAAAAGAATACCACAGCTCAAAGGTCCTCGGTAAGGCGACAGCGTGATTCTGGGCTATTTATGAAGTGCCTGATTCTAGGCTTGAGGCAAGTCATCATGGGGGATGTTTCTTCCATAGAACAGCTTAATCTTCTTTTTCATTTACTTGCACCTCAATTTGTAGTTCAGGCGATTGTTTTTCCACAGAACTCGGTTTTCGAGCAGGATGGGTAGTCAATGATTGGTGGTACGATAAATGAACAATGGCTAACCTACATCCAGAGGGGGTAGAGAGCCCCAAAAAATTGTACTCAAGTAAAAGTACTTGTTAATTCAGAATAATAGGGAGGGGGTCAAGTAAAAGTAAAAGGAAGTCATCCAGTATAATTACTTGAGTAAGAGTAAAAAAGTGCTTGATGGAAAAAATACTCAAGTAGTGATAATGTTAGTCGTCTGATTATTTCTTGACACAAGATCAATCAGACGGCCAAAATACAAAATAATTATCTTTAGGCAAATTATAGTTCAACCAATCAATAAATAAATTAAAACTATAATTCCAAAAAAATAGCTTACTTGAGAGCCTTGTCACAACAAAATTAGGTGGATACGGCATGTGTGAAAACATACTGTATGTAACCTAAAAGACAAAAATCACCTCTCCACAGCAAAAAATACAACAACCGCTACCGTACTCAGGTTAGATGATGAGTTGTTGAACGCTCACATGTACGTTGTTTTTGGTCGACCTGAACACACCGCATACGTAGCGGCTGTTTAATCTATGGTACCAACTAGCAATAAAGCTTTATTTGTATGTAGCCATACAATTGCATTAGCCATCAACGTTTGAGCGAAAAAGAAATCCCACAGCTCAGTCCTGGTTAGGCAACAGCTTGGTCTGGGATTATGTATGAAGTGCTGCATGTATCGCAGGCAGGTTTGCAGGATGTTACAATCTGCACGTGGCCATGGCGTTGTGACTTTGAGCTTTACGTTTGGCCATTTAGCCCAAATGTCAACCATTTGTGCAATAACTATTGGTATTCTCAGGAATTGGTCCCCAAATGTGGTCTACCCCATGCTGTCGAAGACCGTGACCATGGCAAAGCTAATGATCTTCTTACTTGCGCTTTAATTGTAGTTCGGAGATTGTTTTTCCCACCGTCCTCTGTTTAGACGCCTGGGTAGTCAGTCGGTAGAGCATCAGGAATTTAATCTGAGGGTCCAGGGTTCAAGTCCCTGTCAGGCGGTAGGGCACAATTTGCTAGAATGAATGTCCATTTGACCATACCTGAAACCTTTGGAACTGTCAATATGGTGTTTCCATGCAAAATTTTATTAAAAGAATGTTGACTTTCTTTTCAAGCAGGTGTGGATCATAACAATGTTGCGGGTAACGGATACATGTACAATAGCAACCTACATCCATTTGCTAGCACCCAAATCTCCTGTATCATCTCCCGTTGGCTGTAGGTCCCAGGAATACCAACGTTCTTAACCCTTTTCTTGATTTGCTACCACTCTTAATAAGCCCTCTCATTGTATCATGATCAGAAAATAACCAAGAAGGACAAATTGGATAGGTAAGCCCGTAGAATGTCATGATATACAGGTTTCAGACTGAGAACCTACTTATATCATGACATGTTAATTTACTCTCTACTAATTTTTGAGGAAGGGTCCTAATGAGCGTTACTACTGAAGCTGGATCAGTCAGGATGGCGAGCGGTCCAAGGGCCTGGTCCAGGTCGCAGTCATCCAAGGGAGGTGTGGGTTTCAAATCCCACTTTCTGAAAACTAGTCTTTTCATTGGAACTAATGTCTAAGAGTTGATCTTGGAATAAACGAACTTAGAGTTTCTGTATTAAGAGACATGAATATGCGATGAGAAACGCAATTTCAAGTGTAGCGTTTTGTGAGGCAGCTTATTATCAAAACATGTAAGTTATTAGGGGCCCGTAAGGGATGAAATGGTAAAACACTTGCCTGAGCATAGAATTCTGCCATATGAGCGACAAAAGGCTGGGGTGTCCTGCAAAAAGGGTCTTGAACTCTATCTCGCCGACTCTTTTTTTACTGTCTGGTTATGTCACGGCAAGCAGGATTCGCTTTTGAGTCGTTTGTTCATCTCTAACTCAGAAATCAGAAATAAAAAAAAACATTGACATAGCAGTCTCGTGGAGCAGAAAGATCAGCGAGTAGGCCGGTTAACTGAAAGATGGTGGTTCAAGTCCACCCCAGGGACGTTTGTGCTAAATAATTGAGGAGCAACTCGGGATGTTCATTCTCAGGAAGACTATAGAAAGGCTGCAAGACACCCAAGGGCATTAGGGTCGATCAGAAGATACAGTTCTGGAAACCATGTACATATTAATATTGACAGTCATCAGAGATGGGGAAGGTAACGACGTTACAAATGACTTGTTGACAAAATAACGAAGTACAAAATGTGACTGTAGCCTCAAGTCGACTTTGTTTGTTAGGATTTTTTTACTTAGCCTAGCACTTATTATTTTTTTGGGACTTTTTACTTCCCTTACATTTTTAACGGAATACGGTTACTTCTACTCCCTAAATTTCACAAAATGGCTCTTGACTTTAGTTGGTACATAAAGGTGGTCACAGGGTGATTTGGAGTCCATGTGGAGAATAGGCGGACACGCGCTCCACCCCGAGCAGGCACGCACGGGCACCACAGAGACAAAAGTGAGAGAAAAGAAAAAAAGCTGTCGGAGGATAATCAGCTGAAATCGTGTGGTCTTTGAGAACGGTAGTCATAGAAGGATGTTTGTCAGTTCATGTGAGCCTGTTGTGTATTGAGTCTTAGGTATGGACATTAAAAGTTACTTGTTTACGTTCTTCTATGGGGGCTAGGTACACTGCTGTTGATTGGTTTAATGCGATGGTTTAAAGTTCCTGAGCATATTAAGATAAGTAATAGTATTGGTTTAGGTATTATTACTAGCTTATATGATTCCTATACATGGTGGATGGTAGCCTGTACAATGTGGTTATTCCTTTATTCCCACAACAGTCATAGCCGAGCGCCCAACCCCCCCAGTTTATACTGATGATGTTGTAATCAACAACAGAGAGAAGGTCTCCGTCTGTGTTTTAACAGACACACCTGGGCGATAGTTGGAAACCACAATAGCTTAAATCCGTTCTAATCTCGTCCTCACTAAATTCAAATATTACTGGAGTTACATTACAAAATTAACTAATTAAATTGGAAATACACAGACTTCTCACAAAATCACACTTGCATTCATTATCTTGCACTCGGTCAGAATCTTATTAACTTGGGTCCAGTCTCTGTCAACTAAGACTGGCCTCTGTTTCTAAGTTTAGGCCTATTGGCCGATTGGCCAGTACAATGTAGGCAAGACGCCTATAAAGAATAAAGAAAAAGAGTCTTGTCTCCAGTCCACTGTAGTTTCTCAGTTGATCTAGTAACGTGTCTGGTCCAGGTGAGCTTTGTCTTCATAAGTACTTTACTTTTCATATTTTAAGTACTTGCCAAGCCGTACAGATGGAGAGAGATGAACTGTGTCAGTAATATAGGAGAATTTGGCTGGAAGTATGGAGATACTAATATGCATTACAAAGGAGAACCTAAAAACTTCTATGGTATGTCGTATTGTGTTCCAATAAAAAGATGACTTGAGATAATACTGGGTCTATACGTGATGTCAGAAGGCCAGCACTGGGCCCTTCATGTTCTGTTAGTAGGTTTCAATCAAAATTTGACTAAGAATAATAATTAGTCTATAAATGAGGCCGAGGCCCCCATTGCCCTCACCTTGTTCGCCAATGGGTAGCGCAGTTGGCTGTTAACCGAAAAGGCTGGTGGGTTCAAGTCCACCCAGGGACTTTGTGCTTAAATAACTGGAGGTAAGCCAACTCTAGGGGTTTATCATTATGCAGGTGAATCTAGCAGCAACCCAAAGATAACCAAGTTGCATTACCGTATCTGAAGACCCGTAGAAAACAGGTAATTGTACTCTTAATCTTTTACGTCATTGGTATAAGGTCACTTATGTAATACAGCAAATCCATAAGCCAGCCAAGAGACAACCAAAGTGAGAAGAAAAGAAAAAGCGACTAGGTGTCAACGGATAAACCAGTTGAGATTGGGCGTCTTTGAGAACTGTAAGTCCTATAAAATGATGTTGTCAGTTATTTAACTAAGAGGAGAATTTGACAAACAACATTTAAGCAGGAACTTATTCTTTCAAAACAGCACACCTGGTCTCTCCGTCCTGATATTATGAACGGGAATAGAACAAGGGCGCGGCGGTGAGAGCGCCGAATCATAGCCACAGACCCACAGGGGAGTGACTTCTTTCAATTGTCTTTGTAGTGTGAGTTTCTTTTAACGTACTGGTAATGACGCATAGTTGAGGAAGGACATGGCGCATGGAAGAGCTCAGGAAGGCAGACTTGACCGATGTAGAATCTGTACATAGGCCGTTGTAGTCTTAACACCAGTCTATTGCGCTTCCTGACTAGGTGGCCACCCTGCTTTGCATCGCTCCAGGTATGTAGAAAAAAAATCTGTTATGCACCTTTGCATTGCGCTATAAAATGTCAAAATTTGGAATGAAGCCCAAACAATAACATACTGACACTCCCATACATTGGTTTTCAGTTAAAATGTCTGTTATGGGGTTTAGTTACTGCTTGAAAAATGAAAAGAATGGTATGAGAGGAGGCAGAGGCAGGAGAAGGGTGTATTGACCCATCAATGATGACAAAAGGATACATCCACTGGCGGGGTCTGATTTTAAAGGGAAAGTACTCTTAAAACGTAAACTACTGAGGGGAGAATTTGCCACAATCACACAAAACTGACTCTTGTAAATCTGTATCTGTCAAGTCCTGGACCATCCCGACCGGGCAGTGAAACCCGGCCGCAACGCGTGAGGGCGCACCAATCCTGACATGTAGGACAAGGAGGGAGGACATCTATCAGTATTTTAAACATATTGGTTATATTGTTTTAGGCAAAGAACTGGCGCTATGGTGAGAGAGTTAGAAGGCAGTGGTGCAAAATGCAAAACTGCGTTTCCATTTAATACCTGGTAATAATACAAAAACAAGGAGGTGTAGGATACTTGGAACATGCTTCGGTAGTTTCTGAAATCGAAAAACCAGACTCAGTGGTGGAAAATGCAAAACCTAACTGTTTCTATTTATACAGTAATATTGACAATGAACAAGAGGTTTGAGTGATTACTGGAAATGCTTCTGGTCGTTAATGTCAAACAACCATGAAATCAGTGGTGGAAAATGCAAAACTGCCTTGTTTCAAGTTTATGACATGGGAACCTATTAGAATAACAGAGGTGCAGAGATTATAGGTGCAGCGATAATGGAAATACTTACAATGAATTATGTCTTGTCCGAAGTACGAACGCTGTGTAATAACAACAGCTACAACACTTACACCATCAAGCAATGGCGACCGGATCCTTAGTAACACGTTCATGTGAGTTACAAAGGGTGAAACTGGGAGAGGAGAAAACAGAATGACCCGTTACTTAGATGTAATGGTCACAGATTGCAACCAAAATATGTAAAAACAATATAACCTACACAACAGGCTAGCAAAAAATGTAAGATGAAATAAAGCACACGTAATGTATTGTATACAGGGTACGTAGTAAACCTAGGTGGGTATCTAATAAACTAAGATATACTACACGAGGCATACCAAGATAAAAGTGGCAAACGAGCTTACTGAAGTATTACCGGCAGATTTAGGGCCGAAAATATTGTGTTTGAGCATTGACATCCGATGTTCGCATGCGTGAAAGTCACTGAAGGACGTTACGTGTGACGTTGAATACTTTTTGATATGCTTGATAGAAAAGTAACCTCTTCACCGTTTCTCCTATACTGATCTACCATCGACCATCCTTTAAAGACAGGTAGCCATGTGAGAACGTGTGGATGTGAGTATGATGGGAAGGAGGCTCTAGTGGTAGAAGAAGTACCGGAGGGCAGCCGCTGCAGCTGAACAGTGATGTATAGTTTTCTGGGTAGTCAGGGAAGCTACAGTAGTTGGTGGTTTAGTTCTCTACAAAATACAAATAAATCCCCGATAAGGCAACATAAAGCACAACGTCCAGGAACATTTCCCACCGCCAGGACAGCGCTATCATCCAACTAAGCTAAATAGGTAGCTAAAGAACCAGAGAAAGCTGTACCAGCCAGGCTAAGCTAATATAGTAGCCCAAAGAGAAACAAGCAGAAAGTTGCTACAGCCAGGCTCAAGCTAATACAGTTAGGCCCAGAGAAAAAAGCAGACAGGTGTACCAAAAGGCTAAAATAATACAGTTAGCCCAAGAAAACAAGCAGAAAGCGTTACCAGGGTCCAGGCTAAAGATAATATAGTTCTCCCAAAAAACAAGCTGGAAAGCTGCTAATAGCCAGGCTGAAGCTAAATGTTAGCTTAAAGAAACACAGCAGAAAGCTGCTACCAGCCGGTCTAAGATAATATAGTCTTAGCTTCAAGAAACAAGCAGACAGCTGTACCAGCCAGGACTAAAGCAATATAGGCAGCTGAAAACCAAGCACAAAGCTCTACCAGCGGTTAAAGTACTATAGTTATACGAAAGAAACAAGCGTTCCGTATGTCCAAACTAACGTTTGGGTCGGAGCCGCGACATGAAAGAACACTAATTACTTGAGGCGTGTTGAACGTCAGTCCCCAAATTTTGATGAAAACGTCTGGATACACGGTTTGTTGTCTAGTGTGCATGACGTGCAGGGTCTGATCAATTTGTCCAAATCTAGAGCGGACACCGTAGTCCAAACCACACCTAAATTAGAGGAAGAAACATGCAGTAACTGTCATTCCACCGTTAACCTGGATGATATTATATGAAACACTGTGTATGCTAGCAACCAGCTATTTTACCCGAAGTCCCTCTCCAAACCACTCAGAGGGAGTATGTTAGTTCACAGGGCTACCTGCTTGGTGTTCTGCTAAAGATTAAATTATCCCCAGAGACTACTTGTCGTCGTATGTAGCATGAAAGTAGCATAAGCTTACTCAATCTCCAGCCCCCGCTCTAAATACACTAAAAAACTATGGGGAAAAAGACGCTCTTTCGAGCCAGATTTGACCTGTCTCATGACCCAACTGTATACAAGATTGAAGGAACTTACTTCACGGTATCCAGCGATGGTGGTATAGTGTGAGCATAGTGCATGTCCAAGCCGTTGACCTGGGTTCGATTCCCAGCCTGCAGTAACTGTTTGGGTGTGGTACATTCTTTTTACAAGAGTCAGCAGTAAAGGCACATGCCCAACCGGGTTGATCAAATCTCTTTGAGCAGCATGATTTGGCCAAAATGATAATGACCTGATCAATAGGAGAATCACGATAATTATCCCAATTATTTGTTGATTTTCCATTCAGCAACGTTATTTGATGGATGCTTCTGTACTTCACCAAGTATCAGGCCAATGCCACAGCTGTAAAGACTCACATTGGTGGCTTACAGCTATAGATCTATGCAAAAAAAAGGGCCCACAGCACAGGAAAACCGGAGGAGACCGACCTAGGCCAATTGTGGTAAAATTCCTAAGGCACAAGACAGAACGGGAACTACTACAGAAAACAGAAATCGAAAGGTTCAAGAAATAACACTAAGGAAGACTTCACGGAGGCATCGAGTAGAAAGGAAAAAGAACTCAGGCCGGATTAAGAGCGCGTCGAGAGAAAGGGGGGACATTGCATTTACGACAGGATAAATTGACTCATTAATCCCCGTCTCCAGCACAACAAAACAACAAGGCAAGCAACGTTAATACATAAACAGGTAGGCCTATGAAAATTTGAACATTGTATCTCACTATGTCACTAAAATAAAATACACCAACATACTGGAGATAGTACACTCATACAAGTGTGGTTGAATATGCGCACCGGAACTGAAACACCTGCCAGTACATCCGAACATCCACCCCAGGATAGGAAATGACATTGATCCTGAGAACATTTCTTTGCTAACATCAACAATAACTGAACTATTCCACTGATGACA
>NC_045747.1:17690815-17693296 GCF_008692095.1 Etheostoma spectabile | reverse complement strand
AATGAACATCCACTACCAGGATATGAAATGACATTGATCCTGGAGAACAATTTCTTGCAACATAAACGATGGTTATGGATTGAACATGGCAAATCTAAATAGTCCATTTAGGGAAAAATGAAACAACATAATAATAAGAGATCTTATAACACAACATCTAACAAAGAAACATAAACAGATTTACCAACATTAGTTATTAGAGTTTTCAGTAAAATAACATCATAATTGATTATTCTGATGTATAACCGAACACACCGGAAACAGCATTCTACCATTATCCCACTTTAACAGCAGAAGTCTGTATGCCACACTTTCACAGTATCAAACATATCTAAAGCAATTGAAACAGCACTTTAACATAATGCAATAACAGAAACTTGCGATAAACAGTGAAAAAGGATAGATTTTGAATTGAGGAATGAAATGTTTTCTATTAACCGAGTAAACAAAAGTGGGGGTGGTTGTGATACTGTATGGGATAAGGATTTAATTACAAGGGGGTGGAAAAAATGTCAATAGCCCCGCGTGAAATTTATGATGTGACATGACTATGTCATGGCAATAGAATAAAGCTGGAATAGAAGGAACACCTATCATTGAAGTTGCATATACAGGTCACAGTGGTTCGAATAGGGGACATCTTTTAAGGACCCGGAGTGGAAGAGACAGTTACAAAAACTAGTCAAAAAGGTTTGTTACATACTTGTGGGGGACTTCAAAATTGACTTGGTTAAATCAAATAACCATAAAGACAGAGGAACGTTCTCAACACCTGGGCATTTAGTGATAGGCCTCTATCCCACAAAATACCAGAAAACACCTAGATACGGTGAAAGTTATTATCTTCTACTGTGCAAATCTAATAGACATATATACAATATCACACACCAATACAGGAGGGGATTACTATAAACTGAGAGCAGTGACTCAGCCTACAATTTATACAGTTTTATGACAGCAACTGACACTCGAACCGACATGTTATAAACCAATCTCCAAAAGGGTTGGACAGAGGAAACGAGGGAGGCATCAAAAAGTTGAGCTTGCTAGCCAAGCCTGGCGTTGTATTGAAAGGAAAAACGATGTTGACAAAGTATATGAAGATTCCACGAAGATTTAAAATTTATGATATGATAAAAATTGTCCAACGACAATATATAATCGAGAAAAACAAAAACTAACGAAAGACCGTGGATTTGTTCACAAAGGGATTCACAAAAAACGCTTGTAGCAAATGACTAAAAAGACAATTATATAAGAGCGGTATTATAAAACCACAGAAACATTAGAGACTGTAAAATAAAATATAGAAAATATAAGAAGTAAGTTAACTATATTATGTAGATCTGGTAAAAAGGATACTATACAACACGATTAGAAATAATAAAAACACTATTACAGGTATGGTGGAACAATTTTAAATAATATTATTTTAAATAATAATAATAGACAGTCTAGTATATACATATACATCCTAATACTTCATCGCTAAGGATTAAAAAATATAATAACTGGAGGGAATGTGGTTAATACTTCAATAAAGTTTTTGCAAACGGGGGACCAACCTTAGATAACAAAATCACGGTTCCCCGTCTTAGAAAGTTAATTAAGGAGATAATAGAAGAATACCCAGATTCAAATTTGTCCTGACAGCAGTCAGTAGATGAAAAACAAGCAAAATAATTGATATTGTTAAAGAATGCACCAAAAAAACAAACCATCCATGGCTCCCGATGTGGCATAGATTCACAATTATTACACAACAGTAATAGCGGGAGACGCCCAAACCCTAACGCCTCTGCCAAATTTATCCATTTTTAACAACACACTATACAAAAAAATGTATTGTGAGGATATCAGGCCTGGTAAACTTTCCCCCAACATGACCATCGCAACAGTCATTTCTCATCCCAGCTATCTGGAAAATATTTCACCACATCAGCCAACACCTACAGGCCTGTCTCTGCTAGGTCACCATTTTCCACAAACTTTGGCGAAAAAGTCTTTACCACAGATTAAATTTATTGCTCCCCTAAACCTAAGCCTGACAGCCCATTGGACTTTCAGACAGCGAATAGATCAACCTCAGACAAGCACTAACCCGAACTCATTAGAGCACTCACACACTGCACCGTAACCAGCAACTGCCGTTGGGGTTCCTTGATCTATCCAACAAGCCTTTGCTCCCCTAACTCCCGAACTCTTAATCCGTCAACTGGAACGACTCGGGGCATCAGGGTGGAGGTGAAGTCTAGACATGAGCAGCTCCGTCAGGGTGTCCTCTGGCCCGCCCCGCCCCCCTTTGTGCAGCTGGAGCGCTTCTTTGTGTCTGCCTTCAACAATTTAATAGGTCAATCAAGACCGAACAGCAATTATCCATTATCCACTTTAACAGTAGAAGTCTGTATGCCAACTTTCACAGTATCAAACACTATCTAAAGCAACTGAAACAGCACTTTAACATAATTGCAATAACAGAAA
>NC_045747.1:17690574-17690805 GCF_008692095.1 Etheostoma spectabile | reverse complement strand
CAGTGAAAAAGAATCAGATTTTGGAATTGAAGGATACGAAATGTTTTCTATTAACAGAGTCAACAAGAGTGGGGGTGGTGTGATACTGTATGTGGATAGGGATTTAAATTATAAGGGGGTGGAAAACATGTCAATATGGTGAATAATTTATTGGAATGTGTCACAATAGAAATATGTATGGAAAAGAAGAGAAATATCATTGTAAGTTGCATATACAGGTCACCAGGTTCG
>NC_045747.1:17688584-17690564 GCF_008692095.1 Etheostoma spectabile | reverse complement strand
CTTTTAAGGACTGGATGGAAGAGACATTTACAAAAACTAGCCAAAAAGTTATGTTCATTTGTGGGGACTTCAATATTGACTTGTTAAATCCAAATAACCATAAAATGACAGAGGAATTCACAACCGGCCCAATAGTACTCAGGCTCTACCAACCGGAGGGTCCCAGTACACCATCCCCCACCGGAGAGCCCAGAGACAGCCTCTCCCACATGCCAGGCAGCCTCTTACCACTAGGCCCAGATCACATATCTCCAGCCAAAACTCCTGCAGAACGCGTTAAACAAACAGTATGTAGCATCAATCCTAAAATGTGCCGTCCAAAAAAAAGGAGGACATAAACAGGCAGATGGAATATGTGACAGAATTGACCGTGTAACGAACTGCTGCAGCAACAAAAGCCAAAGATGTTTATTACCGCACTACTTGAAACACAACACGCAACTCAGGCATTTGGTCAGCTAATAATGGCGTCCACCCACACTAGACTGTTCAAAACGGCAAGGAACTACACAGATCAAACCACCTATCGTACCCACAAAAAGAAGTGGGATGGACATCAAACTGGAGACAGCAAAACTGAAGAAGCGCATGCACCTCGATGCAAACAGAGTATTTTGTAAAGTCTGTGCGGAGTCTGGCTGGCTGCACGGGACAAAGGAGTACTGGAAAGCCAGAGTCCAGGACAAATAACCCTGGATATTGCGGGAATACAGGGAGTCACAGGAAAAACCTGTCAGGAGACGGAGGAATGTAAAACAAGTTGTGAAGAGAACAATTCAGCTGTGCCCAACATGCGAGTTGAGTTGGAGCGCCCAACGGCGCACAGAAAAACCGGAGGAGACCGACCTAGGCCAATTGGTGGTAAAATTCCTAAGTCACAAGACAGAACGGGAACTACTACAGAAAACAGTTAAATCTGAACGGTGTCAAGAAGAAGGTACACTCAAGCGAAGTCACTTCACAGAGGGCAATCGAGAAGAAAGGAAAAGAACTCAGGCCGGATTAAGTAGCGGTCGAGAGAAAGGGGAGGGACATTGCATTGGTACGAACAGGATGCAATTGATCATTTACCCCGTCTCCAGCACACACAAACAACAAAGCCAGCAACGTAATTACTAACAGGTAGCCTATGAAATTTTGAAATTTATCTCCACTAGTCACTAATAAAATACACAACATATCCGAGATAGTCCTATTACAAAGTATAAGGTTGCTAGACACCTGGAACTGAACACCCTGTCCAGTACACCGACATCACCTCATGGATATGGAAATGGACATGATCCAGAACATAATCTTTGCTAACATAACAATAACTGAAAACTAATTCACTGATGAACAATTTAATAGGTCAAGTCAAACCGGACAGCAATTACCATATACACACTTATACAGCAAAGTGGCTGTATGCCAACTTTCACAGTATCAACACTATCTAAAGCAATTGAAACAGCACTTAACATAATGCAATAACAGGAAACTTGGATAAACAGTGAAAAAGAATCAGATTTTGAATTGAAGATATAAATGTTTTCTATTAACAGAGTAAACAAGAGTGGGGGTGGTGTGATAACTGTATGTGGATAGGAGATTTAAATACAAGGGTGGAAAAAAGTCAATGGCGGTGAATATTATTGGAATGTGTCACAATAGTAAAGATATGGAAAGAAGAAAAGATACCATTGTAAGTTGCATAGTAAGGTCCACATGGTTCGAATAAATTACTTTAAGGACTGGGATGGAAGAGACATTTACAAACTAGCGAAAAAGTTTGTGTTCTCGTGGGGACTCAATATGACTTGTTAATCCAAAAACATAAAGACGACCGAGGAATTTTATCAACACTGGTTATCTAGGCCCTAATCCCAAAATACCAGTCCAGCCAATTACTGGCTAACTGGCAACACTAACATACAATTTACAAAAAGTCTTACACAACATACAAGGATGGATACATAAATGATATCAGTGCCCACCTAC
>NC_045747.1:17684606-17688559 GCF_008692095.1 Etheostoma spectabile | reverse complement strand
GAACATAAAACGCACCAGAGGAAATTATCAACACTTTGTTTCGTGAGGCCTTATCCCAAAATTACCAGACCAGCGAAATACACCGAGTGTATTACTTCTACACTGTGGAAGCACTAATAGCACTAATTTACAAATATCTTACACATAAATACAGTGATGCGTGGATTACCTATACCGAATATCAGTGACCACCTACCATTGTTTAAGTTTTATGACAGAACCTACATCTCTGACACGACATTGTTACTAACCAATCTCCAAAAGGGTTAGGACCCAAGAAGAGGCCGAGGACCCCCAGGAACCCTCATGGAGGCATTTAAGGACCAACGTTGGGTATGCTAGCACAAGGGAAGGCTTCTAGGCCAACGAGTTGTATTCGACTATAGGTCTTGCAGACATATATGATGGTTGTACATAGGCTAGTATCTATGAAGGAATTTACCAAGTAATGTAGGTTCTAGCAATGTTCTTAAGGAATTATAATAAAATTGTCAACTCTTGAACAATATTAGCAGACAAATCCAAAAAACTAATGATAGAACGCTGTGATTTCAAGGGATTACAAAACGCCCGATAAAGAAGAGAAAAACACACTTTATATTGATGAATACTTATCAAAACTCATGCATGCACCATGAGACCGAAAAGTAAATATAGAGAAGTATAGAAGCATAACGTTAATCCACTAATATTATGTAACGTGATCTTGTAAACAAAGAACAATCTATAAAAAAAATACGATATAATTAAAACATATTTCAATGTATGTGGAACTACTTCACTGAAGATATTATTACTAATGAGGGTCTAATAATAAGACAGGTCGACGTATTATGGACTTATTCCCCATTCTCTCATCGATATGATTAAAAATATTAATACTATGGGTAGAGGAGTGGTTAATAATTCAATAACTTATTGTTGCAATATGTGGGGACCAACTTAGGCTTGACTATGCCAATATCACAGGTGGCCACAGTCTGTAGCAAATTTATCATGGTAATGAAGAGTAACTTACAGTGAAGATCAGAGCAATGCCCACCTGATTCTATAGTGTTAGCGTACAGCCAGCTGAGTTAGCGTGTAGCAGAGATAAGAATATAATTGATATTGTTACCAGAATGCCCAAAAAAACCCCAAAACCACACAATGATCCCGATGGAATAGATATAAAAGAATTATACAACACACAGTAATTAGAGGGGATCGGCCAACACCCCAACGAACATTCCCGCAATTTACGATTTTCGCCTAACACCACCCGGTTAATTTCCAACACAAAGAAAAATAGTCAAAAGTCATCATCTATACAAAACTGGAAATAACAACACCACTCCCAAACAATAAAGGCCTGTATCACCCTCGACGTCACAATTTTGAAAAAATTTTAGCAAAAAATATTTAAAACACAAGATGTGAGAGAAGATTTATGTGCATAAAAATAAACTAGATCACGGACAGCAATATGGATTCAGAAAGAATAGATCAACCTCCTAGCACTAACAAAGACACTCATTGAAGAACCTCACAAACTCCACGATAAAATAGTGGAAGCAATGCAGTGTGTAGAGTTTGCAGATGATACTAAGGAACCAAGAATTTGACTTACAATAAATCACGAAATATTAATCAGTAAACTGGAACAAAAGCGGGATCAGGGGGGGTGCTAGACGGATAAGTACACTGTTAAACCCCTAATAAGTTTCCAGAACTCACCCCAAAATTAGTTTGTTAAGCGTTACACAATAATATTTAAGTCATGTTACCTTAAAAAGTTTCAGCAAGTATACATAAAATAAAATATATATTTACAGTTGTGCTTAAAATGTAGGGGTAAGTTCGCTCACAAATGTTCAATATTTTCAACTGTAAAATTAGTGAGTAGATTCTGCTCAAATGTTCAATCGATATGGTTCAATCATCTATAATTAGGTGAGCGTATTACACTCAAAATTGACAAGTAGTTGTGATTGATCAAGCTATTAGAAGTAGTGGGGAGTGAATTGTCTAATTTTTTCGAGATTTCAAAGCATATAGTGAATAGAGGACATGCCCACTCACAAACATGATGAGATTCTAAAACTGCAATGCATTTTACTGATGTCGGCCCAGATACATAATGTTATAATCAGTAAACTAATGTTAGTAGAAACATATGAAAATGCACCCGCGAAGGGAACATTCACAAAATAAGAAAATAAATTTAGTAAAACGGTTTAGTCATCAAACTATGTATGTGCATTTGTAGAATCGTGCCGAATCATAAGGACGCTACAAGATAACTCAAAACAAAGAGGCATTGTCATAAATTCAATGAACTAAAAAAGGAGGAATTGAGACGCGTGAAAAAAAATAGAAGGTGTTTAAAGGGCATTTGTGAATGCGTCACGTTGGGCAAACCACGTTGTTGAATACATATATTAACCAATCACTGCATTAAATTGATAGTAGGAGAGGCAAACCGTGGTCATCTTAAATCTGAGGTGTAGCTAGAGCAAAAAAAAGAACAAAAAGTCACTATCTCAGCTCAAGAAAACTAGGCCATTCTGAGTGAACTGATTGGAACAACATATACTTCGTTCAGCGTCAGAGACGCCTTCAGGGGTTGTGTCGTCACAGGACGACTATCACAACTTTTTAGGATAAATGTGAATGACTACATAGCTAGTTGTATGATTCATATGGATGAGGACTGTGGGTTAGTGCAGTGATGATACCCCAATAGTACTGCACAAGACAGAGGAAAAGAGTACTACGTGTACTTACCAGATTTGTGTGGGTACCTAGTCTATAATTGAGTGCTTTGCATCGCTACACACTATAACCGTACAGCTCGCTGCCTCAGGTGTCACTGCAAGAGAACGGGCTGTTTATTACAATAGGAATATCAGTGAGTAGTGAGTCACCCGTGGACGACTGTCAGGAGAAGCCAGACGGGGGGGTCGTGAGGTCAGGACATTGCTGACCGATAAAAAACAAATAATACCAAGAAATGAGGCAGACCTCAAGGCGTACCACTATGCTAATTTTTATAGAATTATGGTCACTTCGGCACTTAGCAGCTGCATCACCAAGCTACAGTTTTTACTTTTTTCTTTAGCAGTTATCGTGTCACACTTATCTGAAGTATACTTTTTGTGTATACCTTACTCTTTTTAATGTATGTAATTTTTACATGTCAGTTGCAGATAACAATTAAGTAAAACTTCATAAACAGGTCTGGGGGGCTATCAGAAAGGAAGTTCAACAAACTGAGCGAAGACTACTGAGTTGACCTTGTGTAATTAGTGAAACTAGTTTTCAGTTCCGACAAAGCTGGATTCCTGAGTGCTCGAGGGAGTTGAACATCAAACACTTCTTTAAAAAGGATATATAAAAGAAGAGAATGTTAAATTCAAAATGAAAGACGGACCGCCATCTAAAACTCTGTAGTTGATTTTTTATACGTTCGCAGACAGAAATGCTTTGACGTCCACATGGTGAAACGCAGTAGTGTACGCCTCCCCCACCCTTGAGGATGGATTTACTAGTCGTAGGCACAACCTCAACTCAGAGTTAAATACTCAGGTCGACACTCACCTACTATCAGATCAGGCTGTTCCCTGGAACTGAAAACTCAGTTTCTTCACAAGGGTAATCAACTCAGAGGTCTCACAGGGTCAAGTTCTGTTGAACCTTACGTTCTGGAAAGCCCGCTGAATGGAGAACTCAGAGTTTACCTCATCTCAGAGTGCTCACTATGAGTTTCACAATTTTTACAGTTTATGACAGCAACTACACTCTGAACAGACATGTTAATAAACCAATTTCCAAAAGGTTTAGGACAGAAGAAACAATGGAGGCATTAAAAGTTGATCTGCTAACACAAGACTGGGAGTTTATTGATAAGGAAAATGATGTTGACAAAGTATATGAAGAATTCCTAAGAATATTTAAATTATTATATGATAAAA